>NC_139811.1:8044574-8473008 GCF_963457635.1 Microchirus variegatus
ACGATTTAAATTGAATGGGATATACTGAAAACCATGGCTGGAATTTTTATACATTTTTTTATTAATTTACTTGACTCTTTCGGTGTATGGCTTTAACTATCTATGGCATTTTCTTGAGAACGTATGAGCCTTTTACCTCATTGTTGTCAAGCCTTCTTACAAAACAAGACATGCAAGAGTGAAAGCACCACGAGTGACCAAAGTCTGGTTCCACTTCAGATGTAAAAACAATAAAGAAAGTGAAAAAAAGCAAAAATAAAATGTCATGTCTAGTTTTTGAGTCGGTAGCATTTGAGTTCACACAAATTCTACATCTCAGCCTAAATAAACGTACATTTTCTTTCCACTGAGGATCCATAACATACAGTAGTTTGTCCACCTGAGGCCAAATGTACAATGTAAAATAAGCTGTTAACTTCACAGAGTATTTCAGCTCTCACTTTTTACCCATTTAAAATAAAAACCCAAATGATCTAAGTCCACAATGTAAGACAGAAATGTGTTTTCCTCTCCCTCTGCTTGGCTGTATTCCCCCCCTCTTCCCTTCCTCTGTCAACCTCCCCTTCCTCCTCATCTGAATACATTAATATCTGAAAGTGTTGGCTCGGACCAAAAATACTCATGGACTAAACAAAGTGCAGAGTGACTTCAGGGTCTGGGATCTTCAAATAAACCCTGCCTGGGTGTCCCGGGGACTAGGAAGTGGAATTAACTGCTATATTAGCTGACCTTCATCTTGTTGTTTGTCCCAACCTGCCTGGCTGGGCCCTGGCCTGGCCTGTAACCACGGTCTCCAGGCCCAACAATGCGGGCATTTCCCTCAGCGTGAAAAAAAAAAAAAAAAAGACACAAGCCTCTGGGTTTACTGAGCAAACAAGACGAGCGCTGCCAAACGCTTCCTCGCTCCCACATTTCACAATCACTTTTTTTCTATTGCCATTTTTCCCCCCCTCCTCTTTGCTCTCGGCCGTCCACGGCGCTCTGTGAAGGTAGCAGACACTTCAGGGTCGGGGACAGAAAAGTAGGAAAACAGAGCGCTGACCTATGCTGAGATTTAGTGTTAGAAAAACCCGCTCACGTAGACGTGGGCGCAGACCTATAACTCTCAGGATGTCGCGCTTTAGTTTCCAGAGAAGCTGCGATGCAAACATTTTCTCTCATAAACAATCATCACAAAAGGCTCCACCTTTACAGCTGCGCGCGTACACGCGTTTGATTTCGCCCATCGCTTCATACTTTCCCCGGGGCAATAAATCATATCAGATAAAAATGTCTTCATCGTCTAAATGACCAGAAAACTGTTGAATTTCATTTCAACAAGCTGTATGTTTTAAAGGTTATGGGTCTGCTTTCGCCATTAGTCAGCCTGTTGTTCCATCCGAGTGAACATGACATAAAAGCAGAGTAAAAGTAAAGTGGTCCTGCGTTGCTTGTAAATCAAGCTCCTCGCTTGCTTGGATTAATACAGGAAGACGTCAAACAGTCAGGAAACAGAACTGTTGTATAAGAACGCAGAGAGCTGCAGGAGAACACTCCTGCTTTACTGGAAACCCTGACTTTTCCGTGTTTCCTGTGAGGTCAGGCAAAAAACCACTGAGGCAACTGTGTTTCACAGGAAGAACGGACTTTGTCAACAGGAATAAAATAAATGCATTATGAAATACAATAAGTACGGAAGAGGATTAGGGCCACACAGGAAAAAAATATTTGAGTTCTGACTTTAAATTCTGAGAATAAAAATGTCTGACTTTAAGTCAGAATTCTGTGGAAAAAAGACAGAATTCTGAGTTTAAAGTCAGAATTCTGAGTCTAAAGTCAGAATTCTGAGATTAACATCAGAAATCCCGAGTTATAATGTCAGAATTCAAATATTTGTGTGGCCCTAATCCTCTTCCATAAATAAGTGAGGTTTGGGGGGGGTTATATAGTTCTGATGCCTGATCTGAAGTTATTAAAAGCTGGAGGTAAAAAACTACAAATATCAGTGCTCAAGATAAAAGAGAGAGGTAGGAAATGGCATGTCCTGTTCAGATATGAGGCTGTGTGTGTGTGTGTGTGTGTGTGTGTGTGTGTGTGTGTGTGTGTGTGTGTGTGTGTGTGTGTGTGTGTGTGTGTGTGTGTGTGTCTACCTGTGAGTCTACCTGTGGGTCACACAGAGGGAGGTGTGGATTCGATCGTCGTGGTATCAAAGTGGGGGCAGCCATCAAAAGCCCAGCATCAGCACAGGGGGATCAAACACGTCAGTCACTGCAATCATCCACTGGGTCACAGGAGGGAGACACGGGTCAGATCTCCAGCCAGGAGGAAATCCATTTAAAGATACCTGCACGTACAGTCCACACACACACACACACAAACACACACACACACACACACACACACACACACACACACAGGACTCACATCGACTTTCATTCATTTAGACATCATAACCAGCTCATTTCTAACACTAACCTAACCACAATTAGCCCTAAACTTAACCAGTTCCTCAGAAATGAGGTTCTGCCTCATTACGACCTGATTTTGATCTCACTGAGGACTACAGGCCCCGACTTTCACTTTCAGCCTGTTGACCTTGGGTTTCTTGCTGCATGATTGTAAAGAATATTATTTAAAAAATCTGAAGGAAGAATGTTCCATTACCTAAATGCTTTTATTTTGTCATTGTCAAACTTGTTTTAATTTTGCATTTGACAGAGCTCGGTAAAGGTTTATTGGAAATAATGTGTATGACAGACAGTTTTAAAAATACAGCGTGTGTGTGTGTAACCTTTCCACACAGGAAGTGCACACAGTGATTCCTTTTCTATCAAAACAAAACAGGGGGCAACGGTAACATAGCACGAGCAACAGAGATGGATGACTGAAAACTAGAGCTGCGACTAACCATTATTTTCGTAATCGATTAATCTGTCTTTTTTTTCTTATATATAGTGTTTCTCAAACCTGGAAATTATGATGTTCTCAAATGTCTTAATGATTTCTTTGAAAATATTCACATTTAAGAAGCTAAAACAATCAGAAATGTTGTTTTAATAATGAAAAAAGCTTCAAACCGATTAATCGATAATCAAAATAGTTTAAAATAGTCAAAAATCGCAGTCATTCAGCTACTGTATACACAAAAACACTCCCTCTGTCAGGTCTGATAGTTTTGCTTGACAGAGCCCACTTTCAAATGAAGGATGCAGCATACAAATGATTCCATTGTATCTGTTAATGAAGACCAAACAGAGGCAGTATCATAACGTTTTGTACTGCACATTTAAAAACGACATTTCGTTAAATGCTTATAAATCCAGGTTAATTGCAACTTCATGTTAGCACCACTTAAATAAAATCCGGGGACATTGAGAGTTTGAAGGGTTCATGCACTGCAGACGATGGACATTTGCAATTCTGTAATTCTTCCAATGAATATAAAGAAAATTCAATTTGGAACCAAAGCGGTGAACCAACTCAACATTGCCATCTGCGGTGCCAAACCACAAAGCATAGCTGAAAATTGAAGCGACGTTAAATTAATCTAGAGTAGCGCAGTGATTTGTTCAATTATTGTCTCGTCAGAAACGCCGCGGTGTCGTCATGTGGACGGTTTGACTCGATCGAGGCGAGTCTAGCAGCTGCTCCACTTGTCACTCTGTGAACAGCATCAAATGTGCCGTAATATATCATTCAACAGAAGTCTAAATAATTCTCTCAATCTGTTGAGAGGCACCCGTGACTCCTGCTGTGACCGACCGGCCAGAGAGGCACAGAGCGTCCAGCCGTTTGGCGTTGAGCTTGTCCTCTGTGGTCAGAGGGAAGGAAAACAGCTCAGCGCTCTGGAGCCAGACTCTCTGCTCATCCAATCATGTTTTTTTTTTTCTAGATTCCTGAGTGATGTGTGTGTCGCCTGGACAACAGTTTGTTTTTCCACACGGTGAAAACAGCCCAATGCTGTGTCTAATTGGTGCATACGTATACATACAGTGTCCAGATAAAGGCAATAACTATCAACGCCTGTAAATCAACAGGTCCCATTAACATTGTCCTCATGTGGCTGAGGAGGGAAACGTAGATACACTAAAGACTTCTAATGACACGAACCCATTACCAGAGTGTGTCACTGCATCTCAATACAAGTAGATCTCACACAGGGGGGGGTATGAGTCTTTCAGCGCAGTAGCAAACAGTGTCCAGACGCATGTGTTCTGCAAATTAGCAGCGATTAATGAATTAAGAGTCTGTAAACAAGAGGAAAAACTTTCAATTACAGTGTTTGTGATGTGCTTGAGGAAAAGTACACACAACTCTGGTTTGAACTTTTCACTTAACGGGGTCAGCATTAACGGCGTTAACGGGGTCAGCATTAACATTAGCATTAACGCATGACTCGTTTCCATGAAGGCTGACCGGAAAATGGCACACGTGACATCATGTTTACGAGCTGCGGCACCGGAGTCAGGGCACCGTTTACCAGTTAGCTCCGTTAGCTCCTTTAGCGCCGTTAGCCCGACAACAGTCAAACTGGAGCGGTCCGTTTGTTCAACGAAAAGAGCAGCGTTACAAATATTTTCTCAGGTGGTATTTGTTTTAAAAAGTTTAAGAACCACTGAAGTTGTTGGTGTGATGTGGGCCAAGTTTTGGACCTATTTGCTATATTCTTCAACGACAAATTAACCTCTGAGGTAACAGGCAATATTTTGGGGCTTCTGGTATAGACAGTTGATATCTAGGTCAAGAATGTTCCATTTCCCATACAGTTTAAGACTCAAAATCGAACTTTAAAAGCCCCATTGCATAATACACAGCCTAGAAGAACATCAGACCTTCTGAAGTAATTTTAAGGCGTAAAAATGATGGCGGACACACGCAAAACTTTCCTCCTGAGCAGAAAATCACGACACCAAACACATGAAAAGCTCTGTGTGGAAGTAACAAACAAATCTGCACTCTCACACCTCTTAGCTTAGCTGTTAGCGCTACCGAAGTGAGGCGGCAGAGGAGGAGGCATCTCAGACAGGGAAGTCGACACGAGTTCAACCGCCTGTGACCAATATTAAGAATGATAATAAATAAATGATGTCACATTCCTTCACTTATGTTGGTTTTTCCTCTTGTGCAGTATAGTAGATACAGGACGAACTCCCTGACACATAAGTGGTCTCCAGACACTCGGTCTCTACGGGTTATAAGAGGTTGTGCGTGACCCTGTCTGAGTGTCGATCCGGGCAGAACTTGAAGATGTTAAGTGAGGAAGAGGGAGACATCACTTCGTCTTTGTTCTCTGGACTGCACCAGCTGTCCCGGTTTGGGATGGACAGAGTAGCAAATTGACAGACGCATTCCCTCCAATTTCACATGCCGTTTTTTTGTCCCATCACCAAGAAGAGAAGAAGGAAGAGATAGACCTTAAAAGGAAGAAACTTTCACTGGCTACAGCCTGTCACGATATCTTGTTTTGAAAACCTTATTATCTGACTTTTATTGTGTCTGCAGCTATGTGACAGCATCACTTCTTGTGGAGTTGTTGCTCATTTTGTCAGAGATTTACGAGGCGGCTATTAACACTTATTTCTCGTAAGCGTGAGTCTATTAAAAGGGAAAAGCTCTAATAAATAAGATGAAAACACGGTTTGGCATGAGACACAAAGAAAATATGAGTTCCCCTTTGTTATGACAACAAGGAAACAGATGAAAAAGAAATAAGGCTTTAGAAGATAAGCTACGTAAGGCATGTAAAGCCTTCAATAATTTTTTTTTGCCTTGCTCGTCGTCTATGTTTCATATCCATATCAGTGCTGATGCTTATGTTACGCTAGAGAGCACAGATGAGCTAATGACTGACCATCCTGTGTTGACAAAGACACAAGGTCAAAACAACGCCCAGACCTCGACGTCCACGCGAGAGATCCCTCAGATAGAGCAGGGGTGGGATTAACGCCGCAACAGCTGAAACACATTGAAAGATGGTAATCATTAACCACTCTGAGTGAGACGTCAGATCGGAGAGGTCAAGACTGCATCAATAATACAGCGAACTGCAGGCACCAGAGTCTGTACGTGACTTTTACTGGGGCAGACAGATCATATGGAATAGATAGATGTGAGCCCCCAATCCTTTTTATTACACCAGTTCACCTTGCGTGCTGCATCAGGGAGGGGGGGAGTGGAAAGAGTCTGCATGCAGACTCAACAAACTAGACGTGTGTGTGTGTGTGTGATAGAGATAATTCCTGACTGTACAAAACCATATTAACACGGTATGCGTGTGTCGATACGCACACAGATTTCTGAATGTCCAGCATGCGTGTGAAGCCTAACGGACTTCCCCCTCGCTTCTCTCCAGGGGAGGTGTAGTGAAAAACTCGGTAGATGTCTCTCTTCCCAGCATCTGGCTCTTAGAAGTGTCTGCAAACACATGTGCCCATTAGTTCCACCTCCGGGTGGACTCCCCGCCTGATCCACACTGATGTGATCTCACAAGGTTCCCGGGCCAGCCCTCCCCGGGGGACCCATAACCACCCAGGCACCAGAACAAATGGCTCACCGCTTACGCACACGCCTTTATGGCAGGTGATTCCTTTGCCCCGTTTCCAGACGATGCGGGGACTTCAAAGTCTCGCACTCGGATTGCTCCTCTCACCCTTGCCTTCCTCATTTCTAACCCTGCCACGTCGCTGTAGCCCCGAATGAGGCATACAACGGGGTGAGGTCACCGAGGTGGATGTCTAGGTGCTCTTTGATGCTTTGAGAACAGGCGGGAGTAATGTGTTGAGATTTACTGTAAGAAGGAAATCATTCCTTCACAATTTTCATTCCACAGTAAAAAACGATGGCATATTGTAGACATAAATTCTGTTACGGTTAACAGCGGTTTTTTTGCCGCCAATGATGAAGGATGACGATGGTCTATAATTCCACCATTGCATTTGCAACAGCATCAATCAAACTGCTATTTTGGAGTTATTACATGTACTTTCATATCAGGTAATTTGACGATTTGCTAAATTGTATTAGGGTCGGGCCAAGAGGATTTCCCAGAGTGAAACCAACTACAGGTGTTTTGTCCGAGCTGTGGAGCGTCTGTTGGTCATGAGAAAGTATGGCTGGAAGTGGTTCTCATCCATACGGAGCTTCCCTAACGGTGAAACTCGCCCAAGTTGTGCAGACGTTTGCACAAGGGATACAAGCTTTTTTTTTCTTTATGATTAAACGAGATTTCGGATTGTTTTAGCTACTTAATGTGAATATTTTCTTAATTTCTTTGCTCCACAAAGAAATCATTGAAAGTGAATAATTTTGGTTTGTGGACAAAAACAAGACATTCAAGAACATTGTCATTTCCAGGTTTGACAAAGGCCGATCAAGGTTTTCTGACATTTTATTGGACCAAACAATAACTTCGACAGATTAATCGTTTTCGAAAATAATCGTTAGTTGCAGCTCTATATTATAAAGAGCAAATGGAGTCCTACAATCTTGTGTTTTTGGTTTGGAAAGCCAAGAGCGGAATACCTGCACCTTTAAACCTTTAAAAATGCACAGTACCTTTAGTCTAATGTACAACACTTAAGGAGAAATACAAAGTTTGACAGGTCTGTCATTCGTAGCTGCAGCTGCCAAGACTACAATTGACAGTATGCTAAAACAGGGGGGGGATTAACAAACGGTCAGTTGCCTTGAGGAGTGGATTACTTTGGAACATGTTTATCTTCCATCATATATGATTTAGTTTGATTTCTGCTCAAAGCAAAGTGTGTGTGTGCCACAGTCGGTCATGTTGACTTCTCCATGCGAGTGCAGAAAGATAGGTCAGTGGGTGGCAGAGAAGAGGAAATAGATGGCAGAGGGAGAGACGCATGAGGAGTGGAGGTTATCGACCAGCTGAGGAAACACAGTGGCTGGCAGCGCCGAAGCCTTTGGTGGTGAAAATCAACTCCATCGCCAATGAAAATGTTTATGGAGAAAAGTTTTAAAACAGCCACACAGGAAATAAGAAGACTAGTCTTCGCTGACAGGAAACATACGTCCTCACACACACACTACACAGATGCAGTAAAAGACAAATTCTTCCTGACACTATCGGTAGGAAGGAACCCACTGTAAATGTGCTGTATACTTCCACCATAGGAATTACATGTCGCAGTGACAGTTAGTTCACACATACTGATTGACGAGTCGGATGCAATCGTCATGTGAGCTTGTGATGTTTTCTTTTTGCTAGGATTTCTCAGCACTGTGCATCACTGCAGTCTGCGTGTGACCACAAGTTTCAACCAAAAACACACTCGTACACATGGAACTCACTTGATAATATTCTTAAGCATTTAAAAATGGTCAAATGCCAATTTAAAACACTGTACAACGCTGTTGCCAAAGTACCAAGAACACAGAAAAACAGAGCTGCTCATACAGTATAGCTGGCATTGCACTGTATTTATACACATGCACATACATCAACCTTCTGTTTCTTTTTATAAACATGGAGCCTATTTCATCAACAGGCAGAGATATAAAGTGAACGTCTGCTGTAATTTACCGCCTGAGGAGGAGACGACAACAATAACAGACTGTAAAAATGTTCTATGAGTATACATTTATTTATACCGATATGAAAAAGAGAGCCAACATTGACTGGCGCATATCTTTCAACTTCACTTTCACTAATCTATATTTTGATGCATCTCAACCTTAGAGCCCAGATTTTCCCTCTGGTGGAGACGTTTTTGAGAGGGGTAGTGAGGCTTTTTAGGTTTTTGGTAACAGCAGTTCCAATCCACACCTGCAGCTCACTGTGGTAACCAATTCTGCTAGCAACCCCAGCATTGTAAGAGCTATGGTTGGCAGTAGGGGGTGTAACAGACCACAAAAATTGGAAATAAACTGGCTGCAACACTTATCAATGAAGCCAATAATGTATCCCAGTAATTTTATGACTTGCTAAAAAAACACTTATTACATACAGTACCTTAAATGTACTGTAATGTAATCAAATGTTATAATTCCACAGGTAGTTGCTTCTGGTGATGAAAATAATATATTGTTTTAGTCTGACAGATGTGTGGCCCACTAGTGTATCCTGATGGTATTGCAGATGGGCCTATGATTGGACTACAAAATGTCTTCCATGTACCAAATTCATCCAAACATTTGGGCTGGGACAATGGGCTTCTGTCACAATTCAATTATACCATGATTTTGAGTAATTGCTACTCTACAAGTATTGTTATTTAATAGTTTTGATACATTTCTTGAGAGAATAACCTAAGTTTCCAAAATCAATTTTTGACATTCCATGTCAACAAGCCAGACATTTATCTTAACTGGGTCAGTTAACAGGGACACAAGACATAACATACATGTGTTTTTTTACATTGACCGCTACATTTAGCTGCCCCTACTAATGATAAAATAATCAGGCCAAGTACGCAAAATAATATTTTTTTCCAGGGGTAATCACAATTCATATATGATTGTTCATTGGTAATGTGGTAAAACATTTTGATTCCAGTGTCATCCGTTTACTTCAATGTTTTGCTCTTGCTAATGTACAAAACTGGGCATGGGCTCTAGTTCTGCTAAATTTTTAGGGGCCTCAAACGTCTAAAGTCCAGGAAGTTCTGGTCTAATCAGTTAGCCTAATTAGGAATGTAACACTAAAGAATGCCCTACCAATAACAGTATGGTCTAAAACAGCATATTATCCTCCAACCACTCTAACAGGCAGCATGTAGTTTGAATGTTCTGTTTTTTTAATTTTAAATACCTGTGAGTCTTGAACTGGACACCAAACAAGGGAAAAATGTGTTTCAGAGTAGAAGCCACTAGAGATTCAGGTCTGTTGAACCTTCACATATAATGGAGGTGAAACAAACAGAAACTGTGGACCTGGAGATGACATCACCAGCCAACGCTCTGCTGCCAGACGCTCAGTGAAGGGAAGATCTTTTTTTTTTTTTTTTTTCAACACTTGGCAAGGGAAATGTACGCTCCAATCCCCTTTTATTGCTATTTACCTCTTTGCCAAGCTTTGTCGAAAGCACATAGTTTCACAAGATGAATGTGAAAGTGAAAAAAAAGACCCCACAGTGCGGCTTCTACAATCGTCCGAGCCTCTCCTTTTCGGTTTTATCTGCTTTATCTACTTGTCCTGAACCCAAGCTTTTTCAGTGTTGATTCTTCCCACCTATAAAAGATTCCTGCAGGGAAGCGCGCTCTGATTTTCTGACGACGCTGCCAGAGAGAGGTGCAGCAGCAGCAGCATCTCCGCAGATCGCTGAGGCAGACTGAACCCAACCGCCAAACAGCAGTCACGCCACCCCACACTTTTTCTAAATATGTATACAAGTGCACAGGAGAGCACCAGAGAGCCCAAAGGAGACCGCGCTGGAGCTCGCTGCTACACCCGCGGACCATAAATCCCCCGTCAGACAGAGGCAGGCTGAGCCGGAACGTTTAGACACCATGGGTCAGGTGATTTATGGATTGAAGTAACCTCTGCAGTTTAAAAATAACAAGAGCAAATCTCGCCTGGGATGGAATACCTCTGCACTGCACTGATACTGTAAAACCACTTTAAAGTCATTTCATCCACTCAACAGGAACAGGCTAGTTAGAAAACTCTGATGAGTTATGCGATGGAGTCGAGGTTATATATTATAAAAGGACCCCCAGCCCGTATATATTAATAAAATGCTGAAATGGAGCCGTGTAACGCAGGGAGCTTAGAGTCTCTTCTAGCTGCTGAAAACACAGGGAGTTTAATGAGTAGTCGTTAATGGAAATATTATTGGAGCATACCGTTAACAGCCTCTTTCCTCAACGCTCACGCCAAAACCATTTCCTTCTGACTCCTTTTGTACATGCTGTTCAGATCGAACATCACTCACTCCATACAAGACGACCCATGCGCCAACTCCCAGCGGCTCCGCACTACACAAACCAGCACCTGCAGGACAGACAAGAGTGCCAGTAACTCACACTGTGGCAGATCCCAGCTCGGGCCTTTTCTGGGTAAAGACCTGCATACACACGGAGGATTTACTCTCGTGACACAACGTGCCACTTCCTTAGCAGGGGCCTCACGTTTAATGGAGTGCAAAGTTCCTTTTAATATTTCTACAGGTGTCAGGGCCGTGCGTACTGCAGCACAGAGGTCTTCTTTAAATGGAAAGACACGTAAAATATGTTCTTCCATAAAAGCGCCTGAAGATTTAAAAATATGGAGCCGAGTACGATTACAGGAACTGGACTTTATGAAGATGGTGTAATAACAAGGACACAGTATTTGGCATAATTCATTGAATTTCAACGGGTTTGTTTAAAGAGTTTGTACTCGGCCGTTCATCATCCAAATTGGAGCCTTATCTAGTGTTTTGTTTCAATTTCTTGGAATAGTCTGTTTTTCTTACTGGGAAAAAGTAAACATTTTGTCTAAATATTAGTTATACAGTGCATGTTCCAGATATACCCCACTCATCACTCCACGGAACAGGACAATTTGTCTTCATATGCCCCCGAAAAACTCTTGTACCCTCTGAAACCACAAACCACATATTCAGTTTAATAAAGAGGGAACGCGGACAGACCGTTGTAATTCTGCTAACACTTGTCTGTGCCTTCAGTGTTGGTGTGGGATGTTTAAAGCTCCCATAGAGTGGTCCTACTGCACATATATGTGAGTTAAGGTCTAATAACTTGTCTTTTTATGGTCAAAAACCTCCGAGTTGGTGCAAATCAGCCGATCTGGAGCTCTCCTCACTGAAGCTCTAGTCAGTCGCACTGTTTCAGACCAAAATCTCACCCTCAGAAGACCGACTATGTTGTGATTGGCCAACCAACGAGAGCTTTCCTAACTGTCATGTGATTGGCCAGGTACCTGGAAGTGACTAATTAGCACACCAGCTCTCAAACGCTCAGCTCCCCCCTTCATAAACGAGGTACTGGCACAGATACACACTAAAAAACAGCATTAATTGGAACTTCCGGTCTACGGGTGCTTTAAAAGGCATCGAGAAACAATTTAGCACGGTTTCCCCCAGCTGTCATCGTCCGCCCATTCATTCACAAGGCCTCCATGAGCAGGAAAAACACTCATGTCATCGCTGTTCTGCATAGGAGCAGGAGCCATACTTAGCGAGATAGCAGCTTGTAATTACGCCGTCCTCCGGGGGCTGTGGCGTTATGGTGGGCCCGGCCAACGCCAAGAAAAGCAGCGGAGGAGCTGATTAACTTGGACTTGCCTCTCACATTCTTTTGTAATGTCTTAATGCACTGAGCCACTGGTGCAGCCTTCACAATCATCACCAATGGTGTTTATTAATGACACATTTATGTTGCTAAAATACCTCAAAGAGCAACACGCATAATGCAAAACAAACAGATGGAAACACAGTACCGCGCATAAATGTTTTATGTCTGTTGTTTATTTGTCCATCTCCTTACAGACAAATAAAGACACAGGGCTCACACACTGTAACCATTAAATATAGCCTGAAAGCGTTGGATGCCTCGCATTGCTGGATCCTGACTCGACTTTTTCTTTTTATGAACATGAATGCGTCTACACCCATGCTATGAGCTACAGTGTGTTGCTCACAAAACAGTTGTGTGATAAAAAAAAAAGGTAACGCAGTATCCCGCGGTATTCGCTCGCATGGAAAAATGCTCTTGCGCATATTGGTTATGCAACGATGCAAGTGCGCATGGGCCGCAACGAGCGATTAATTGTAAACCAACAAGGAATGGCTTCTTACCACAGACTTGAGTATCTGCCAACACCAATATCAGTCCAATACAAATTTCATAATATCACACACATCTGTTGTGCTTTCTTTCTTCTTTAAATTTTTTAAAATAAGAGTCCACAGGGCTGCTGTGATCACTGCAGGGTGGCAGATGTGCATGTTCTGGTAACATGATGTTTCTCTTTGCAGCATGTTTTTTCGTGAAAAATCTCTAATGTTATGTTTTATGTGATTTGATACTGATCATTGTATCGGCTCATCCCCATAACCAACTACATTTTTTAAAAAACATAAAAGCATAGTATCTGATTTCTACTTCTTTAATGTTCCTTCTCCAAGACAATAGACCGAATTCCTTTAGTTTCTGGACAAAACTATTTAAAGGCATTGTCATTTTCAAGTTTGGGAAACATTATTTCTAATCATGTCAATGTCTTGTCTATATTGTCTATTAATTTTGCAACTCTTTTGATTAATAAAAGTGTGACTTTTAATGGAAAACACATACAAAAATTGTATAGGTGACCCCAAACTTTTGAACGGTAGTGTACAATTATGTCTGTTCTAGAATCTTATGGAAATCCACCAAAGAGCTGTATAAACATTTCAATCAAACCCAGAAATGTAGTAGGGGGCTAAAATCAGGAAAGTTAGAATCCATCATCTCTGGACCATGACTGTACAAATAATTTTTTGACCAAACCATCAAGTAAATGCTGTCATATTTCACTCAGTGTAATTGTACTTGGTTTCCGAGCAAAATGGTCTGTATTTAAAAAGTGATTTTCTAAAGTGTTGATGACCACTCAAGAGCACTTTACCATTCACACCCCATGACGCAGTGCATATTCATTTAAAATCCCTGCCACGGTATCATACATACATCATTAGTGATGCAAGAAAACGTCGCTATAACTAATACATCACAATATTTCATGGCGTGATAGTGTATCGATCAGCGATTCTGACCATGATATTGCATTGTATTCAATCCTCTGTCCACTATAGAATCTTATGCATTACATTGTTATTTTTAACCATGAAAACCTTTCTTAAAATACACTATGTTACGTCCCTGTATCTCCTGATTTTTGGCAATCATGTTCAAAACAGCAGGGAGCACAGGAGTACAGGAGCCAGGGATTCAACTCCGACCAACCCTATGGTTGAAAGATGACCCACTTTACTACCAGCACACAGCCAACCCTACAATAAAAGTCAGGCATCACGAAATACATTTTTAGCTGCTTTCACAGCACATAAATCAGATGGATTCATCATGACCAGCTACCAGTTTCGTCTGTACAGTAATGTCCGACTGAGCCAATATTGCTAAAAGAAAAAAGCGTTTGGACTCATCGCCAGGGAAGCATGAACGTCTGGTCAAACTTTCATGGTTGTCCATCTCGTAATATTTCCATCTGGACTAACTTGGTGGAAAGATCGGCGTCACTACTTCATCATAGGTCAAAATCTTAGTCATTCCCACGGGTTAAAAGTAAAATATATCGAATTTTAGTACTTTTAAGTGTTGTTTTGTCCTTCTAATCAACCATAGAATATCAATATCAAGAGTCAATACATTAATTGATAGAATATCTACTGTGGTATAAATGAAAAAATTCCAGGATCAAACCTTTCATCCCGGGTTTTAACAGATGGAATGTGTTAAATTGGCATGACATATCCATTTTTTCATTTTATTAGTGCCTTTTGTTTGCGGCAAATCGGTGACGTCACATTTCACACATGAATGAAGTGAGGGATTACAAAACACACCACAGGGCAGAAAACCACTGAGAGTGAGAATGGTGTTAATCCCTTTCTTTTAAGTGGGTTCACCCAGGTTCAAGCACCTGTGGATTATCGTGTAAAAGAGGCTATATTGATCTGTTGTTGGAAGATCTATTAAGACAACATAGAAATATTGACGACAGATCTGAAAAACGATGAATAACATATCTAAAATGATAACTGTAACAACAGATGTTTTCTTCAGTCTGTAGAACATGATGTGTATTGGTAGGTTAGGACAATATTTAATCTAAAATGGTCATTTGACACACATTTTAGTATAGTATAGGTCCAACTGGGAAGTGCACATACCAGACAATAACCCAGTTATCACAAGAGCCACCCAGTTATATTGATATTGGACAGATGTCTCTCTTATTAGACACTCATTATACAATACATTTATTTCATATAATTGGAATACCTTTTTAAATGTAATTTTTTTTTGTAAATATCACACATGCTGAGGAATGAGTTTCTGTGTGTAATGTTTCATCTAACAAAAACACAATCTGTCGCTTTGATGAATACAATATTTAGAGTCGTAGGAGTGTGAAGCACGTAGAGATTAAGAACATATAACCGCGTAGACGCGATCGCAGCTATGGATCACGGTGTTTTACATGCATCGACTTAACTGCATAAACACGCCTGTGTTTCGTCAGCGGCGGCTGACGAATGTTTCGTCTCGAATGAGGAAGAGCTTATTTTGTGGGGTTTTCTTTTTTTTTGTGCAAAAACACAAGCCGTGTGCTTCCACTACATCATATGAAAAACTCTGTAAACAGAGGTGATCCAAGCGCATACCAGAGTTTTCAACACGGTACAGTATCTGCTTTATGTCCCGCCACGGTAACGCCAAATACCTTAATCCAAGGGGAGGTGAAACTACAGAGTACCGTCTGAAAACAAAGAACCCGAGGAGTCATTTATAATCTCGCTGATTCTCAACAACGCGCAATTTTATTTATTTATTTTTGGGAAGCTAGGAAAAGATATTTCACAAATGGTTTAACCTGGGTATATGGATGCACTGGCGGCAGAAGATGATCCAATTAGAGAGGCTGTGCCAATTAGACTCACTTTTACAAGCTGGTGTTTAATTTGTTGGATTAGTTTTAAATGCTATTATCAGTGACAGGGAAGCTTAGATAATTCAAGCACGACTAATGCAGTTAAAAAGACAAGACCCCACACTGAGTCAAAGTTGATTGTTAAAGTTAGGTCCGGTCTGTGCACGGAGTGTTTCTCATGAGGTTTTTAAATTCAGCAGCCAGATTCTTCATTAAAGACACTCAGGGAGCTAATTATTCCTATTTTAGGAGGCTCCCAGTTCATTTTAGAATTGATTTATTTCAGATTTTGATGATCCATTTTCATTTTAATGCATGTTCCGGACTACATCACCATATGAGCACAGTGGTAACTTGAGGGTCTGCTAAACAAAGAAAAGAAGCTCGGTTTTATCACTGATGTGAAATGGGTGTTGGCCCAAAGCATTCAACATGGTCTACTGACCATCTCAACACAATCTGGGCTGAGGACCAAGGGACACTGGGCTTTTTTTTTCTGCTTCTGATTCTCCTTGAGGAGATCTGATGGGCACGTCTCCAAAATAAAGATGTGCTCATGCCGAGCCTAAGCTCTGATCACTTCACATTATAAATATTATTTTTAATTATATGTTAGCCTGTAAAGCACTTTATAAAGTACTCCATTTTGAAAAGTGCTACATAAATAAAGTTATTATTATCATTAGTAGTAGTAGTAGTAAATCACCACAAGCAGGTCAGCTAAAATAGAGCTCTACTTCTTAATTCTAAACATTGCTTTAAATAGAAATGATCCAAGCACTACGACTGTCAAATGTACTTTTTAACTCTAATATTATAATAAAGCTGGACAAGAATCAGAGGTCAATAAAATGTCCTGCAATTCTAAACAAAACAAACGTCTGTGTGTTGACCGACTCTGACACGCCAGAAGCACAAATTACAACAATTTGCCTGGAATCAAACAGAACTCAGTTGTGGGGAATCGGTTGTGCCAAAAGCCACAGCCTAATGATTCTGAGACACCTCTGTGGTTTTTCACTCACAGATCACATACACTGAACTCCCAAGCAGCATTTCCTCAGCAAAGTTTCCATGGGCAGCGGCAACAACGCAACCCCAGCATCCTCTGCCAAACACTGCCCTCTGCAGGGGAAAAACAGTGGTTTGCCATATAGGTGGGAACAAAAAAAGTCTGTATTGAATTGATGCGTATAAAAAAGGAGACTTTTTTGGTCATGAACTCCTACTCACACATTAATGTAATATACGAGGAGCACTGAAGGCTTCTTGAACTGTAGTTTTGTGCCTTTCATGTTTGGCATAATTCACCCTGCCGAGACACCGCCCTGAAGGTCAGCTGCCGAGTCTGGACTGAAGACCCTTTGAGCTGAGGTGCCACTGGTCATTTAAGAATGAAGAATTATGGCTATTTTGTACCTCATTTGTCATCACAGCAAAGCTGTGGGTACAAGGTCATGAATGGGCCTCCGCCCATGCAGCTGGGTGGTCTGCCAAGCCCAATGTGACCCCAATAAAGACCTTTGAGGCGAGCGGCTCTGAGCAGCGCCTGCTCCAGCATGAACCTCACTTTTGTCCATGTGTCAAGGGGCACTGATTCAAGACACATTATGAAAAAGCACAAAGGAAGGAACGGAACGCCTGTTAGCTATTGAAACGCACCGTGGAGACATCAGCTTACTTTCATCATATCAAATGAAATGTCACACACTGTGATTTCTTTGTCCTGGACTGAAGATGGAACATTTTTGAGCCAGACTGTGCCTTTGTAAAGAAATATTGAGCGAGTCAACCGACCTGCAAGTTCCATCTGGCCAAAGCTGCGTGACTTTTCAAAAAATAGTCAATAAAACAAATGAAATACAACTGTTTTCTTTAAGAGTTTGCATGGGTTTTCTCTGGGTTCTCCAGTTTCCTCCCACAGTTCAAAAACTTGCAGATTTGGGGATTAGACAAACTGGACACTCTAAATTGACCATAGGTGTGAAAGTGAGCCTGAATGGTTGGTTATCCATGTATTGGACTGGTGAGGGGGTACCAGTGACCCTCATGTGGAGGATAAAGCGGTAGAAGATAAGTGAGTGAGTGAGTGAGTGAGTGAGTGAGTGAGTAAAACATTCACATGTGAACTCACCCTCATCTTGTGGGCAGACGGATCCTTGCCGCTGATGTAGGAGTTCTTTTTCAAAGAGCGGGAATCCAAAATTAAAACAAACAGAAAAATTACATTATATTTATCACATGCATTCCTTCCATTTCATACACTTCAAAAGATAAAATCAAACAATAGCAGACAATTAATTAATAATAATGGAAAATGAAACATATTTACTAGATAGGGATGGTTTACTGCACAAACTAACACTATGACTAACACTATTTTCTGCTGCCTGCAAGTGTCCAAACATCACTTTGTTGCAGGTTAAATCTCCTCACCACCTCATGTACATATTTGCAAGCCATGGATTGAAACTATCACTCAAGAAACTCCATAGATCTGGTCAAGTTTGTGGTTATGGTTCAAATATAGCAGTCTGGTGATTTGAGATTTAGCTCTGGGAATGTAAACAATTAATTTCCAACGATTTTTACAATGTTGTGGCAATGGACAAAATATAAAAGCCCATATAACAGCACCTACCTGTCAGATAGTGCCACCTTGTGGCCTCTTCGTCTCACTACAGTAGAAGAGTAGAGTATTTTGTAAATGATCTTACTTCTTGGATTTGACTTACTTTTGTTATGTGTTATTTTGAGCCTTGTATGTATTTTTTATTATTATTTTAATGTGATAAACCTTCATGTAAAAGATTTGTTAGGTTTCTGTTGCCGAGTGTTCATAAATGTATTTTTAACACAACTTTTCCATTCTTATTCAGAATGTATAGAACTCGCTTTATACAGTTGCTCAAAGTCCAAGTATTAGGTGTGTAAAACATAGCTGCGAGGATTTACATTATCTTTCCTATTAATTAAAAAAAAAAAAAAAAAAAAAAAAGTCTCAGGCGCGGTGCTCTCAATGTTTTATTTTGAAAAAGCGGATGTTAACGATCCTTACAAATAGCCTGAGTCACTGTATCACGGGATTTTACCTTAAACGCTTTTGTAAATTAAGCGTTAAAAGTCAGTGTCGGATAGTTTGACCACGGAGAACCGAGTGTCGGATAGTTTGACCACGGAGAACCGAGTGTCGTTTAGTTTTACAACAGTGTTTTTACCTGTAAGCTACAGTGGCGTATTTTCAAATCCGCCGTTGCTCCGTCTGAATCTCTGTCAGACAGCATGGACCTGTCGGTAATGTTGTCAAAGAAGCTTATAAACGTATTAATGCGAAATATGAGAGTCTTCTGCGATGATATATCAGCGTTTTCCCGTCTTGAAAAGCAGCGCAGGTGTTAGCCGATTAGCTTGATTGGACCCATGATGCCGTTGAGGTGAGTCTCCAACCAATCACAGCACATTTCCGGGTTTGACAACCAATCAGCGCCTGTATGGTCATGCGAGAGACTGCAGTTGTTATGATTATGTAAGATGTTGTAAAACATCTATACAAAAAACAGTTATAAATGTATTACATCCATGATAATTATGACAAAAAAGTTTATGGCGAAAGGCATTGATGGGAGTACGCTTCTGACGTGCGCTAGCAGATTTCAAGAATACTATGTTTGCTTCGGATGGATTTGTAAATAAATGGCAAAACCAATGATAGTGAATACAGGAAGCTGAAAAGTATAATGACATAATTAAAGATTAAAATTATCAATTTAATGCTTTAATTAATTGACCGTGGCTATACGTTTATATGTGTTGTTACAGGAATCAGGAATGTTTTTGCCTGATTTCCCTTACATAAATCAAAATAGTGATGAAAAAAAAGTTTGAAGAAAATTTATTTTTCTTTGTATTTTCACATACAAAAATGAAAAGTTTTT
The DNA here is from genome assembly GCF_963457635.1 of Microchirus variegatus. Lineage (NCBI taxonomy): Eukaryota > Metazoa > Chordata > Actinopteri > Pleuronectiformes > Soleidae > Microchirus > Microchirus variegatus. Next base: position 8,064,108 of record NC_139811.1, read on the forward strand.
TTTTAATAAATTTTTTTTAAAGTGGATTTCAGATTGTCCCCAGACTAAATTGATCTTGGATGTGAGTTGCAGATCATTAATATATAAACAGCGTAATAGAAACTCACATGTGATTTTTATCTGGCATTGCTACAGAAAGACCAATGTTCCATTAAGAAGTCAATAAAATGACGCTTGTGAGCCCGAGAAAGGTTAATTCACAAACAGAGGCCTAAAAGTGGAATTCTATTTTAAACAACGAGGTTGCGTGAATCATTGCCGTCCTTTTGAAATCTGCAGATTTTTTTCAGGTGAAGTATTTTGCACTTAGTGGCTGCAGGTGCACAGAGAACCAGATGGTTGGGGGTGGACATGCTGACTCAGCAGGAATCATTCTCCTTGTTGTTGTTGTTCTTCTTCTTCTTCTTCTTCTTCTCCTGTTCTTCACCAGCCTGAACAATGCTATCATCATCACCTCTGTCATTTGTTGCAGTTATGTGGTGCAGCAGTAGTTTCATGCTTCTTGTTAGTGCTTTTGTTAGATCAGGGTTTCCTAATCCTGGTCCTGGAGACCCACTGCCCTGCATGTTTTAGATTAGGGCTGCAACTAACGACTATTTTTTTAGATTGAAGTAATCTGTCGGTTATTTTCTCGATCAATCAAGAATTCTTTTGTCCATAAAGTGTAGGAAAATGTTCAAAAATGCCGATCAGTGTTTACCCAACCTGGAATTCACATCAAGAGATTAGAAAATATTCACATTCTAATATTAGAATACTTTGGCATTCAGATATTAGAAAACGTTAGAAAATATTCACATTCTGAGATGAGAAAATGTTCACATTAAAGAGATTAGAAAATGTTCACATTGAGAGATTAGAAAAAATTCACCTTCTGGGATTAGAAAATGTTCACATTCAGAGATTAGAAAACTTGGACATTCAGAGATTAGAAAATATTCACATTCTGAGATTACAAAATTTTCATATTCAGAGGTTACAAAATATTCACATTTTGAGATTAGAAAACTTTCACATTCTGAGATTACAAAACTGTCCTATTCAGAGATTACAAAATATTCACATTTTGAAATGAGAAAACTTTCACATTCAGAGATTAGTAAATATTCACATTCTGAGATGACAAAATATTCACATACTGAGATTACAAAATATTCACATTATGAGATTACAAAATATTCACATTCATACATCAGTGTTTCCAAATCTGGAAATCAAGATTCTGAGGTTTGAAACCTACCTGTGACAGACAGATACATGAATTCAGCATCTTTTATGCTATGTTATTTGACTCCAGATTGGCCATTGACCATTGGACATAACTGATCTACAACATGCAGGGCAGTGGTGTCCCAGGATGTTAGAAGAACAAAATCATGGTAAGTCCAAAATAGACCAATAGAGGGAGCCACAAGTATTGATTTGAAATTGAAGCCTGTGTAGTGAAGTCCTGGATGGCCACTTTCTCATTGGTACATTCACAGTTTAGGATTATCGGTTGTTGCCACAGCCTGAGATTGCGAGGGAATAATTGTATATCATAAATATATTATATATATGAATAGAGACTGCATGCCTGTTTTCTGCTTCTGTACGGAGTATGAGCTGACCTGGTTCCTTGCCGCGTGTGTGTGTGAATCTATGAATGTATGCGTCTTCTTTCCTGATAAAAGTTCAGATACAGTAAAAATAGGACTGGCTGTGGATGAAATAGGGCATGGATAGAAATAGCTGTGCAGCCTGGACTCCACAGTCTCTGTGTCAGGTACCTGAAGTGTGCTGTGTCTCTTCTCCGTCCAGGTGTGTGTGTGTGTGTGTGTGTGGGGGGGGGGGGGGGGGGGGGGGGGATCCTGCCCAGGACTCAGAAGCCTGTGGAATCCACAAGAAAGCACACGGCCTCTGCCAACTGCATTAAGATTAAAGGCACTGACAAGGAATGTGTTATTGCCAGCTCAGATGGGGCCTGCATAATCTGGGACCTGGTGGAAGCCAGCACTCGCCCACTCAATCCCTTCTGTTTCTCTCCTGCAGAAACTAAATCACATCACAGGAACGGTTACATCACTTAAGCTCCGTTGAAGGTAATCATCTTCTTTTTTTTTTTTCTTTTAAGCCTTGTCAAAGTTGTGTAAGAACATTGGCTGTTACATGTTGCAGTAGCTCAGAACATTATTCAGAAGATACTAATAAACATATATTGTTTACATGACTACAAACATGCATATAAAGTGGTCCGACTTCTACTCAGAGTAGGAAATTAGCATAATGATATTCAGTTAATAATAACTTAATTAGACACAAAAAGCACCTTGTTAGGCCTAAAAAAAAGATCATTCTTGTTCCTCTTCTTCATGAAAACATCTAACGTACTCATAACACGATAATATCCTTGAACTGTTCACTGATTAGTAATATCATCTTATTTTAATGCTATTTACAGCTTGTTGGTGAGGCAGTGTGTTAATAAGGACATAATATTGCACTAATAATGAAAATAATGTCATTTAAAAAGTAAACGAAACGATAACTCAATTAATAGGGAACAATTTTGATGATCGATTATTCGGTTTGACTGTTTTCTAAAGAATTAAAACCAGTTTCTGTGATTCTTTGTGGACAAAAACAAGACATTTGAGAACGTCGTCATCTCCAGGTTCGACAAACACCGATCGATATTTTTCAACATTTTATGACATTTTATGGACTAAACCATTACTCGATTAATCGAGAAAATAACTGACAGATGAATAGATTATGACAATAATCGTTATGCTGCAGCCCTGATTATCATATTACAAAGCTAAAATTCATCATCCTCTCTTATACCATATAATAACATATTGTTGTGTCTTACCAAGTTTTTCCTTAAAGTAGACATATTATACCCTATTTCTACAAGTGAACCTAGTTCCCTGGTGTTCTAATGAACATGTCTGTGACATGCTTTGGTCAAAATACCTTAAGGATGAAGCACCACAGCAGTTCAATCACCCTGCACAAAACAGCCCTGTTCAGAACGCTCTGTTTTGAGTGTCTGTCTCTTTAAATGCAAATGAAACACAGGAAACTACGTCAGCGTAGTCACTGAGGCTCCGGCAGCTAACAGCAGTTAGCATTTGGAAAAGACTCTAGCTGGCACATTGCCGTCATATATAAAATGTAAATCCTCTGAGGCTGGAAGTTTGTGTAGAACTCTGTGCTGCACTGTGCAGCCAGGGATAGAACACTTCGCAGACTTCCTCGCCTGCACTCTCGCGTTTTTTTAGGGACAAAGCGGAGCTCCGAAAGACAACAATCCCAGGAATGTGTCATTGTGACGTAGCAGTGAGCACGGAAGTCAACATTGCGTGTTTTATCTCCTGTACTTAGACTGAGGAGGACCACAAAAACATGACTGAGTCTTCTTTTTTCACACTTTGCCGACTCATAGTATTACAATGATTAAAAGTGGATTTTGCATAAAATATGTCCTTTAAATACTTGTCAACTACTTTAATCTGGCAAACATGGGTGATGTATTGCATGCTCTGTCCTCCAGTTGTTCTTGACAGTAGGAAAGGACACTGTGATGTGACTGCATGACTTTGTTCTTTTATCTAAGACACAGTTTGCTCCTGGAACAGACAACATATGCGAGACTCAGGCCAGACCAGATGGTCTCTGTTCCTCACTTCATCTTCATTTCCTTCTTTGTAGAGATGAGCGTCAAAGAGGCAATTTGCTTCTCCATTTATAGGCGTAACATCACTTCACTATTAGGTCACAGTGCAGCGGCACAGATCTAATTATTGTGCTCCACAAAGAGATACACCTTACTTTCTCTTGTGCTTCGTATGACCATAACTTCACGCCGCGTTAATGTTCAAAGGCTGGAGCTCTGCACGATATACAAATGTTCCTGACATCAAAGAAAAGAAAGAAAAAAACTATATAGGCCACACTCTTGTATGTCTTTATGAGGGAGTACCTGTGTTTCCGTGAGACAATTTATACAAATGATACAGAAATAGATGTTGCTTTTCACTGAGAAAGCAGCTTAACACGGGAACAACAAAACCCGCCGCCTACAGACAAACAAAGTTCATCTTACGTAAGGGAAAGTTTTGCGTTCATGTGGAATCCGAGGCTTTTCAGGGCCTTGTTTGCTTTGAAGTGCTGATTCTGATTCTGGTGAGGCAAGAAAATGGTTGTCAAACTAAAAAAAAAAAAAACACTTCAATTCATAGAACTTAAGTCAGGGATCTGCAGAGTTTCTAGTTCAGTCAACTTTTTGAGAAAAAGACGGTGAGATAATAATACACTACTGTTCAAAAGTTTGGGCTCACTTAGAAATGTCCTTATTTTTGAAGGAAAAGCACTTTTTTTCAATGAATACAATGTTAAATTTAATCAGAAATACACTCTATACATTGTTAATGTGGTAAACGACTATTCTAGCTGCACATGTCTGGTTTTTAATGGAATATGTACATAGGTGTATGGAGGCCCATTTCCAGTGTTCTAATGGTACATTGTGTTTGCTAATGGCGTTAGAAGGCTATTGGATGATTAGAAAACCCTTGTGCAATGATGTTAGCACAGCTGAAAACAGTTTAGCTGGTTCTTGGACGAAAGGGCAAAATTATTATTTGGAATTAAAATCATTATTTCTAATATTGTCAATGTCTTGAATATTTTTTCTATTCATTTTGATGAATAAAAGTGTGACTTTTAATAGAAAACACAAACAAAATTGTATTGGTGACCCCAAACTTTTGAACAGTAATGTATTTATGATGATATTTCATGATTTCAAAATAAAAGTGCCTGTGTTGATATGTAGTTCACAATCGAAATGAAATTTGTGATGCAAAATTAGTCCATTGATGTAATAAACCTCAATATTAAGTGATAGCTTGAGAAATCTGACCTAACTAGATAAAGTTAACTGAAGCTAAATTAAGCCAACTAACTTTAGTTTCCAATTAACTTGATTAATTTGGTTGTTGCCAGTAATAATTTTATTTTGAAGTTTTCCAACCAGTTTGAGTTTGTAGTCTATTGAGTGCAGGAGGTGAGAGCATTATTGAGTGTTCTCTTTTAATAGTCTTGTGGGATTATTTAATCCCATCAACAAATTATCCCATATCAATTACACCACACAGAGGAGGTGCAGCATGCCTCACTTCTGACGAAAGCCTTGGCTCACTCCTCTGACTTAGACTTCTTAGAAGTGAGGAGGAGGAGGAGGAGAGTCGGTCATAATGTTTTTGCTCACTACAAGCATTAAATCTGTCGTTTCTATCATTAGTGAAAAAAAAGAAAAAACAGCCCAAACATATCTTTGTAGTGAGGAGAGGAGATAAGCAGAGCTGCTCCCCGATACCTAATGGTCCAGGAATGATGGGAATAATCCAGGAAACAGTAACTGTAAGATGCTGAATCACTCACACACACACACACACACACACACACACACACACACACACACACACAGTCTCTTTTTATACTCAACTGGCAGGAATCTGTACATGAGACATCATCCACTGGCAGTAGAGCAGTGAAGTGGCTGACAGCCTGCATCAGTGTGTCAGCACAAACCTAAAATATCCAGTCGCGGTGTATAGCGAATGACACTTTCACAAGGTCAGGATCACAGGATCTTTAGTTTGCTCAGAGCGATTCAGCAAAAAAAAAGAAAGGAGATAAAAAAGCACTGATGTCAAGTGCTGGACATTTTGTGAGAGCTTTATAAGATGAAAAAAAAAAAAATCTATCAACCTTGCATCAGACTCTTAGGCTTCTAAGCTTTTTTCTAACATTTAGTTTTCACATCATTCATCCTGCTCTCTGTAGAGAGTGGTAACAAGACGTCGAGCAGTTTGGCACAATTTCCTGTCGGAGGAACAGTTTTGAGTTTTTTTCCATTCACCATTTAATAATTCTAACTGATGAATTGTCTGTATTCTTCATTTATTTGACAGCTGTTGTTATAATAAAACAAAAGAACCATTTTGCTTTTGTTTGTGGACATTTAAAGGTGCCATATGTAAGAATGTGGCCAAAAACGGTTAAACTACATTCAAATTCAAAATACCGAGGTCTTTTAGGTTTCGTTTTCTGACGTAACTGGCAACACGTGGTTGCTCGGCAGCTGAGACTCTATTGACTGTAATGATTGGTAGACGGCGGTAGGTGGCGCCACATGCCAAAACATGATTTCAAAACATAAACATGATTTGCGGTCTTCAAAAGATTTTTTTTTAATGTAAATATTTTGCTGTACTGTTGTTGTTGGTGAGTTCAGTTTGTTATATGAACATTATTCCTGAGTCTCTGTGACATATTAGGAGGATGTTATGACCAGTTGCTTTAGATTTATTACATAATGCACCTTTAAAGCAGTGTTTCATTTCAGATATCTAGAACTTTTACTAAAGCTTGGATGTCACAACAGGGTTGGTAAAGTCCCGAGCTGAGTTTTAACATGGAGAGTTGTAAAAATCAACAATTAAAGGGATACTTCACCGATTTGAATGTGGCTTTGTATTGCTAGAATAGCAGTAGTATTTTTTAGAAAATGTGCTTCCCTCCCTCAGTTTTTCACTGAGTTGTAAAAAAATCTGTTTTCCATTTTCAAAATTTGCCCTACTGTGATGCAAAACGCATCATTTGACTCACAGTAGGGCACATTTGGATAAGGGAAAACAGATTTAACAGTGATCAAAAATCTCCTTTAACACATCGGTCTTGAATCAAAAACTCTTTGTTCTTACTTTTCACCATAGTTTTCTTCTAACAGTCCATTACAGGCCCAGATACTACCCACTTTTTCCCACTGGAAGAGTCACGATCGTGACCTCTGCTTGACCTCCGACACAAGAATCAAACCGAACAATGGCGAACTGTAGATCAGTTAAAAAAGACTTAAAAATCCTAGTCATTTCCTTGGGGTTCACCCAACAAATCGCACACTGACTAACGGAAAACCATATCAAGTCGAGCCGAGGCGAGCCGTGCTGGAACTGTATAGTGGAAAAGTGCTATTATTCAAAGTCCCTCTATTACCTAGGGCCCCAAAGTCACTTGAAGCAGCTCTGCACTGGAGATTTTCTGTGTGATTTGAGTCTCAAAGAAGTAAAAGTGAAAATAGACAAATATTCAATCTGATTTCACTTTCACTTGAGTGGGATTTTGTAGGAATAAGACTGACTTTTACTTGTAGGCAAAAGAGAAACTATAGTCTAACTTCTGTGCACTGGTGAGACAGCAGACAACAGTACCAGCATGCGTTGCATACAGTGCTCTCTCTTCTCTCGTCCATGTGCTGTGGAGTGGGCGGGTGCAGTCACACAATCACAAGCCTTTTCCAGGCGAACTTAGTGGGAGACAGAGGAGAGAGAGAGAGAGAGAGAAGCTCCGCGCTGCTGCAGCTGGACGCTGGAGAGAGGCTCGTGTTGTCGCTGGGCATGACGGGATGCTGCTGCTGCTGCTGTCTGTGACAGCGGTGTCGGTGGAGATAATGAACGCCTTCAGTAAGTGCTGTTATGGATAAAGGAGGTTTACCGTCAGCGCAGGCTGGACTCAGTGCGGTGATGCTGTCACCTCTGCGCGCTTTTCCCTCTGCTGCCCGGACAGAGGACACTGGCAGAGAAGTGACACACCGGCGCAGGAATTTACGCAATTGCAAGCCTGAGAATAAACCGGCGGAGAAGGAGTAGAGGAGCTGCTGCTGCTGCTGCTGCTGTCATGGAGAAACCGAGAGGAGTCAAGGAGGAAATGCCGACACTGAAGGAGGAGAAGCGCAGGGAGAAGAAGCAGAAATCTGGGAAGCTTTTCAGAAAGAAGCCGCTAAAGTCAGTGGGGAGCTTTATGAACAGAATCATCAAAAGTTTGGGCACTTTCACGCACTTTGGAGACGCGGACGCGCAGGACGCAGAGGACGACGACGGCGGCTTCAGGAACGGCGCACCTTGCACGCTCAGCGCCAGCTCAGGGATCCTCATCAGAGAAGATGTCCAGGTGGTGAAGAACAACAACAACACCTCGAGCACGTCCTCGTCCCTGTGCACCGGCAGAGAGAAGCTGCTGTACCAGTACGGCGACAAGGTCCCGGGTGTGCTGGGGCTGAAGAACCACGGGAACACCTGCTTCATGAACGCCGTGGTCCAGTGTCTGAGCAACACCGACCTGCTGGCCGAGTACCTGGGGCTGGAGAGGTACAAGCTGGACCTGAGTCAGAGCAGCGTCAACGGCGCGGTGAGGAGCGACGAGCCGCGGCTGCTCAGGGGAGAAGTCACGGAGCAGTTGGCGTCACTTGTCCGGGCTCTGTGGACTCTGGAGTACACGCCACAACTGTCTGTGGACTTCAAGGTACAGACACACAGCATCTATTACACCAGTGTCCTAACCCTGGTCCTCAGGGAACGAAGCCATGCCATGTTTTAGATTTTGCCCTGCTCCGAAAAAACACCTCATTCAGATGAAACATTCATTTTTGATTCTTTTTTTAAGAATTTTTTTTTTTATTTTTTTTTTTACAAAAGTTGAAACATAATTATTATTATTATTATTATTATTATTATTATTATTATTATTATTATTATTTTAAAGTTGAAACATGACATTTTTCGGGAAAATTGACAAAAGTTAAAAACATTTTTTTTTTTTTTTTGAAAGTTGAGCTTGATGATGAGCTGACGATTTATTTGAATCAGGTGTTTTTTTTTTTGTTTTTTTTTTTTACAAAAGTTGAAACATTACATTTTTTGGATTTTTTATGACAAAAGTAAAAAAAAATATTTTTTTGAAAGTTGAGCTAGGTGTTTTTTTGGGCGGGGAAATATGTAAAACATGGCAGGGCAGTGTTCTCTGAGGACCAGGGTTGGGAACACTGCATTACAGCACAGGCATGTAAGCTGTTGCCTGGAGCCCCAAAGCTGAGATAGATTCCCCCCCACTGAGAAGCTCTGGTTCAGGGTTTGAGAAAAAAATCTGAACTTTGTGGGGGTCTTTAATAACTGAAGGCTAAGATAGATAAATAAATAACGGTCACACACAGTGCTTTAAAAATCGAATCATGTAGACTCCAGCAGCAATTATTTATTGAAATATGAGAGGAAAGGTTATGACAGTGCACACCATGTAGTATAACAGATTAGAGCAGAGAGCTCAAACTCAAATGACCTGGGGGCCACTGAGCAGCTAGTCTGGACAGGAGGGGGTCAATAGGTCAAGTGACAAAAAATGTGGACATTTCTAAGACAAAAAAAGGCAACTTATAAGACATGGAGCGCAGTATGTCCCCAGGACCAGGATTGAGGAACACTGATCCAAAGAAAATGCAAGGCAGGAGTCCCTGAGGACCACCATTGAGAAAAACTGATCTAAATTGACTTTATATGTTAGCTCTATGTCAGCTGTGATTGGCCCCAGCTCCCCACAACCCTCACATGGAGGATAAAGTGGTAGAAAATAGGCTGGCTTTACACGACAACGCTCCCGGGTGAAACTGACAAAATATTTTATCAGACGTGCCTTTCGTATAGACGGCGACAGCGTTTTTGAGGCTTAAAAATGCAAAAAAATTAACCCACCCTCCAGAGTGGAAATCTTAAAAACGCTCCACCGTGAAGCTACTCACGTAGGCTCAACCTGTTGTAGATCCCCCCCGCAGAAGTGATGAAATTTGCCTGGGTCTGTGAATGCACCTCATTACACTGGAGCTGTGTCCAGGCAGTCAAGGCTGCGTCCTCTAAGTGTGCAGCTGAAGGGGCCACTCGGGTCCACGGCTGCAGTCAGATGATGTGAGAAATGAGACTGTGTAGCCCACACAACTCACCAATTCCTCTTCTTCGTTTACTAATAAATTCTGTCAGGCTGTACACTGAGCTCTCCACAGTTTGAAGACCCTGAATTAAGATGGCTGGTTTTAACCCTTAATCAGCCAAAACATCATAAAAATCTTATATCTTAAATCTAATATATTAAATATATCTGATGTATATTATTACACTAATAGTATTATTTTAGTGAGTGATTTCTTTCAGTCAGTTCTAGTTCTGTGTTTTGCATTGTATTTTCATAGATATTATTTATGAAATACTGGAGGAAACGGAGACACTCCAAGGCAGACACTGGCCTGTGATGTATCTTAAGCTGAGAGACAAACATGGACGTAGGAAGTACAATAATTCTCCTCAAATCTCTTCATTCCATAACCAAATGTTACAAATAGGATTCACAAACGGAGAACGTATCTCTGCACAGATTTCTGATTTGGAACAACAGGTCAACTCTATATTTATTATTAATTATCCACAGCAGATCATTTTGGACATGAAGTAGTAGTTTTTCATCCACAAATGTAGATTCTTCTTCTTCTCTAATATGGCGAATGAGCCAAAATTACTTAGCAGGTCCCTCTCAATATTACATTTATAATATTATATTATTATATCATCATTATATCTTAATATTGTATTGTTATTATTATTTCATTTATTTATGTATTTGTTGTTTGCTCCACCACGTCTGTAGTTGGTGTTTCTTCTTCTACTGGCTATATTGAGACAGTTGCAGCACTATAGCGCCACATAGTGGACGTAAGCTGTGCATGCGTCTAACTCGTTGCCACAGAAACGTACCAGGCCCGTCTGGTTCTTAGTTGGTAGCCTTAGGACTGTGAGCTTTAATATGGAATGTTTTAGATATAGAAAAGTAAAGCCACAGAGAGTTTAATAATACATAATATAATCTCTCTTTTTTGGGTGGGGATGTAGAGAGCTGATTTGGTGGGTCGATTACCCCCCTCCATGCTTTGAGCCAGCTCTGTAATGATAACACAGAGTTAAGTGAGGAAAAGCACTGGTAAGCAACATTAAAAGGCATAGACTCAGTATTGCATCTTCAGCCTGTCATTAACCAAACTCCTACTCTTACATTATTAGTTCCTCGGTTTATGCTCGAGTGAAGGATACGCGATTACAGTCAGACATAATCACATGCTATTCCTGCAGTGAGCAATAAACACCTCTATGAAACGTAGGGCAGCCCTCGTAAATAAATATCATGCAGCGGAGCAGTCGCTCTCATCGCACATGCAATAACAAGCACTTTAAACCCCCCGTGATTGAAGTGATGTCCTATCCAGGTGATTATGACGCTCACTGCGGCCTGAGGGCACTGGGTCAGCAGGTCGCTGTCTGGACGCCCTCGCGCGCGTCATGACACCAAAAGCGCGGAGTGAAAAATACAAGCTTCACTCGGCTCAGTGTTTACTCATGACCTCATGAGTCCACTCTCATTTCCCCCCTAATTGCAACAGTGCTGTGAACTTGCTTAATACAGCGTGGCGAGTGGAGCAGGTCAGCTCCACGGTGCACCATTCATTTGGCTGCATTGCTGTAGTCATTTAAAGTATGTTGCCACAGGAAGGAAATGATTAACTTTCGCCTTTAGAAATCTTCCTTCTGTGATAAAGGCCCTGAGGCTTTCATACTCTGCCCACGCTGGAGATAGAGGCAGAGAAGCACCCATACTGGATTTGTCTGAGCCATAATATCACGGCCTGAAGTAGATAATATGGAGCAGCTAACAAAGAAACTCTACAATAGATCCTTTTTTGGACATGCTAATTATTATATTGGAATATCTTCACCCCTTCTGTATGTGCTGGCAATGTCATTCCTCACTTGAATGCTTTGAAACGAGGAAGTCAAAAGTTTTACCTGAGAGCCAAGTCAGCGTTTCTTCTTTTCTGCTTATGTAACAGGGTGTCAGAATCTATTTTTTTCCTCTCGGAAAAAACATCCGGACTTTAACGCTGTTAAAAATCAATTCAGTTACAGTTCTTGCTGCCAATAGAGCCCCGTATCCACACTTTGGTCTCCCTCCTACCTCACGGGGAGTGTGATATCGCATTCTTTTTTTGGACAACAGTCAGAGGTAACAGCATGGAAACATCTTGACAAGATTAAATGATGGATTAAAAGGAAAAAACCCTGAACACTCCCCCATGTATTTGATGAGATGCTTCCTGCGTTGGAAACATGGACGCACACACACGCGCACACGCATTCTGCCGTGCCTCTTAGGATGGATGACTGTAGGAGGTCCAGAGTTCATGCAGCCTAGGTCTTCTGAAATTGCCTGTTGAGTAATACCACAGCTGCCTGTCAGGAGACATTGTAGAATAAGATATCTCTATGGCTTGTGTCTGGTCTGGGAGACTAAATTAGCTTGCACTTGCAGGGACATCCAGACGGACCAAACCATTTATAAACAAGCGCCCAAACAAAAGGATTGGTCTGTGTTCCAGTGGCTGAATTAATCTAGAGTTGAATTAGTTTATAGTCTTTGCAGGCCTCTGAAAGTCAGGTGTTTTTTCTTGTAAGAGGGGCATAGCAAAAGTCAAGCTGAAGCAGCGAGATTAAAAAGACTTAAAAAGGAGTATCTTAGCCATCTTCACATCACATGAATTTTGATAAGAAGAAATGATGAAAGGGGAAGTGTTAAAAGGGATCTCTCTTTCTTTTGGGATTAAAGGACATACTCTATGTGCTGCACTTTTTGTTTTAAATGAATGATGTTGCTCTACCTCCCCTGACAATGTGGAATCATCGTTGTGTGATCAAAAGATCTGCAAAGGTCATGAATCAGCAGTGGCCCCCATCGTGGGTCAGTTGGCTGCCAATGGAGTCCAATGGAGCTTTTCCATTGTACAGTTCTAGCACTACTCGGCTCTACTCTTGGTTTGGAATCAGAGCACACGTGCCATTACGTCAACACTAATTAGAATCAGTTGATTATAAAGATAAGTTCAGTACTTCCTGCATGACCGGATCACAGAACTCTGTCTGACACTGAAATACACTCAATGGGTTGTGATTTGGCTCAAGATCTTTGTCTTTTGGCAGCGCTGTCACTGAATACACCAGACTCCTCTGTTAAATATTGAGTTTTTAGAAATGTCTTTATTTAAAGGTGCCATATGTAAGAATGTGGCCAAAAACGGTTACTACATTCAATTTCAAAATACCGAGGTCTTTTAGGTTTCGTTTTCTGACGTAACTGGCAACCCGTGGTTGCTCGGCAGCTGAGATTCTACTGACTGCAATGATTGGTAGATGTCGGTAGGTGGCGCCACATGCCAAAACATGATTTCAAAACATAAACATGATTTGAAGTCTGCAAAATATAATTTTTTTAATGCAAATATTTTGGCTGTACTGTTGTTGTTGGTGTGTTTAGTTTGTGAATATATGAACAATATTCCTGAGTCTCTGTGACATAGTATTAGGAGGATTTTATGGCCAGTTGCTTTAGATTTATTACATAATGCACCTTTAATATTAGAGATGAAGTCTTTTTAACTGATCTGCAGTTTGGCCTTGTTCAGTTTGATTACTGTGTCATTGATGACTCTTCCAGTGATGACACGCTGACCAATGAGTGGCCAGCAGTCTGTTGACGTCCCATTTTAATATCGGCTCAGCTCGCTTGGAACCTCGCCAGAGCAGGTGCTATAAAAAGAACTAGATACTAGGTACTATCACTAATGGAAAAGTAAAAACAAAAAAAAAAGAGTTGAATCATGCTAGTACCGTATAGTGGAAAAGCACCACAAGTGAGGAGACAAAACAACGAAGTTGAATACCCGGTGCTCTCCCACATTCCAAAACTACTTGACTTTTAGGACAACAAGTTAAAAACAGATTAAAACATGAATTGAAAATGAAAGATTCCTGTGTTTTCGAGGGGTATTTTATGATTTCAAAACACGCGATTGCTATTGTGTCCTGAGTATCCCCTCGAACAGTTAAAGGGTTGAGTTTCATGAACCTGGGAACAGATGTATGCCTTTGATCTGGACTCGTGCGTTTTCAAAATCTTCCCCCCCGGAAAGATGGCGTGTTTGCTCAGAGGCCTGCACAAGGACGAACGCTGAAACTCAAACAGTTACTCAATAGCCAGGTTATCAGTTTCCATAACAAGAGGCCTGAGAGAGAGAGAAGGACAAGGGCTTGATACGATGACTGAACAGGAATGTTGTCCTCTCTATCTGTGCCCTGATGGGTCTATTTGGGAAGCTCATTTATTTTGTGAAGACAGTTTGTCTCACAGCTATGTGACAAATTATTTGGTGTGTATTGGTAACTCAGATTGCTGTTGGGTGTTAAGTTAGCTTCAGCAGTGATTAAAAGCTGCTCTTTTTTCACATTTTGGTCTCTTTCAGAGCAAACAGTCAGCAAAATGTCCTGCGTCGTACAAAATCACTGTGGCGTCACTATTTTATGGTATATTTTATCCCTAATTAACCAAAATGTAAACATGGCTATACTGAACACCCTGCAGAATAGTAGTAGTAACGGACCTAGCTTGCGAGTTTGCGCGGCAGCTTGCTAGGTTGTTTATTTGTTTCCATTTAATATACATAAGTTAACTTTTCCACTTTTAGTTGTGTTTTCACTCTCCTTTCAGTGTGTTTTTTAATATTCATAGACTCACTATTCAACACTTTGCTGAAAACATGGAGAAGGTGTGTGTTTACTGTTTAACATTAGCTTAAAACAACTATTCTAAATAGCTAGAATGATTAGCCTATGTACAGTTTGAACACGTATCTTATCTAAAAGAAATTGGTTTATAATTACTTAGCTAGAAAGGAATGAAGAGAAATGCCTGAAATATTAGTAAACTTATAATTTATGGTCACTCGCTACATAGCTACATGCTAATTAAGCTAAAATGGCTAAAGGTTTTTTCTGTCTTTTCGTCACTGGCCAGTGGATATTATGTGACAGAGAGCAATAAAAACCACACAGGGCATTTTCCACAGCCTCAATTATATCACCGAGACAATTGCCACCTTCAAAAGGCTGATGGTAATTACTGTTATTGCTTTGCTGTAATGAATAGCTGCACAATAGCTTTAGGTTAGTGCGTGTCTGTGGTTCCCAAGGTTTATGTCACAGCATTTGCTGCAAAACAAGACTGCGTATTTCAGGAGCACAAACAAAAACGGTAAAATGGATTGAGTCGTATGCAGTTAGTTTGATTTGGAAACATTGGTTTTCTTGTTTAGTGTGGAGCATGGACGTCATACACAGCGAGGGCTGCAACTGACGATTAATCAAGTCGGTAAAATGTCAGAAAACGTCGATCAGTGTTTATCAAACCTGGAAATTATGTTCTCAAATGATTCATTTGTTATATAGAGCAAAAAAAGCAGTACATATTCACATTTAAGAAGCTGAAAAAGCATAAAGCTTGATTTAATTATTGGAAAAAAAGTCAAATCGATTAATTGATTGTCAAAATAGTTGATGGTTAAAGGTGCATTATGTAATAAATCTAAAACAACTGGCCATAAAATCCTCCTAATATGTCACAGAGACTCAGGAATAATGTTCATATAACAAACTGAACTCACCAACAACAACAGTACAGACAAAATATTTGCATTAAAACAAATCTTTTGCAGACTGCAAATCGTGTTTATGTTTTGAAATCATGTTTTGGCATGTGGCGCCACCTACCGCCGTCTACCAATCATTGCAGTCAGTAGAGTCTCTGCTGCCGAGCAACCACGGGTTGCTGGTTACGTCAAAAAACGAGGCCTAAAAGACCTCAGTATCTTGAATTTGAATGTAGTAACCGTTTTGGGCCACATTCTTACATATGGCACCTTTAATTTATTAATCAAACGATAATGGATGAATTGAATAATCGTTGCAGCCCTGTACACGGTACATAGCCTGTATTAATCGTACATGTGAGGGAGTAAGAGAGAATTTGTCCAGCTGCACTGACCAGAACAATAGCTTTCTTATCTTCTTGACTGTAAGGACCCCAGTGTCGAATGACACTCTTCACTTTATGACTTATTTGAGAATCATGAGGCGAAGGATGTTTCACTTTCACTTTCAAGACGAGATCAGAAGACGAGATTCGAGAAAAGCCTGAAAGGTCCTAGACGCGCCACTTGCAGTTTTTCCTGCGTTTCCTAAATTTTATGTTCACTTTTCTCCAGCCATCTATAACTACACTGAAGTAGAAAACCTGGCCAAAGAGTTACGACTCTGGTACATGCTGCACATTTCTCCTTTTTAAACTTTTAAAGGGAACCTGCCTTTTGCTTTCCCCATCTGTCTTGTGCTCTGGTATTCAAACAGCCAGCAGCTCTACCGCACCGCGGCTCCAGCTTCATCATCACACATCCTACACCATGTTATGGTGTAACAGTTAAAAAGAGCCACATCACATATTAATGGATTATGAAGCAGTGATTACAGTCATCTGTTCCCTCTGCTGTAAGCTCTCATCGCTGGCTGTGCTGCAGTTAATTCCTGCCTAATTGACTTGGGTGCCATTCTCATATAATGTCTCATTACACTGTGTGTGTGTGTGAGGCAGAGTCGTCTTAACCCTACTTTATTCACACTTTATTTAACGTCAAAAATATGGAAAGTTTCTTGATCGAAGAAAGGAGAAAAAAAGGCATTTTACACACGCTTTTTGTAGCCTGCATATTTTTTTCAAACAAAGGCAGATTTTAAAAAATATGGAAGCTGATACTGCACCAGTGCGTGTGAAGCCTGAACAGACTTAGTGCAAATTTGCAATTCTAGGATTACTCTGATCAGCGTTCTGTGGAAAACTCAGCGCAGGGCTGATCAGTCAGGAGCCTCAGTTGTGCCACTCAACACTCCTGAGCTGTCAAAAACAGGTAAACAGGTAGTGTTTGAAATTCACATTATGTGTGAGAGAATGAGGACATCTCTTAGCATCTTACTTTTCCAAGAATCTACCACAGCCACAGTGAAGGAAAATGACCTACAGAAGATAATATATCAGTGGATTTGTGAAGCTGTAACTCAACACCAGTACTTTAATGTTACAACACTCGTTTTCTTGTGCTCATAAAAGGCACCGACTCATCCACAATGTCATGATTATGCAGCTGCTGAAAGATTTACAGTTCCGTCTGTTTCCCCTCCCTCTCTCCAGACCGTAGTGTCCAAGTATGGATCGCAGTTTCGCGGTAATTCCCAACACGACGCCCTCGAGTTCCTCCTGTGGCTGCTGGACCGCGTCCACGAGGACGTCAATCTGGCCTCGCACAACAACAACAACAAGACTAAAGCACCTGGAAAGGTAAGGAACCGAGCACGCTGGCTGTCAGGTCACGTACCAGCCCTGGGTTTGATCACACTTTCTTTTTCCGTCACCGACGACGTATCGTCCTTAATATAACATCACATCGGTTTCCACTGCATAATAAATGGACGCATATCTAATCAACAACTGGTTGTGATCAAATACATGCATTAATACATAATATATTATGACCCCCCCGGTGGCCTGATATATCAAGACGACATCATTAGTGCGTGGCAAATCAAAGGCATCGTACTTTTATGAACAGTGTACACTACCGTTCAAAAGTTTGGGGTCATCTATACAAGTTTTCCATTAAAAGTCACACTTTTATTCATCAAAAGAGTTGCAAAGTGAATTGAAAATATAGTCAATACATTGACAATATGAGAAATGACCAGCAAAACTGTTTTCAGCTGTGCTAACATCATTGCACAAGGGTTTTCAAATCATCCAATAGCCTTCTAACGCGATTAGCAAACACAATGTACCATTAGAACACTGGAAATGGGCCTCTATACACCTATGTACGTATTCCATTAAAACAAGACGTTTGCAGCTAGAATAGTCCTTTACCACATTAACAATGTATAGAGTGTATTTCTGATTCTTTTAATGTTATATTCATTGAAAAAAAGTGCTTTTCCTTAAAAAAAAAGGACATTTCTAAGTGACCCCAAACTTCAGAGCAATCGTGTTGTTGTGTCGCTAACCACAGAGCTCTCATTTATATTACACAGCAGTCACCTCACTGAAATGATAACATCTTAGTTACAGTATCTCCTCACAGGTTACCTCCAGGCCTCCGAAATGTGCTCGGCAGTGCAGTTTTTATATTACCAAACCAGTGCGGCAACATGAGGTGTGCAATCTGGAGGTGTCTAATCCACTTGCCTGTGGACACAGCGAGCACAAGTGAGCCGATTTCGGTGTTTGATTTTCTCTCAGCACGGCTCCTCCTCGAGGTCGCTGCTGCAGGTGCGCCGCGCACTTCCTGAATGGAACTTCTTCATAACGGCTCTGCTGTGAGCCATTAAAGCAGAATTTCCATGTATTATTTAAAATCATTATTTATTTTATTTTTATTTTTTCTTGGCGACGAGAAATCCCTCATTTTTGTGGGTTTGCACGGGTGATAACCAGAGGCGTCGTGTATTAGAAGTGCTACCCTTGCTGTTTGTGGAGTAATTGCAGATAAATCTACTCAAACCCAGTGCCTTGTTGTTTCCCCCGAGGCGCTAACTGCACTGATTTATTCTCTTGTTCATCATTGTGGGATGGCAAGATATCAAGATCAGTCTCATGCTTCCAAAGAAAATGCATCGAATAATGGCCTTTATTTTTTCTGTGAAATCACTGTGACCAACATGCTGCAGTCTTCTGCAGAAAGGCTGGTGTGTTCAGGCAGTGTCATTTGGCTAGTGAATATAAGACACCTGTGTCTGTCACTATGGGGTTGGTAAAAATATCGATTTGGTATTATATCGTTGTCCTTCCTCATGCAATAATCGTTACACCAGGGTAAATATCGATATTTTAATTAACAAATTAAGGCGCTCTAACGTCACCAGGCGTCGCTACTTGGTTGGAAGTTACCTGGCCGAAGAAGAGTGAGTTTACTGCCCGATAATGGTGGAGAAAGCTACGCTAAGAGATGCTCCATCCCCGTTCAATACATAGACTTTACGCACTTTGTTCTCTTTGTTGTGAATACATAGCGAAATCGTGCACTTTTAACTTTACACGGACGTTTTGTTTACGTCAGTTAGACCAATATCGTGATGTATCGCTATATGATTGTCTCGCAATTAGCGCTGGGCACGTTAACGGTGGTTAACTGCGTCAACGTTACCGCACATTAACGCATGCCGCGTATCCATGACGACTGACCGGAGCGCGTTAACGTGCCCAGCACTACTCGCAATATATTCCATCACAGAATCGTTGTATCGGGATATTATTGGTATATGGACCATGTATCACGGATCTTATCGTATCGTGAGGTACCCTGTGATTCCCAGATTCCCAGATTCCCACAGTTCACCTTTGTTCACCTTCGATCACCTTCCCCCAGCTTTCCTGTGTTGCCATTATTCAAACACAATTCTCCCAATATCACGTAAACAAAGGGCTAAATTGGGGTGCACATGTGAGTGAGGTGGAGGCTGCAGCAGAGAGGTCTGGTCTGTGTCTTTTGCTACACGTGGAGCTCCAGAGGACATGACAGGTGAGCGGGGCCTGCAGAGCTGCTGATAAAAGTCTGTCACGACGCGCCCCTCAGCACCTCGGGCAGAATATGTCGCCGCACCTTGTTCACACCCCGAGGGAGCCGGGCGACGCGTGGAAGGACACAAACCTGTCAGCGTCGTGACAGAGGAGGGAAAGTTTAGCTTGTCTGAACCCTATAATGGGATGATAAAACGTTTAATCAGTCACTGATGAAGGCAATAGAGGACACAGACGCGGGGAAAAAGTTTGCCAACTGTACTTCCAAAACACAAGCGCTGTCATGATTAATTAACAATGGCATTTCGGAGTGGGAGTGTTAAATATTTTAGAGACAGTTCATCAAGCCACTGTTGTATTAGGAGAAATCACCGACTAGTGTGAAGTAAACGTTATAGGGGACTGTGAGAGTTGTACCACTGTAGACCTTTTGTGGCAAATTTCCACATAAAATACTGTAATACAAAACAAATGTATTTAAAAATTCTGTTCCTGAATGCTTAGAGGAAATACAGTGTCACAGAGCCAGTGATGTGGATTCAGACTTCATCACGTAGGGTGTGTTAGATCACATGTGGAGTGTCTGGTCTGGTGAATTCTGGTATTATCATGTGTGTGGTTTGCACTTTACAGCTCAGCATGACACATGGGTGATGATCTTTGACTGAGGCTTTTCTTTTTGGTTTCTCTAAAGAAATCTGACAGATGGTTACATGCATTCACTGCAGTCAACTGTACAACAAAGCTCTTAATGAACAGCCACGCTTTGTTGCAAGCATGTTCTGTGGAGTCCAGGTACCAACAGTCAGTACATCAACTCTGATGTATCGTCTACGGTTGGTCAAAGTCCGCCTATCATTCGAAACGGGTGTTTCCAATTTAATCAATTTTTGATAAATGCAAATTACGTGACCCGGAAGTCACCTTTACTAGAACGCTATCAGAGGGCCTGCAAAACAAACCAAAGAAGAAGAAGTATGGCCAGACTGGAGGATTATTATGGTATGATTGGGCAGCTTTTTACCACGGTGTATTAGGGCCAAGTATGAAAAAATGAGATTAAAAGTGGCAGATCTACAAATAAAGGTCGCAGATTTACGAGATTAAAAGTTCCAAATATACTCGAAAATAAAGTTGCAGATTTACGAGATTAAAAGTGGCAAATCTACTAATAGAGTCGCAGATTTACGAGATTAAATATACTAGAATATAAAGTCGCAGATTTACAAGATTAAAAGTGGCAAATCTACAAATATAGTTGCAGATTTACGAGATAAAAAAGGGCAAATATACGAGAAGATAAAGTTGTAGATTTAGGAGATTAAAAGTGGCAAATCTACGAATAAAGTCGCAGATTTACGAGATTAAATATAATAGAACAACTACACAACTCACACCCACGATTTCTCCTGATGTTTATGTGTTTTAAACATATGAACCATATCTTGTTTTTTTTATTTCTGGTTTTATTTTGAGAAAACGAATGAATGAATGATACACACTGATTGGTCAAGCCCAGTGTTTATTTTATTAGGGGACGACAATATATTTAATTATAACTAATTTCCGGCTTGCATTGTAGCTTGAGAGGGAGAGAGTGAGGCACTGTGGCCGCACTGCAGAGGAGAAAACATCTTCTGACAGTTGTCTCTCATGTTTGTCCAGGCCTGCTGCCATCAGCCAGTGTGCGCTCTTAGCAGACATCAAGGTTGTCATGGATTAGAGTTTTTATCAGAGAGGAAACATGCAGTCAGAGAGAGAGAGAGAGAGAGAGAGGTTCTGCTCAATATCAGGAAAGGGAGGGGTGTGATTTTATTAATTCTGTCTCCTGGTGATTCATGGTCTACTCCCTTGTTTTATTCCTTTGCTTTGTTTCCCCGCTGTAGTACATCTCTACGTTCTGTATCTGTGTAAGAATGTACAGTAAAGCTGCGGTATGCAGGCTGTTATTACGACACCACCCACAAAGGCGCTTTGTGAAGAGGGCCTCAGTGAGAGTGGGAGAAGGGCAGCTGAAAGAAAAGTGTCTAAATCACATTCCTTTAGAGCTTTAGGATCAGATGTGTGCTGTGATTATCATTTTTGTGGAGTTGTTTGCTTGTGTTTTTTCTTTTACCTGAGTGTTTATCTCCATTATGCCATTGCCATCCTTTCTGGAGCTGTCGCGGCGCTGGTGGTCGAGTCATCCAGGGTCACAGCCGGCGTTTACCAGTCCACGCACGTTTCCACTGACAGCCAAGGAGTTTGTAAGCAAGTTCAATCCTTGTTTTTTTGGCTGCTAGTTCCACCGCCAGTGTCGGTTTGGTAATTGTTTTTAAGCATGTGTTGTTAGTTAGCACTTAGCACAGGAGAGCCAGATCACACAGAAAGAGCCATACCACCCAGGGTGTCGCGCTGAACCATTTTTTTTATTTGTAAGGGAGGGTGACAGTTCACAGTCCTGCACACACACACACACACACAGATACACACACGCACACATACACACATTCTAACATTTACTGCTAACTCTCCATGGCTCTAACTCATGTGGCCTACATTCTCTCTGGGTTTGTTGAACGTTTATCTCTGAGGAAACAAAGTGTGAAGCTCTCTCTTTCCCTCCCTCTCTCTTCTTCCCTCTCTCTCTCTCCATCCTTCTCTTTATGAATGTGGTTCTTTGTGGCAGGAAGAAAGAGACACTTGTGCAGCCCAGAGAAGAGCGAAGAGAGGTGAAGCTGAGAGTATTTAATAAGATATTATACCTCATCCATGTCAGACATTTGTATGGGTAGGCCATAATTCCTTTTTACCTCACACATTCACAATTTTACCTCTCACATACACAAAACACACCTCTCACATATGCTCTTTTAGGTCTTACGTTGACTTTTTTTAGCTCTCACATTCACTATTTTTGGCTCTTACATACACCATTTTACATTACACATTCACAATTTTACCTCACAAACACAATTTTACCTCTCACATACACAATGTTACCTTACACATACACAATTTTACCTCTCACATACACAATTTTACCTTACATATACACAATTTTACCTCTCACATACACAATTTTATCTCTCACATACCCAATTTTACCTTACACATTCACAATTTTACCTCACACATACACAATTTTACCTCTCACATACACAATTTTACCTCACACATACACAATTTTACCTCTCACATACACAATTTTACCTATCACATTCACAATTTTATCTATCACATTCACAATTTTACCTCTCACATACACAATTTTACCTCTCACATACACAATTTTACCTCTCACATACACAATTTTACCTCTCATATACACACTTTTACCTTACACATACACAATTCTACCTCTCACATACACAATTTTACCTCTCATACACAATTTTACCTTACACATTCACAATTTTACCTCTCACATTCACAATTTTACCTCACACATACACAATTTTACCTCTCACATACACAATTTTACCTTACACATTCACAATTTTACCTCTCACATACACTCTCTCACACATAGCTCAAAACACCTTTTTCACTGGTCAAAAAAACATCTGCCTTTTGTCTTCATCGGAAATGGATAGAATTCACTCTCGGGTCAAATGACTGCAGTAATGTAAACATTTCACACAGATGAACATTGTCATTGTACCATCTACTACTTTATTTTGGCACTGTAGTCATGGAGTCTGCATCTTTTCCAGTGTTCGTTCTGTTGCTGCTGAGTTTGAAAAAGAGACTGAAGTTGAAGATGTAAAAGACATCTTGGTGCTCTTCACAGTGTGTGTGTGTGTGTGTTTGTCAGGTCAGACCACAACTGTGGAAGAAAAAAAACAGAAAGACAAACCCCTCCAATCTGCATATGCCTGCTAATTTTAGTCCAAGAGTCACTCAGAAATGTTGAGCACTCCTTTTTTTTTTTTTATCTTTGACCTTTTATGTTGCTCAGCATCAGACCACACTTAAAAACCAGTAAGCAAGATGAAAGTAAAATTACACGTGGATTTATGGCTCCGCTGAACAATTTGTGGTCACTTTGTTGCCTCGCAACCGATCCTCTCTAAGAACAAAATGCACTAGAGGCGGTGCTTTTATGCCTCTCCATTTCCACACTGTGACAATGAAGGTATCTCAAGTTGTCTCGTCGAACTTCTGATTTAAACCTGACACAGCTTTTTAGGGAGTCGTCGTTTGAATTTGGATGGATTTGGCTGCAAGAGTTCATATATTCTCAGTGTGTCCAGCTGACACACGACGACGCAGTATCTATACGTGTTATGTCGCAGCTGATAGTTTGAAATAAGTATTTTAAGCTTGAGGGAGGTGAGAAAACTTGGCATACCAATAATAGTTCAAATAAATCACGGATGAGTGGAGGAAGAGTAAGTGTGAGCTGAGTGCAAGAAGCAAATATTCCCACAATAATATATATATACGTCATCATGTTGCACCTTTTACCTTTTTATTCTTCGTCTATGTTGTTTATGGTCAACTAACTTCCAATATAGTGAATGGAGACTCCCATAAATTTGCATTTTCCTTCACCCCCCATTGTCAATAACCTTTCATTTGATTTTTAAACAGTAATAAATATTACCAGTTAATTCTACTGATCTGGTTCTCCAAAACACAGCCCATTTTTTGACCTACAATAACAGTGAATGATCAATGATTAATTGATTTCCCCAGTTGAGAGTTAACAATATAATATAGGTCATCTCTCCTGACGTAAGGAAATCCCAGTTGCACCTTAGTTTTCAGGGTCAGACGCTCTGTTTTTGCACCTCCAGTCTTCAGTGAAACTGAAACTGAAATCACAAACGCATCCAACAAGATTTCATATTTAATTTCTTTATCACTTTTTAACCAAACACCTACATAAGCACATCTCTCAGCCAGGGAGATGTCCCTGTCCTGCATTTTAATCGACTCTAGACTGATGCTTTTCTAAAAGTTAATGTATGCATCTGATCTAATGACTGTAGGGCTGCTCGACTGATGTCAATCATCCTGTCAAGCACATAAGGAGTTGGTCACAAATCGTACTGGGAAAACTACTCACCAGCAGGACATTTTCAGAGGTTTTTTTGCCTTCTCTGATAGTCATACTAGAGTATTAAGACCAGAAAGTATTAAGGCCAAATTGAATCTTTAGAGAATAAAGTCGTAATATTATGAGAAAAAAGTCGTAATTTTACGAGAGCTGTGACCAGTGATGGCCTGCAGCCATTTCCTCCGCCACTTCCACAAAAGAGATTATTTTCTCCGAGTCTGTGTCATTCTTTTTCTTCCAAACAGACTCGGTTTCTTGCACAAATGATCACTTTTCCAAATGCTAACTGCTGTTAGCTCCCAGTAGCCTCTGTGGCTGATGTCATCTCCTGTCCCTTAAGTTTCGTTTTACTTTTTACTTTTTTTTTTAAGGTGGACCCTTAAGGTGGACATAAATAGATACTACTAAAGCGAGCGTTCTGAACAGGGCTGTTTTGGCAGGGTGATTGAACTCCTGTGGTGTTTCGTCCTGTCACAGACATGTTCATTAGGACACCAGGGAACTAGGTTCACTTGGAGAAATAGGGTATTTCCCCTTTAAATAGACTTTCTATCAGCATTTTGCACTGCGTATCAGCACTGGTGTCAGCCGTCCCACATAGAACTTCTCCTTGTCCCTCATGTGCTTCGCTGGTGCTGCTTCTCACTCATGTCAGAGCTGCATATGAGTGGTTCTGTTGTCTTTCTTGTGTGTGTTTGTCTGTCTCTTTCTCCATCTGTGCTTTTCTCTGTGTGTGTGCATATCTGCTGTGTTTGGTTGTGCCTGCTCTGCCAAGCTGAAATGGTTTTCTGTGACTCAGAGCCGCCCAGCTGGAAAAGCAGCTTGAAGGAGGGAAGCGCCACGAAGTATGACCTCGCTGTGTTCTGAGGTCTCTCCTCTCTCACCAGAAACACAGATCAGTGTCGATTGCCTCAGAGCCTTTAGCCCCCTCAAACACCAAATGCACGCTGAGATGAGAGGCGTTTGTGTTGATGTCCATCAAGAAATATTCAGTCATGGAGGTTACATTTGAGGTTTCTGTTGCTTCCTTAAAAAAAAAAAAAAAGAAGGTGGTTTTGTCTGCTTGGTGTTTGCTCTCTGTGGCGCAGACACCATTAAGCTGAAACTGTCTGACGGCTTCAGACAACACAATGCATCACCGCTGCTTTAAAAGAACAGTAAAAAAAAAAAAGAAAAAAAAAGGACATTTCTATAAACTGCACTGCAGGGAGCCCGGCCCAGAAAACATTTCCTCATTAAGTCGTGGAGAGGTTTTTAAACAAAAGCAAACAAGGTCGCCGCTCTCGAGCAGTAACTACTATAGTCACCAGTTAAAAGTTTAAATCGGCTCCATTAAATGAAACCAACAAAGTGTTTCTTTGTTTAATATAAAGAAAATGTCCTCACACGTAGAAATTATCCACCACCCCCGCTGCGAGTGATTGGCACACAACACCGACCCCGGCCGTTTAAACGATTCTGATTTGCTGAGTGGACTATTTTTTTTTTTTCAGTGTGTCAATTCAATTGCCTGAGACCAGGCTGTGACTGCAATGATTTAAAGAGTTTAGAGTTGTTGATAGAAATAATTTAGGCAGGGAGGACCTTCCTGTCACACCAAATTCACTTCTAATGTGTAATCTTGAGTTCAATTGAATCTGCCGCAGAAGATGAATGGATTTATTTTACAGAGCGATGATTATCAACCCTCCCCTCTGTCTGTGTGTTAGATCGCCGCTTCGAAGAGAGCACGCTTCAATCAGAGCAGCCACAGCAAATGTGTATTCCTGTAATATTACACCTTTTTAACCCTTGTTAATCTGTAAGTATTATACGTTCCTGTTGTGACAGCCACTCATGCTGCACATAACTGACAGGTACTGGAGGCTCCGGCGGGCGCAAGTCAATTTATCTTCATCTGTGTCACCGCAGTCATCAGCAGCCGCCACAGAAAGCAGGAGGGTAATAATAAACCTCATCAGCTCAGGAGAGCGACCTGCCTTCATTAGAATTAATTTCCCCCTCAGCCTCTCCTGCTGCTAAATCTTCTTTAGAGGCGTCACGCAAAGTCTTATTCTTCAGCAAAGTTTGGTCCTTAGTTTACAGGAGAATACAATACTTCTGTCATTCATGTTCCTGTGGAGACTCAGAGACAGATTACAGCTCTCCTGATTGTTGCTCATATTGAGCCTGGAACATTTAGTGTCGAATGATTTCTCTGGTCGTATTTAAAGTCATTCGCATGATCACAGAAAACAGCTTCTGATTAATCCATGTCACACTTTTGATCCTTTTGACTGAAACTTTCCTTTTTGGAAATTATTTTAAATAGTGCTTGGCACGATACCGGCGTCGACGTTAACGCACGTTCATGCATGACGCGTTTCCTTGACGACTGAGAGGGAAAAAGACGCGCGTGACGTCATGTTTAAGTGACTCTCGATTGTTAAAATGAGTCTCTAAAGTAACGCTAAACTTTAAAAACAGAGGCACACATACGCAGTACACGGGTACGCTGGTTATTTGTAGTAGACCACTCCAGTTGGACTGTAGATGTGCTAGCGGCGCTAAAGAAGCTATGGTAGCTAAAGGAGCTAACTGGTAAACTGTACCTTTACTCCGGTCTTGCGTACGTGCGTCAACGCCGGTTGTAAGCGTGTCCAGCACTCATTTTTTTGTATAAGTTTTGAAGCACAGATGCTGCTTTTTGATCGTTCGGAGATTTTCGATCAGCACTAAGTTCTGACAAAAACAATATGATTTAAAATTAGTGCTGGGCACGCTAACAACCGGCGTTAGCGGTTTCAACGTTAACGTATGTACGCAAGACCGGAAAAAGACACTTGTGACGTCATGTTTACATGCTGCGGCACCGGAGTCCAGGCACCGTTTACCAGTTAGCTCCATTAGCTGCGTTAGCTCCTTTAGCACGGTGAACCAGCGCACCTGTGTACTGCGTATGTGTGCCTCTGTTTTTAAAATTTAGCGTTACTTTAGAGACTAATTTTTCCTGGTCCGTCATGCGTTAACCAGGGTCAATGTTGACACCGTTAACGTGCTTATGTGCCCAGCACTATTTAAAATATGTTCCAAAAACAAAGTTTCAGTCAAAAGGGATAAAAAGTGTGACATGGCTTAATCAGAAGCTGTTTACTGTTGAGTTTCCTCAGCAAATGAAAACCCAAATTGGCTTTGATTTGGTGACATTTACCTGATCCATTTAAATAAATTGTCTGACACACACTGGGAAATACCTATTGTGTTTTTGCTTCCTTTCATCGTCCATCAACGTGGTGGTGGGTGGTGTTTTTGTCTTATCGAACTCTCTGCCAGCAAACAAATCAGCACCATAAATTATTCCATTAAAAAGGTCAGTATTGGCTGCACATAATCAGAACTTATATGTGACAAAACCGGCGGTTTTCCTGACAAAGAAATCTGGATAATGTCAGAGTAAACCAATTGGCACAAGTGAGGAATTCTGCCTCCACAACACTAGGTGGCGATACGTCCCCTTTTCAGCTTAAAAGTATTTTGTGTTCTGTGTGGGGTCACTAAGAAATTCACTTATTTTTGAAGGAAAATTACTTTTTTTTTCAATGAATATAACAATAAATGAATCAGAAATACTCTCTATACATTGTTAATGTGGTAAACGACTATTCTAGCTGCAAATGTCTGGTTTTTAATGGAATATGTACATAGGTGTATAGAGGCCCATTTCCAGTGTTCTAATGGTACATTGTGCTTGCTAATGGCGTTAGAAGGCGTTTCGCTGGTTCTTTGACGAAAGGGCAAAATTATTATTTTGAATGAACATCATTATTTCTAATCTTGTCAATGTCTTGACAATATTTTCTATCCATTTTGCAACTCTATTGATGAATAAAAGTGTGACTTTTAATGGAAAAATATATTTTTTTTATATATGACCCCAAACCTTTGAATGGTAGTATATCTCTAGACAATTCACAGCGAGTGTGTGTCCAACCCTCCTCTATTCTTGACCCCGGCGCGACCCCCTCACCTTAAAAGTCACAAAAATGTCCCTGTCGCTGTAAAGACATCGTCTCCAGACAACCTACTGCTGCGCTTATACGTGGGATGTCACATAAACACCAGAAGGCAGTCAGTTACACTCACGTCAATACCTGTGAGCTATTTAGAGCGGGCAGTTTAGTTTCTTTCTTTGTAGGAAGCAACAGCCGCTCTGTTAATTTAACACACACTTGACTCACCCTGAGGTCAGCTTGTTCGGGTAATAAAGCGATCGCTCAAAAATGTACACTCCGCTTTTAAAACATGGCTCGTTTGTACACGCGGTAATCCCCAAAACTGCAACATTCCCTTTGACACTGAGTGTTATTGAATGAGCACAGAGACTTTTTAAGCCACAAGAATACGGCTTCCCCTCCTGACATCCCATCTCATCTCATCATGGCTCTTGTTCCATGTCACCATGCCTACCTGATCCATCACACTTATTATTTTTCTGTCTCTTTCATTTCTCTTGAGAGCCTTTCATTTCCATCTGGTCATGATAAAAAAAAAAGAAAAAAGGCCTTTGCTCACTCACTCACTCTCTCTCTTTCTCTCTCTCGCCTCCACAATGGCTTCTCATTCGTCTCATGGCATCTCTTACCTCCCGCAAATGGGATTTTTTTCTTCATTATACACTGGCTATGAGCAGCAATACGTTCTTTAAAATTAAATCATACCGAACATTTCAGATGTTTTTAGTACTTTATTAAGACCTTATTGGCAGAAATTGAACGCACTTCCCACCAGTTTGCTTATGTCAGTGAAGACAGAGGCCACCATCTTGCATTAGCTGTACAATTATGTTTTTCAAATATAGATATTTTAATAAATAAATTCAGGCTCTTAAACAGCCACTGCCCAGTTTCACTCGCCAGGCGTCACTACTTCCTGTCTCCTTGTGGGGGCGCTGCTCAAATGAAAATGTGGGTAAACTTGGGCGGAAGTTACCCGACTTAAGAAGAGTGAGGTTATTGCAGAATAAAGGTGGAGAATGTTGTGAATAAATAGAAAAAAACTTGCACTTTTAGCTTTTGTTTTCTTCAGTTAGACAGATATCGCGATGTCTTGTAATTAGTGCTGGGCACGTTAACGCACATTAACGCATGACGCGTTTCCATGACGACTGACCGTAAAAAAGACGCTTGTTACGTCACGTTTACATACACAGGTGTACTGACCTGCTTTAAAGCGTCCTATCTGTCTTGTCAGTCAAAACAAAAGCAGACGGGAACAAGCGTATACTGCACATCTGCTGTCGACACAGAAGTCAATCAGTCACAACCCTGAGGTCATTTAAAGTCAATGTCTGGGCACTTTAGCCTGTCCGTACACATGCGCGGCCTCACCCAGAGTAATCAGCCATGGGGAATAATGTGCACAAGAGTCGGAAAGAAAAGCTTCCACTATCATTATTCCCGGGACTATTTATAGAGATATGTGCACGCGGCAGGAGGAAGTTGAAAGGGGACTGACTGTCCATTATTATATTAATTATCAATGCTCTTTATATCAGCCGTGTGTACTACTTTGAGTTTTTACTCATTCAGTCACTAAATAAAAACCCGCCTTTCACTTCCATCCGTCTATATCGATTAACACGCAGTGTCTTTACTCTGCGTATCTTCTCCCTCTCGTTCCTTCTCTCCGTTACGATCACCAGGGGCTTTAAGTTCTTGTTCTCAATCGCCTCGCTGTAGTGCTCTCTGCAGCAGGACCACATGTCCATCGCTGTGTGTTTCTGCAGCTTGTTTAAATTATTCACATCAGGGCCATTACTGGGAACACTCGCCCCCCCCTTTACGATCTACCTCCTCAGTCCCTGAAAACCCATCAGGATGAGACAGGTGGTCTGTGCGGACGGAGATGGGGGCCCACATTTCCTGTATTTTCCGCTATCGTGGAAAGAAGTTGAGTGTCTGAGTTCCTTTGCCAGTGAATCTACTGACTGAAATAAATCACTCCCTGCAACATTTTCAGGTGAATTATTGAAAGCCTCCCCCCAGTGGGACAGGAGTGCTGCGTTAATCTTCACGATTACTTCAAGTGCAGATGACCAGGAGTCAACAGCCTTGGCTTGGACTTGGACTTGAGAGTAGAAGTAGTATTGGTGTGTGTGCATCCTCTCTGCTGAAAATGGTGAACACAGAGCGCCCATAGACCGGAAGTTCCAATTAACGCTGTTTTTTGGTGTGTATCTGCGCCATTACTTGTTTATGAAGCCCTAAAGTTTTGAAACAGTTCAGCCACTGCTGAGAACGCTGGGTTTTATTGTATTCTCGGGCTCTGCAAGCGCTCTGAAAAAGCCTGGAATTGTGACGTAAGGATCCCGTCTCCTCAACAGCAGATCCTCCTGCTCCGGGCACTTCCGGTTGCCTACATTGAACCGCAGAAGAAGAAGAACTTCCGTTGTGGAGGTCTTTCACTTGCGACAGTGTCTTCTGACTCTGGGTCAATGAGGGACTACAGCGGGGAGTCGTGACAAAGCAATTTCACAATATTTGATAATGAGTAGCAGTGCATCCACCGTTCCAGAGGGGGAGCTGCGCTTCTGAGAGCTGACATGCTAATAACGTCACTTCTAGGTACCTGGCCAATCACAAGACAGTTGGGAAAGCTCTCGTTGGCTGGCCAATCACAACACAGTCTGTCTTCTGGGGGTGAGATTTCAGTCTGAAACAGCGCGGCTGACGAGAGCTTCAGTGAGGAGAGATTTCTATCAGTTTTTGACCATTAACAAATGAATGTATGTAAGTAGACCTCCATAACTCACATGTGCGATAGGACCACTCTATGGGAGCTATAACAAGGCTGATAAAACAAAATAACATGTACTGTATGTCAGAGTGTAAAAATGTCACATTTACAGCTTGAAAGCAACAATAAAGAAACACCAAATGTTCTAGTTCTTGTACTGTATTGAAGAATCTTTCTTGGAAACCAGTATTCCCACATTGTCAGTATATTTTATGATGCTGTAACGCCCCCTTATATCATCTGGCGTTCACTGCCGTTAATAAAATCAAATGAACAATTTGAGGCAGCTGTCTGGTTTTTCAGCAGCCAGCTGTGCAACACTCGTGTTTATCATTTTCAGCTTTTCTCCACCGCTTTCAGTCAAACTCACAGTCGGCCAGTGACCTCTGACCCAACTGCTCAGTCGCCTGTTATATATCTTTGTTATTTATCTAAATCACACCAATTAATTACAGCACTGTAAGATCTCCAGGCTGAGGGATTCAAGTTTTAATCCTCTCTATGCTCCTTGGGGCACCTGGCACCTGCCCCTCTACTGGGGCTTTATAGATTAAGATTAGGTGGACAGGACTCTGGCCTCACACATTCTGGATATTAGCAATTCCAAATATATATTTTTTTTAATGTAAAACTAACCCTAGCTTTCTTAACAACTCATTTTATGATAAATCAGTAACTTTGGTCCTTTATTAAAACTTTCTGACTTTCTGTGCTAGCAGAAAAGAGTGTATAGTAGGGCTGCAACTATTATTTTCAAAATAAGAGATTAATCAAGTATTTGTTTTGTCTGTAAAATGTCAGAATATACAAATATATATATATATATATTTATTTATTTATTTATTTATACAATGTATAAAGTGTATTTCTGGTTCATTTAATGTTATGGTCATTGAAAAACAGTGCTTTTCCTTCAAAAATAAGGACATTTTTAACTAAGTGACCCCAAACGGTAGTGTGGTCTGTTGGTACAAAGATCCTGTGAAGAAAACAATGCTCATGCTCCCAGTGAGGTGATGGATTGGTGGCGTGTTCACTTATAGCTCAAACACTCAGAAGCCCTCAGAAGCTGACTCAGGCTCTTCTTTGGTGTGGACCAGAGGTGGACTGAAAACTTTGGCACCAGCTCAAACAAAACCACCACATTTGAGTTTAAACTGAAGCACACAGGCGCTCCTGTAAATCCTAATGAAGTTGAGCATTAAAAGTGATCCTTGTTTTTCCCTCTGGGTGAGTAGCCGTCAGTTGGTCAGACCTGCCTCTAAAAATAGCTTCCCCCCCCTCCCTCTGCCTGTTTTGTTGCATTTTTATCAGTTTGAAGCTGCCATATTTTGTCCGACACCCAATTTCAAAGATAGAATCTCAGTTAGCGACCTCTCGAGATGCACCGCTGATCTGCTGAGGTCTGTTAACTCTAACAATTTGTTAGAGCAGCAGCAGTCACTCACTCGGCGAGGGGAGGGGGGGAGGGCGGATTCCTATCTGGCTACGATCAGTTAGATGAGTTATATCAGCGAGTGTATAACCCCCGACCAAAACTTCTCACCACAGCGTCGACAGCTACCGTTAACACGCGGTTGACGCCGTGCAGTCTGTTGACATGGATTTCTGAGACGTGATAAGACTGATTTTTCCCGACACTTTCTGGCCGGGCCAGAACCTTGCTTTGTTATCTCCACATAAAGATAGCGATGGAATCCATTACCAAGTATGCAGAGGGGGGGGGGGGGGGGGATAGGAGTTTGAGAGGTTATGCCCTCTTTATTTCCTAACCTTACATTGCATCTTTTAAAGTTCCCATAGACCAGAAGTTACAATACCGCTGTTTTCCGTTTTATCTGCGGCATCACTTTGTTTATGAAGCCCTAAAGTTTCAAAACAAAGAGTTCAGCCACTACAGGCTCTGCAAGCGCTCTGAAAAAGCCTGGAATCGTTACGTAAGGATCCCGTCTCCTCAACAGCAGGGCACTAGTCCGGGCACTAGTCCGGGCACATCCGGTTGCGTACATTGAACCAGAGAAGAAGAAGAACATCCGTTGTGGAGGTGTTTCACTCGCGACAGTGTCTTCTGACTCCGGACAATCGGCCCGTTTGCAGCAACTAGGAGATTTTTGGCCATAAAAACACGCTAATGTATGTAAGTAGACCTCCATAACTCACATATATGTGCGATGGGACCACTCTATGGGAGCTTTAAATGAACCAGTAACAAGATCAGCTGGACGGAACCTCCCTCATTTGGAATTCCTGACGCTTTGACTAAGCAAAAGGAAACAAAAAAAAACCCTCTGACATCCATGCAAAGAGGAAAGAGTGAGGTCGAGCTTTGTCATTGTTGGTGCCTGTCGAAGCACGCAGCAGCAGAAAGGTCAAGTTTCAGGCTTGCACTTAGTTTTTCTGCCACGCTCGCATGCTTTCTGGAGAACAGACTGGAGATTTTTTTTAAATGGTGGTTGAACTGTAAAGGACTCTCCTCTTCTTTCTGTGGCTGTCCGTCTCATACTGAGTTCCCAGAACACACACACATGCCCTCCACTTCTCTCCCTCCTTTAGAAATTCTAAACCCTCTTTTCAGCTTTGTTTGTGAGCGGAGGTCATGGTTGACCTGCCAGCCTGGGAACAGTGGCAGCCAGGACCGTGGACCAGGAGGTAGAAATCAGTGGAATAGTAAACACACAGTGTGTGTGTGTGTGTGTGTGTGTGTGTGTGTGTGTGTGTGTGTGTGTGTGTGTGTGTGTGTGTGTGTGTGTGTGTGTGTGTGTGTGTGTGTGTGTGTGTGTGTGTGTGTGTGTGTGTGTGTGTGTGTGTGTGTGTGTGTGTGTGTGTGTGTGTGTGTGTGTGTGTGTGTGTGTGTGTGTGTGTGTGTGTGTGTGTGTGTGTGTGTGTGTGTGTGTGTGTGTGTGTGTGTGTGTGTGTGTGTGTGTGTGTGTGTGTGTGTGTGTGTGTGTGTGTGTGTGTGTGTGTGTGTGTGTGTCAACACAGAGGGCTTGGAAAATGCCAGCCTGGTGTAACAGCATCAGCTGCAGCGATATGAAGACTTAATGCACTCTCAAGTACCTGTCTTTGTGGGAGTGATAACGCGCGAGCAAAGAAATGCTAACAAGGTGTCTGTATGCGCCACATTATGATGGCCTTTGAAGCAGCACCACTCGCTGACAGAAAGAATGTTTTTTTTTTCAGGACATTTAGTTGGCTAGATGATAGAATGTGAAATTACCGGTTAGGGGAATGCACTCATTTCAAAGCACGGCTATAAAATAAAAAGTTGAATGAAATTGTTTTTCATGCAGAAAGACACTCTGTTGTTCCTGTTACTCAGGAAGTTACTGATTACATATTTACCCCAAATATATTAAAATTACTTTAGTGATTACTTGGTGTCCAAAGTAATAAGTTACATCACTAATACAGTCAAAAAAGTGATATAAAAGAACCTAATCCACTGTTTATACTGAATAGATAGATAGATAGATAGATAGATAGATAGATAGATAGATAGATAGATAGATCTAATAAATAGTATTTCTTTGTTTGGCAATTGTAATATTATTACTGTTTTTGTATACTGTAGCCTGTCATGCTAGTAAACATTTTAGGGATTACCTGTTACCCTCTTCTGTTTATTTAATTTTATTATAATAAATTATAGTAATTATAGTAAATGGTCGCACTAATCCCTGACTGCACTGTTTACCTGGCTTTAGCTACCATTCTAATGCTTTAACACTTTATACAAATAGCTTTTGTTGCTATTAGCTTAGCACCTGGATCTTCTCTGCGCTTTATGTTGAACTGTTATTCTGTTTGGACTTTTTGTTGTTCTGTTTTCTTCATGCCAGGTTTTTTTTTTTTTTTCAACCTCGGTTTGGTTGTCACTTCCTTGTTTCCCTGTTTTATTTTGAAGTGTTTCCTTTTGTGTGTACCTTGTCCAGTTTTACTTCCTGTCCTGTCTTCTCTGATTGTGTGCCCCCCCCCAATGTGTCACACCTGTGTTTGATTGTCTTGATTGTCCCTGCTGTACTGTCACTAGCATTTAGTTTTTTTTTTTTTTTTAAGTTTATGTCCCATTTCAGTCCCGTCAGTTGCGCTAGCTTCACATGTTCCTGGTAAGCTACTTGTGTTTCTTCTACATGTCTTAAGCAAAGCACTCTTTTAGTTCATTTCTCGTTTAGAACTCTGTTTTTTGCGACTTACATTTGTATTAATAAGCTGAAGGAAACATTTGTTATTGTGGGGAACTTGTGTAACGGCTATGTTAGCTGCGTTAGCTCCTTTAGCGCCATTAGCGCGCCTACAGTGGAACTGGAGCGGTCTGTTTATTTTTGTAAAAGAGATTTTTCACTTAGTTCTGTGTCATTAACTCACAGCAATAGTTTTCAGATACTCCCTGCGTGTGCCATCCTCCCTCTCATTTATTTCGTGACCTTGCCCAAGTCTTTTTTTTTCAGTGATCAGACTCAGTTTTAATGTTTATTTTTCATCTTTGCTCCCCTTCTTCTTTTATCTTCCTCCAAGGTCAGCTTTCTATCTGTGTGTGTGGGCTGTGACTATATGAAAAGTTTCAAGGAAATGGTTTCCTCAGGGCTATGTTTAGGTCTGTGCCCCCCCCCCCCCCCCCCCTCAATTTTCAATATCACTTCATTGCCAACGCCATGCAGAAATATGCTGAATCTGCATTACATGGAAGTCCTGATTTTTGAGTTTATTCTCACAGAAAGTCACTGCAAGATGGAAAATGTGTGACGGATCACTGAAGAATTTGACAATGTAACTGCTTTTAGAGATGCATTTATGTCTGAAAATGGCTCCAGTTTGTAAGAATTGGTGACAAATAATGGTGAGAATATAGATTCTAACAAACGGAGGATGATTTTCTCATCCCTAGCACACTAGGAGAACTACAATGGTTGTGACGGTTTGTAAAGATAAACTGACTGAACCCAAAATAAGCAGAAATACAGATCATTTTTTAAGCAGAAACTCATTTATTTACAAAAATCAAGCCAAACTAAAAGCACAACTAAGGGGACAGAGGGGTTCTGAGTCCAGGGAACACACAGAGTAGATGTGACACACTGGTGACTGTGGATCCAGAAACCAGAGTCTTAATAGAAGAAGTAAACGAGGAGATGAGTTGCAGTTTGAGTGGCCCAGAAGCTCCGTCCCCCCACTGACCAGCCTCCTGAAACAAAAAGCAGAACATATTACACAGGAAACTAAGAACTTTAACAGAATAAAGGACAGGAACTGAGCCCATGACAATGGTCTTCAAATACCAGGAAGGATGTAAATGTTTCCTCCATCTCTTTTGTTGTTTTGCATATGTGCAAGATGGTGACATCCACTAAGCAAGTATGTATAATGGCAACCTGGTTTCGTACTTTTATATGTGCATAGTCCACCGAATGTATTGATTTTTTTAATCATTTCATAATAATATTTGGTGTCAGGATGATAAGTCACACTTTGACTCCCTCTCGTAGACATGTACAGTGTATATTATGTGGGTGGTACCCGACATGTCTGTGAAATCATTCTGACCTCAGGAAAATCCACACTGGATCGAAAAATATAGCCTCAAAGTTTTTTGGCATGGAGTAAATGTATGACTTTTGCACTCCATAAATCAAGGCCAATGCCAGAGCACATATAAGGCTGCAAAACAAACAAAGTATTTTTATTTTGAAGTGGTTGTACACTTATACAGACATACTTATAATCCATCTTCTTAAATGCTCTGTGTTGATGACGTGTGTCGTCCTCCTCCTCTGCTGCAGGGCCCATGTGGAGCTGAAGACTCGCTGTCTCCTGACCTGTGTCACTCCCAGCAGATCCAGGTCCAGAACAGCTTTGTTCAGGAACTCTTCCAGGCCCAGTACAAGTGAGTCTCAATAAAAACACAAACCTTACCACAAAGTACAGTAAATCTGTCAACTAAGGCTACAGGGAGATGCAGTACATAGCATCACAAGAAGAAAAGGGAGGTGTCACTGTCATGTTGTCAGATCACCTGCCCAGCCACGCTTATATGGTATTTAGGCTTCATTGATTCAATTACAATGTAATTACTAGAAACAGCAGACAGCCAATATTTCTTTCACACTGACGTCCTCAGAGACACAGATGCCACGTTAGGAGAACACTAAATCTTACTAATTACAAAGCAGGCACAAGCAGAAAGGTCTGAAGAAAGTCTCTCCCTGTGCTCTTACCTCTCTGCCTCTGAGGGAAATACAAAGTACTTATTTCCAGCTTAGCTTTTTGAGCTGGGGGAAATAATTGAGCTTGTTAGCTGTGGCAGCTGCTAAGTATTTCCACTATTGTAATAATAATAATAATAATCCCTTGTGGATTTCTTTCTCTGCCAGACTTACAGGACATTTTTTGTGATGTGCAGAAAAGCCCAGGCTTTGCAGGCTTTTAAAGAGACAGTTAATTCTTTACATAATGTTTACATCTGTCAGCCGTGGTCACGCGAGAGTAGAGCGTCTTTCAGATGTTGAGTCCATCTGGCAAGCTCATTTACTGTTATGTACCATGTTCACAGACAGGAAACAGACATTTTTTATTATTATTTAAATATTTAAAAAAAAAAGAAGAAGAAATTCCACCCACCACTGAGTTCACTCACCCAATTAGCTGTCACTTTTTCTATTGAGCCATCAGCTCTTTACTATGACCAAAACTAACTCATTAATCAAGTCTCAGATCATCTCTAAAATCGGTTCTCTGCTTAATTACTTAACTCATAAAAGCGTCTTTTTTTTAAAAGTATGAAGTGAACCGCTAATGTCTTGTTTGTCTGCGCCGTCCACCGTCTGCCAACTCGTC
Source organism: Microchirus variegatus (assembly GCF_963457635.1). Lineage (NCBI taxonomy): Eukaryota > Metazoa > Chordata > Actinopteri > Pleuronectiformes > Soleidae > Microchirus > Microchirus variegatus. The sequence goes on from NC_139811.1 coordinate 8,102,122, forward strand.
GGAACATTGTCAGCTCCGTGTTACTGCCAGAATCGCGTCTGTCAGAGCCACATCTCTTAATTGCTGCCCTCGCTGTCAGATGTTTCAGATGTGAGACCTTGGGTGTGTCTTGACAGGAGTTCAGCAGTCTTTGGCAAAATGTGTGTGTGTGTGTCCCTCCCACTTAAATGAAATGGGGACACTGGGCAAATATACACATATATATATATATATATATATATATACATACCGTGTGTCATTTTTGTTATCGCTGAGGTTATTATTCTGCCTGCAATGACTAAGTGAGTGTTTTGGTGCTTTTCCACTACAGTTGTAGCTCGGCTCGATTCTACACGGTTTGCTATCACGCACATCGTTTTCCATTACTATAATATCTCTAACTCAACGTGGGTGGAGTCATTATACCACAGTTGCACGTAACTGCCGTGACGCCGTTTTATACGCGACACACAGAAAACTAAGCAGTTATTTTTGGTGTTTCGTGGCAGTTAACGGTGTCAACGATTGTGAGGTCATGTTTACATGCCGCGGCACCGGAGTCCAGACACTGTTAACCAGTTAGCTGCATTAGCTCCTTTAGCACCGTTAGTGTGCCTACAGACGAAATGGAGCGGTCTGTTTATTAAATGAAAAGAGCAGCACTACAAATAACCAGCGTACCTGTGCACTGCGTATGTGTGCCTCTGTTTTTAAAGTTTAGCGTCACCTTAGAGACTCATTTTAACAATCGGGAGTCGCGTTTTTTTCTGGTCAGTCGTCATTAAAAGATTATTCCAGTACTTCCTGCATGACCAGAGCACAGACTTCGGCTTACGTCGCCGGGCTTTCAGCAGTGCTGTCGCTAAATACACCAGACTCCTCTGTTAAATATTGAGATTTTAGACATTTCTTTGCAAAAATGTTGGAGATTAACTCAAGTTGTCAGGACTGACCGACCAGAAAAGACGCGCATAACTTCATGTTTACGTGACTCCCAATTGTTAAAATGAGTCTCTAAAGTAACGCTAAACTTTAAAAACAGAGGCACACATACCCAGTACACAGGTACACTGGTTATTTGTAGCGCTTCTGTTTTCGTTTAATAAACAGTCTGCTAACGGCACTTAACGAGCTATTGCAGCTAAAGAAGCTAACCGGTAAACGGTGCCTGGACTCCGGTGTCGCAGCATCACTTTTTCCGGTCAGTCATCATGGAAAAGCGCCATGCCTTAACGTGCGTTAGCCTAGTGCCCAGCACTAATTTTTACGTACGTTCAGGTTTGATTCTTGTGTCGGACATCGCGCTCATGACTCTTCCACTCAGTGGCCAGCAGTCTGTCAACGTCACATTTTTAGTATCGACTCAGTTTGCTTGGGACTTGCAGGAGCAGGTACTTAAAAAAAAAAAAGTACCAGGAACTATCACTAATGGAAAAGCAAAAATGAAGTGTAGAGTCGTGCTAGAACTGTGTTGTGGGAAAGCATCATTTGTATTTATACAGAGGTTTTTTTTGAGCAGTAGAATTCACTTTTGAAACGTCTTGAAACGTGGGCGCGTCTTTGTGTTTTCAGTCAACCTGTTTATCGCCGTTGCCTCCGCCTGTCGCCACATAAAAGAAATCACTTCCTGCGCGCAGAGCACGAACGTCTCCTGGTGATGCGAGATCTAAACACGGCGACACCGACACGCAGAGAGAGAGAGAGTTGTGTGCAGCATTTAATGGTTTGAATGTACGTTTATTAACGTTCAAGATGCAGACGCGTGGCATGAAAAGGCTGTGAGATTTGAAACCCAACTGATTTCTGATTGATTTTTTTTGAACAAATACCTCTTGACTCGTGACCTTCTATCTCTCGTCTGAGCTCTTTCACCACTGCCTGTGCAACACTTCACAGTGCACTGTCTGATGTGATCCAGCATCCAGATCTGACAGACTGGAGAATCATTCTTATAATAGGCGGCGGTTGTCGCTGCACAAATTGTCGAGGCTATTTTACACGTTCAGACAAGTCAGTTCACTGTCCACACAGGACGAACGAGGAGAAATGTGATCTAAGCTGGTGCTATCTGTCATCACAGATAAAAAAAAAACCTGTCTATTTTTAAAGACTAATTGTGTGATAAACCTGTCTTTGTTCAGATCTTACTCCACTCCATCATCCATCCCCCTGATTCTTAAATCTGTTCCTCGTGCCCTGTCTGGTCTGGAGGTAAAATCTTAAATGAAATCAGACTCTGATCTTTGTCTACATGCGGCCGAGCCACGGGCTGCAGTCACCGGAGACTGCGATGAAAATGTCTGTCTGTCAAGCGTTGTTCATTATAGTGAAGCCAAGTGACGGTCAGCCTCGCGTTTCAAATTACCGACGCGCTGCAGTTTCAGCGCAGCTCGTCTTTCTCTGACGCCACTTTCTCTGAAACAGCCTCTCTTCTCTCTCTGTGTGACCTTTTGTTTTGATCATATCTCCTGATTTGTTATGATTTTCAGCGCAGGATTAAATTACTTCTTTAACAGGGCCCCCATGATGCGGCTTTTATTGTGTGTGTATATATTGCAATTCCAATTAGTGAATTACGAGGCACACATTATGGTTCATGCCTTTTGGATTTCAGAGCGCTAACACGGTGAATAAACTACCTTTCATACTCTGACAGAGGATATACCTCCCTTTTGTGTTTTAATCTCTTTTTTTGCTAGTAGAAAAAAGGGGTGAAATAAAGATATTAAGGTGAAGTGTCACGGTAAAAAAAAAAAAAAGGAAAAGAGCGCAACATCAAGCTCCTCGGAGTGTCTTCAGCATGGCTGCATCACAGACAGGGGCATTGAGTTTGTACATCTCAGCCTCTGCACACTTCTTCCATTAGAGCATCACCAGAATATCACCTCTTCTTCTTCTTCTCTTTTTTAAGTGATCATTCAAGAGCAGCACGGTGGAACATCTATGTTTTAGTGGCGGGGGGGCGGGGGGCTGAGTGTGATTTGTATGCACAGAGAGTGCAGTTACCCTCACTGTTTCCTGGCGAGAATAAGACATCCGTAGGGCAACCATTCTGCTCTGCCAAGACCGAGCGATCCACTTAGAGCCCAGTGTCAGCTGGGTTTGCTTGAATAGAGCTTTATTCACTCCCATCCTCTCCCCCGCCTCCACCCCTCTGGGTTGTGTCAGGTGCCTTTTTTCCGATATGGAAAAGCACATTTCGTAAGTTCATATATGACTTTAAACTGCAGTGCGTAACCTCCATCCATTATTTACCCGCTTTATCCTCCACCGGAGGGTCGCGGGGGGTGCTGTGCCTATCTCGACTGACATGGGGCGATAGGCGGGGTACACCCTGGACAGTTTGCCAGTTCATCGCAGGGCCACATATAGAGACAAACAACCATTCACTCACACTCTCGCACCTACAGTCAATTTAGAGTCACCAATTAACCTAATACCCATATTTCATGTTTTTGGACTGTGGGAGGAACCCAGAGAAAACCCACGCACACCTGGGGAGAACATGTAACCTCCTTGCAGAAAGGCCCTTCTTCCAACCAGGGCTCTAACCCAGGAACTTGGGTCTTCTTGCTGCAAAGGCGAGAGTGCCAGTGCGTAACTTTTTTTAATAAAATATAGGTAATGAGATTAAAACCTTTGTCGAATTAATCCACGTAATAAAACTCTCTATGTGATTCTGCTTCTTCGTGGCATGTCGGTAAACTTTCTGAAGCGTGACGTGTCTTTTATTGACGAATTAGCAGGTCACTTGAACAGGAAGCGCAGACATCGTATCACTTGGTTTATGCTAAGTCCCCCTCTACACCAACACAACCTTACTTCCTGCTTAAATTTGATTTTCCCCTGACTCATAACGACACCTAGTGGTAAAAATGCGGTACAACAAAACCAAGAATTCAATGCACAAACTCATAAATGGTTCTTGCACTCGTGTCACCCGGTGACATTCCTGTGCTACACTCGGGAAGCTCAAAAAAAAACCCAGTCATTTAGCAGTTTGATGAGATAAATGCCTCTTTGTCCCGCCCACCCCACCTCTGTGCTGCCACTGCATACACACAAACGCTCCCTCTGTCAGGTCTGATTGTTTTGCTTGACACAGGAAGGACACGGCATATAAATAATGCTTCATCTTATCTGTTCAGAGGCAAAATAGTAACATCATCACACTTAGACATTGCAGCTTTAATTTCTAATGCTAGAACGGTGTGGGCAGGTCGTGGGTGCTCGACACGTTTTGTAAATGTATGTGTGACATGGTCGAGAGAGAGAAAAGAGAGAAGTTATTTCACCACATGATGGCAGACTTATATCCGTCGTGTTGATAATAAAGGAAATGAAACACTGGAACACTAAATCAGAGGGAGCATAGTAGCTTTGTCCACCTGAAGTTCCCTGCATGGAAATGAAAAATGTGCCCCTGATGATAATAATAAGTTTATTATATATATATGGGTGTTTTTTTTGTTTTGTTTTATTTTGTTTTGACATTATTTTTCAATAGTAGCTACTGTCAGATAAATCCTAATGTCTGGTTTGGATATGAATGTATTTCTCTCCCTCACCATCAACTGTTCTTTTGTTTGTTTTTAGATTATTTCTGTCTTGTCCTCATTTTAACCGTCTCTTCACTATTTCAAATCATAATTTTAAATCATAAGTCATTTGAAATAGTTTTTAATCAGTTGTTTGATGAAATGTCTGACTATTACATTTCATCAAAGTAGTATTGACATCCAACTAAATAAACAAAAGGTTTATTCTAAGACTATGAAAACTGTATTATCTATATTATACATGTATGCAAAGTAAACATACTTATGTGTAGTATATATCATTTATGTCAAAAGATAATCTCCTAAAGGTCTTGGACCTTTCAGTACCCCAAAGATGTCAACACTAGCTGAATTCAGTACAGTTCAGTACAATACTTTGACTGTATGTAATTAAATTGAATGATGTAGTTTTCTACACGTGCATATATATAGACTTATTCAGGACATTTAACTCGGATTAAGTCATAAATACTTTCCAGTAGTCGTAGTAGAGAGTTTTATAAATAACTCCAGCAGTCACTGTTAGTTCATGACCTCTCTGAGTCACTGATCACATAATTAGGTCACTGGAACAAATGATTTTCTCTTGGGAAAACGACTAGAGATTATCTAAAAGAGAGAGAAAAAGTCGACTGAACTGAAATGCGTAGTATTATTGTTCAGACGTTTTCTCACTCAGTGATCCGTGTCCTGTGATGACACTCGGGAGGAACTCCTCGCTCGTCTCTGCTCGGGATCGTGTAATGGCATCACATTAGCATCAGTGGTGTGATGAGAGTGATGCAATGAGACAGAAACAGCCCCTGCAGGTTCCCACGTGTTGGATCAATCAGTCCACGGAGATTATTTTACTACTTCACCACACTTCTAACTCTCTGTCTGTGTCAGAGTTACATCACTCACCTTTTTGCCACTTCCTCAGAGTCGGTTCAAGACGAACACTGTGTCCATGTCTCTGTGTCGACGACCTCGTCTCTGCTCTGTAAAGTCAGTCAGGAGGTCGTAAAGGTTAATTGGGGGGAGGGAGCGTGTGTTTCTTTGAAAACCTAATGTGATCCTCCTGTGCTTTTGTCTCCCTCAGATCTTCACTGACATGTCCCCACTGTCTGAAACAGAGCAACACCTTTGACCCCTTCCTCTGCATCTCACTCCCCATACCTCTACGACAGACCAGGTGGGCTCAGTCACTGACCTGTGTTCTTCGTTCCAAAATAGGTTTTGTTTTCTCCTCCTCCTCCTCCTTATCACGTGATCTAGTGATATCTAACGTCTTTTCAGTTTGACCATAGTTACTTTTCATTCGTGCTGGGCACATTAAGGGCGACAACGTTAACGCACGTCACATTTCCATGACGACTGACTGGAAAAAGACGCACGTGACGTCATGTTTACGCCACTCCCGATTGTTAAAATGAGTCTCTAAAGTAGCGCTAAACTTTAAAAACAGAGGCACACATACGCAGTACACGGGTACGCTGGTTATTTGTAGCGCTGCTCTTTTCGTTTACTAAACAGACCGCTCCAGTTCGACTGAAGGCGCGCTAAAAGGAGCTAATGCAGCTAACGGAGCTAACTGGTAAACGGTGCCTGGACTCCGGTGTCGCGGCATGTACACATGACGTCACAAGCGTCTTTTTCCGGTCAGTCGTCATGGAAACCTGTCATGCGTTAACGTGCGTTAACCTAATGCCTAGGACTACTTTTCATTGACCGCAATCTCCATACAAGAGTATGATGACGACAAAGACAGGGACAGTCATTGCCAATGTAAGAAAGGCGAGACATTTTGAAATGTTCCCAATCTGGGACCTATTTTCTGATCTGTTTCCATGTGGATAAAACACCATTATGATAAAGAACCTTTACGTATTCACCTACACTAGTGTCCATGTAGCTATAGCTCCATATTTACCACTTCAAACTCTTTGAAAACATGATGAAATTACAGTAAGAAAACATGCAACACCCACCTTTTGTTCACACACCACGTACGGTAAGAGCATAAGTCATCGTGAAGCAGAGGGGCCAGGATCAGAGAGGAAAGGTTGGGTGGAAAAAGCCTCTCAGCATCAAGGAACAATGTTTTATTCAGTTTAAACCTCACACAACACCCATGCAGCCTTCATGTCGGGTCAACAAGCGTCAGCCTTTTCAGGGAATCCTCCAAATCCACTTCTAACTCATCAAGCCAGTGCCTCTCTCACTTATGCATCGATATTCTCCCCTTTTGAACTCGCATACAGTCAACATAACTTATGCAAACATGCGGCTTAAAAACCTTAAATACACACAACATGTTTGTGGAAATTGCTGTTGGTCTTAACTATGTTGTGGGAAACTAATGTTTCCCATCGCTTTTGTGTTCGGGAAAGGGGTTTTAAAGGGTTCTCTGGATCAAAATGGTTCTTACTGGAACCGTTAGTGTTACCAAGAACCCTTGAAAAACCCTTTCCCGAAGAAAGGGTTTTTCAGAAGCAAATGCTTCCAGGTAGAACCTCAGCCCTTGTAGAAGAACCCTTTTGGAACCCTTATTTCTAAGAGTTTAGGACCAGATAGGAGCAGATCTCTGTGTGTCCACACAGCCCTGACAAAAGTCAGATCTGAATCACTTCATCAATAACAACAACAAAGTCAAATGTGCATATATGAGTCACTTCAGCCTTAGTAGCCATGAGCAACTGTCTGACATTAGCACCCGTTTTCTCAACTCCTTTTTTTGTAGGCCAGCATGTCGGGGGGCATCCCACAACATGAGTTTGAACTGTCAAAATACTGGCCGTATAAATAGAATAGTGTGATTCTAAAATTAGACATCCATCCATCATCAGCTCGTTTAAAAGAGGCCAAACTAACATGAATTTTAGGTCAAAAATCAGATTTTTAAATCGGTCCATACTGATTATTATTCTGATAGATGCACAGAAAACACTTGTTGAACTGAAACAACTGTAACAAATCTATTTTATTTATTGAATAAACATCTGTATTAGCATTAGATCAGGGGTTCTCAAAGTTTTGATACCCGAGGGCCAATTTAGGAACCCAACATTGGACTGAGGGCCCCCAAAGGAAAAATTACCAGATTGCAGTTCTACAGTTTAGCGTTAGGTAATATAAGCGTTAATATAATGTCATTTAAGCATTAATATAATGACGCTTTATAATTTACTGGGTAATTATCCAGTATTTTGGCCATTGTTGTTACCTTCTAATTACAGGTTAATACCAAGTCACACATTTCTGTTACCATATATTTACTGGGTAAATGGCTAGTAATTGGGGGCTGTAGCTACCTGCTTATTACCAGCTTATAACCAAATAATACACTAAAATTCACCATATAGAAACCAGGTAAATACCCAGTATTTTTGTTTACACTTATTGGTCTGTATCCAGTAATGTCCAATAAACATTTATCAAGCTTAGTTGCTCCTGGATTAAAACTATCAACTGTAATTCACTGCGGGCCGCCAGAAATGTTTCTTTGAGAAACAATGCATTAGATGATAAAATGTTACGGTCTTGTTTTAACATTAACATAGAATGGTATGTACCGTTCCCTCAGCACATACTGTACCTGTAATTTGTCTCTCTTGAGATGCACCAGGCTGTTGTTGTTGTTGTTATTCCCAGTTATTTGCAGCCTTTTTAGATTTTAGTCTTTTTAAAATAGTTTATTATAATAAGTTCAGTCGACATCCACTGCTCATTTGGGAAGCTGTTGTTAAGAGCTTCATTCCTGCAGTTTTCAGAGTGGAGTTTTATTTTCTTCTGTGTGTGTGTGTGTGGCAGTGGCACATGAGGTGAACTTCTGAACACTTTTGAAAGGATAAACAGTCGGATTGTCTTTTAAAGCCTATGTATACGTATACGTATACGTATATATATATATATAGATCTGTGAGAGGAGATGAGCTCTCATGCTGTTTTCTGTGCCTGGCTCTCCAAACAGTGGCCTTGTTGTGTCTCTCTTGGCAGACATTTGCACTTTGCGAGCATTTGTTTGTTTATTCAATCTTTCTGTGACGTAGACCTTGATCTGGCCTTTTTTTGTTTTTTGGATATGAATATTCTCTCTCTTTTGATGATCATGATGTCTGTAGATATCTGAAGGCATCTTAGTTTAAGTAATACCATATAAATTAACAATTAAAGGGCGGCATCACCCATTATTTTTCCCACTAAACCTTAAATCATTATGATGCTGCTGTGTTTGTTAAATTCACATTCTATTACAGAGTCTCATTACATTTCACTAGTTTTAGTTTTTTTTTTTATATTTTACTCATAAAACTTGACAGAACTGCACAAAGTGTGTGTACACTCTTAGAAATAGGGGTTCCAAAAGGGTTCTTCTACAAGGGCTGAGGTTCTACCTGGAACCGTTTGCTTCTGAAAAACTATTTCCCGAAGAAAGGGTTTTTCAACGGTTCTTGGTAACACTAATGGTTCCAGTAAGAACCATTTTTGATCCAGAGAACCCTTTAAAACCCCTTTCCTGAATAAAGGATTTTAAAAGGGTTCTTGGTGGAACCCTTCAAAAGGGTTCCAAGTAGAACCTTTATAAAAGGGTTCTCCTATGAGGACAAGCTGAAGAACCTTACATGGTTCTACCTAGCACTTTTATTTCTAAGAGTATAGGGCTTTTATTTTCTTTGAAGGAAGTGACTTTGACGTCATCTTTTCAATCCCAGCGTCCTGTGATGCTGTAGGTTGAAACGTGTGTCTCAGATCGACTGTCTACTGATTGAATAGCACGTTTATCTCCAGAAATAAGTTTAAAAAAACCTTTATATTTTTTGGGTGAAGTGGCCCTTTATCAAATGCCCCTCATATACTAAGTTAGAGAAAAAACAGGTCAGATTCATTGTTGCATCATCATTATGTGATTATGCATCTGTGTGAAAGAATGACTCCTTGACACAAATTTTAGTTACTCTAAAGTGTTTTGTTTTTTTATGCTGATGTGAACAATCTGCACGGCATAAATTGGGGATACCTCCTTGAGAAGTGTCTTCTTGATAAGTGCTGCCAATTTACCGCGGCCTACCTACTGTGCTCTTTTGAAGTCTCCTGTAACCCGTGCAAATCAGCGGAACGATTGCCGATTGTGTAGTTTGTGCAGATAAAACAATACTACTTTTAACATAAAGCGGAATTATGCAGATGTCTCCCGTTATGCAGAAATCTGTCTTCCACTTAGTGACAGAGCCAACTACAAAATGCTGCTGCTGCTGCTGCTTTATGGACAACTTCATTTCTTATTGGCTAAAAAACCCCCGGGTTCCTCACATTCTCCAGAATATAATATAGAGCCTGTGGCGCTCCAAGCTAACACAGCAAAGCCAACGGCTCGACACGCTGTAAATTAGTGTGGTAAATGAGTACGATTAAAGCTGCAGCGTGTAATGTTTGCCTCTGTTTGGTCTTTGTGAAAAAAATACAATGGAAAATGATTTGTATTGTGTAAAATAAGCTCTGTCGAGCAATATTAGACCTGTCTGAGGGAGCGTTTGTGTGTATGCACCGGCAGCGCAAGAAGCCTTTTTCATGTCAAACTGCTTCATAGGCAGTAGAATTTAACTTTTTTACAGAACTCTTGTTTGCACATCTTTGTTTTTTCAGTCACACTCCGGCCTGTTTTACAGTTGTCTCACTTTAATCCCGCGATGTTGCTGTCGCCGCCTCCGTCTGTCTTGATATAAAACTGTCACAGGAGTACTGAAATATTCTACTCAAATTTTGCTCAAATACAAGTAAAAATACTGGTCTACAAATATAACAGATACCCAAGTTAAAATTTTAAAAAAAAGTAGCTTCTCCCATCAATTGTTTTTAATTAAAGGCAAACCTTTACAAATGAAGCTGCTTTTCAAAATAAAATATGAAAAAGCTTAATGAATCAGTCAAAATGGGTCAAAGTTCACGAATTATTCAACTTTCTCCTTGATTAGCGCCAGTGCACCTGTCCTCATCATTCACTGCCAAAGTTTCCGGTGCGTTAAATTTATTTTATTTATTTAACATTTGTAAAGTGCAGTACTTTAAGTAAATTACAATTTCTAACTTCCTGTGTGGAACTTAAATGTTGCCGGGTGACATGAGATCGCAACACCACTGGGAACACAGAGCCTTGTGGAGTTAATCAGCATTTGACAATGGTTTGAAATCTAACAGACTTTGATTATGTTTTAAAAGTTACATACTACAGTTTTAACAGTAATTCAGTTGTTGGCTGTAACTCTTTATAAACCTGGATTGTAATAAATTTATTTTTTAACACACTTTGTGTGTGTGTGCAAAAACTCAATTACATAATCCATTCACACAGAGGGACATCACACACACTTCAGGATAAAGGCCAATTTGACTGTTTTGTGTCCACATGTGTGCAACTGTCTGCATGACGTCCATCTGTTGCCCTAAACTTTGAGACTTTGAGAGTGTTCAAGGCTCATCTTGTGCTCCATATTAACACCTTATTCCACATTTATAATATATAAATATATATATTTGCATTTTGAATTTGAATGTAGTAACCGTTTTTGGCCACATTCTTGCATATGGCACCTTTAATGGCGAATATGTGTTCCCTAATATAAAGTGTATCTTTATATTCAAATGCACATGAATAACAAAGCCACTCCTGTCATCACGTCCCATCATCTTCACTAAATCCCTCATGGCCGTGACATTAGCTGCAGTCTCTGGGCCTCACACACACACACACACACACACACACACACACAGATCCTCCCACAGGAACCTGATGCTGTTCCTCTCTCTCACCATTAGCGTCGTCTTATCCAAAAAAGCCGCTAAGAACCGCGGCACCTGCTCATGTCAGCGCTGACTCTGGAGAGGTCAGAGCCGAGCCGTGCTCTCTCTGTTTTTAGAAATGCAGCAGAGATTCCATTATTTTTGCGGGACATAAAAACTTCTAATGATCTATTATTAATGTTAAACGTGTTGATTTATTCATGATAGTCTTCTTTTGTCCCTTCCTGGCTGTAGAGGAGAAGACGGCCTTTGGAGAAATGACACAGAAATCAAAACAGAGGCCGGTCTATGTCCCACCTTCCCTGACTGTGTGTGTGTTTTTCCCTCTCTTCCTCTCTGTCAGGCCTTTGTGTGTGACTCTAGTGTTCAGCACTAAAGGTCAGCGGTACCTGCGCGTCGGCCTGGCTGTGCCTCTGTTTGGCTCGGTGGCCTTCCTGAGGAGGATGGTGGCAGACGAGGGCAAGATTTCTCCAGACCAGGTAAATCGAGGATAAAAGAAAAAAAAAAAGTCAGTGTGGACATTAACTGGATATAAAGTGGACGTGGTTTAAAAGTTTAAACTAGGACGGAAGTTGCAGTAAGCCACCAGGGAGTGATTCCACTACACTACAAAAAGAACTCCATTTATATGGAAGTCTAAGGGGAAATAAGTTGACTTTTCACTTGATTTATAACATTTGAACAGACTCGGTCACAAGCTTCAGGTTTTCAGGTTAGATCATGTTCCCATTGAGAATAAAATTGATGATAAAGCACATTTTGGCATCAAATGGTGTTGTCCAGTAGATGCAAGGTTATCTGTGACATCTGTGAGCCTCTGCTGTGTGTCGTCCGATCGCTAGGGATGCACGATTATCGACACAATATCGGTTTAAAATGCATTATCGGATATCGGCAAACCTGGTAAATATCCACCGATATGAGTATACAATTCTAGGCTGAAAAAAGGCTGCTGCCTCCTTGACTTCTACGCCAGTGCCATCTATTTTTTATGCTTATTTATTTTTGCACAATGAAGAAATGTTATATTGGAAAAATATGATGTTAATTTCACTACAGAAGAGTTCAAAAGTTTGGGGTCACTTATACAATTTTATTATTAAGTCACACTTTTATTCATCAAAAGAGTTGCAAAATGAATAGAAAATATAGTCAAGACATTGACAAGATTAGAAATAAAGATTTTTTACCCATTATTTTACCCTTTCGTCAAAAAACCAGCAAAACTGTTTTCAGCTGTGCTAACATCATTGCACATGGGTTTTCTAATCATCCAATAGCCTTCTAACGCGATTAGCAAACACAATGTACCATTATGACACTGGAAATGGGCCTCTATACACCTATGTACATATTCCCTTAAAAACCAGATGTTTGCAGCTAGAATAGTCGTTTACCGCATTAACAATGTATAGAGTGTATTTCTGATACATTAAATGATATAGTCATTGAAAAAAAAAAAGTGCTTTTCCTTCAAAAATAAGGACATTTCTAAGTGACCCCAAACTTTTGAATGGTAGTGTATATATAGTGCTATCAGTTATCAGCTCAAACACTTCAGATATATCAGTGTATCGGCCAAATCGGTCCAATATTGTGGATCACTATCAATCACAAATCTCTAGACAGAGGAAGGGGAAGAACTAATTGAGAAAACATTCATGTACATTCTTGGATATAGAGTTATCAGTGATCAAAAGTTATGTTTTGTTTTGACCATTCTTTGTTTGTAATTGAAGTGAATATCTCAGCTACAATATGTTGTCCTGGATTCGTGAGAATAAAGGTGTGAATAATAGGGCTCAGAGTTTACCGTCACACCTTAATATGATTTGTAATGGCTCTGTAATAGGGAAACTAATGTGTGTATGTGTGTGTGTGTGTTGCTCTCCAGGTGATCCTGACAGAGGTTTACTCCACAGGCTTTCAGCGCTCCTTCTTTGACGACGACGATCTAAACAGCGTCGCCGAGAACGACGTCATCTACGCCTTCCAGGCTCCGCCCGTCTACATCAGAGGAGGCTCTGCGCGGATCTCAGGTTAATGCACACACAGTGTTTATTGTCACCAATTATCTTTGACTCTCACTTGTTTGTCGTGCTTCGTTAACCCACCTTTAATATGGACGTATATATGTGATGAATAAGTTACTGCTTAATGAAAACCTCAGGGAGGAGACCTGACAGCATAGAGCACATTAAGAAGTGTATAACTTCACATAGAGCTCAGTCGATGTTCTCTTCCCTGTGCAGAATTCTCTTAAAAGTCAGATTTATGTCTTCATTTCCTCTATTTCTCAGGTAGTGATGTGAAATGTGAGTTGTGCTGCACTTGAGTGTCGGGGGGTATTCCCTTGTTCCTTACTTACTTTGTGCTGTCAGCAAATAGGTTGTGCTGTGTTTGTCCCCTCTCACCAGGCTCCGAGTCCCAGCTCTGTGTAATGCTGTGCTTCGATCTGAGAAGTTTGACTTTTAGTGCTTAGATTTATGTCGCTCAATAGCCACACAAAGTGGTGCTGCACCCACCGCCGCCCTCTCACTACAGCAGTCTGACCGCTCTGTCCGCTGGCTCTCACTCTCTCTATTATCATCTTTAAAGGAACATTCAGTGTGTTTACATGTGTGTTAAAAGTCCAATTTTAGTCAGACTAAGACAATAATTCAGTTTCCTTAATGTCATATAATGGAGCAAGTCTTAGCCGGACTAACATACCTGGATAATGCGATAAATCATAGTCCGATTACTCCTGCATGTATACTCTTGGTCGGACTGGAGTCGGACTTGGCGTTCTGCACATGCACCATCATTTCCCTTTGAGTATTTAGTGTGTTCATGTATGTTAAAAGTCCAATTTTAGTCAGAGTAAGACAATAATTCAGTTTTCTTAATGTCATATAATGGAGCAAGTCTTAATCGGACTAACATACCTGGATAATACGGTAATTCATAGTCGGATTACTCCTGCAGGTATACTCTTAGTCGGACTGGAGTCGGATTTCGCACCAAAATATCCTCCCCAGTTTTTGACCCGGAAGTAAAAGGAGACTACGTATAAACTGCAGTACTGTTGGCGACCATATGGTGGCTGCGTCTTTCTTCAGACAACACAGGAGCCATGCTCCATCTAATAGAGCTGCAACTAACAATTATTTTTGTAATTGATTAATCTGTTGATTATTTTCTCAAGTAGTCATTTGGTCCATAAAATGTTAAAAAACATTGATCCAGTGTTTGTCAAACCTGGAAATGACGATGTTCTCGAATGTCTTGTTTTGTCCGTTGGTGTTGGTCACTTTAGAGTCTCTTATATCCTTTTTTTATTTATAATCTAATTATTATTTTTTTCATTTTCACCAACTATATAAACACACCTGAGCAAAAATAGTGCTCAGAATGTTTAAAATCAGATTGAATTTGGGAAAATTGTAAATATGTCACAGTCCAGAGTTCATTTAGCTCGTTGTTTAGGACCAAAAATAGAAAAAAACTATTTTTGCTACTTTATAACATGAACTAGCAAAAAGTGGGATTAAAAAATAACAACAACACATAAGAAGATGGAAAAATGCATTTTGTGAAGCAGGAAGATGTAGCGTATAAACAAGTGGAAATGTCCATATAAGGAGTTGTGTTTTATTCCTACAGTAATTTCCCAAGGGTGATCAAGTGCAAGGGTTCAGGAGGACATGACATTGGAGAGACGAGGTTAAAGATGAATGTTTTACATTCTCATTCTCATGAATTCAATTTTAAGAAATGATTTATTATGTCGTATTTAGAAACAAATAAGCTTCAGTCAATATGATCTGTTTTTGTTCAAAGCTGAGCAGACTGCTAATGGAGCAGGAGGAGGAGGAGGAGGAGGAGGAGGAAGTGTGTTATTGTAGCTGTGGGTAGAGACGTTGCCTTCAGGGGCAGAGGTGTTTAATTATAGGCTTTCACAGAGTCTGGCTATGTTTAGTCTGGATCACCCTGTGTATCTGTGTGACAGTGGGAGAAGCCTGGGGTGCAGAGGGGGAATGATGGGTTCACAGGCGTCCTGCCGTGACGTGGAATTAGTTACAGGCTCTTTGATAGCAGGAGATTATATCAACAGGTATTTAAAAGGAAAAAAACAAACGTAAACCTTTATTAGTGTGGCGTGTTAATGAGTGTATGGTACACGTCTTTAAATGGTCGCGGTGTTTACCCTAAAGCTGCAGTCGATTGTGGAGTTGTATCTACAGGTGATTTAAAAACACTCTCTCTGTCATTAGCTCCTCTCATCAGATGAGCACAGACATAACAGATGACCTGAGGAGATCTCTCTCTCTATCTGCTGATATCTGCTACGCTGGTTTAATTGACTTTACTCCCTCAATCTCTTTTAGACTCTTTTTATGTTTTGCTTCCATTTCAGGTGCATTCACAACAACTGGAGGGGCATTAAAGTGTGCTGTGATTGGCCTGTTGTGATGAGACGTGATTAAAACTGAGCCCAGAGGTGAAATCACAATCAGAAAAGAAAAACTGATGAAGAAATGTTCTCTTTGTGCTCACTGCTCCTCAGTGATCTGTAGCTTAGGGCTAATAGATTATTAATCGTCAACTATTTTGTTCATCGATTTATCGGTTTGAGTTTTTCTTTCATTATTAAAACAAGATTTCTGATCGTTTTAGCCTCTTAAATGTGAATATAATATTGATTTATTTGGTTTCTTTGCTCCATACAAACAAAGAAATCATTAAAACTGAATAATTTTCATTTTTGGACAAAAACAACAACATTTTTCCACATTTTCTGACATTTTATGGACCAAAGTATTCGTATTAATAAGTATCAGTGTATTATTAAGCCTGGCGTTGCAGCTGTGAAACGCTCGAACCAGACCTGTGCGAGGGCGCTGTAGCATCGTTCTCTTCTTCTCTGTTGGGAATGCCTCCTATTCCCTGCGTCCAGACTTGTACCGCCACCCGATGGTGAAGTGGGGTACTACAGGACCCTGATGCGTGAGTATACCAGGGTCTGCAATAAGCGATATATGTGTGCTGAAGTATATCAGGGCCTTAAAACCTGCTGTACTGGGAGTATTTATAGTTCTATAGTTTAACCCTAACCCTTTCATCGCTGATAAAGCAAATGGGTAACACTTTATAATAAGTACACACTATTAGCATGAGTTCAGCATTAATAAATATTGAATTCATCATTTATAATGCATGAATACTCATTAGTATGTAGTTTATAAACACAGTTTTGAATGTTTTCGATCAAAGAACTGGTTTGTTGGAGGTGGATGCTGATTGGCTGCTTGAGCTATTTGGACACTGTTCCTCAAAAAACATTAAAATAAACATTTATAACTGTGTTTATAAACTACGTACTAATAAGTATTCATGCGTTATAAATGATGAATTCAATATGTATTAATGCTTAACTAATTCTAATAGTGTGTACTTATTATATAAAGTGTTATCAGCAAATGCCTTTGATGGGCGTACTGCAGCTTCTTTCCCTTTCGTTTTCTCGTGGTCAGCTCTTCACACCCATAAGGGAAATGCTGTGTTGTACTGTAAGTGCCTTTTGTTTTAGTGTAGCTGTGGGAACTGCAACATAAAACACACACACACACACACACACACACACCACCACCACCACCACCACCACCATCGCTCCTCTTGAAAACAAGGTAAAAAAAACAAACATTTTATGACATCTGTACTGTGATTTAATGAGCGATGTGAAGTAGGTCTCCTGAATCTTAAATCTTAGCGGGACAGATCCACGAGGTGACCTTTGCATTTTTACTGCATGTTACGACACGATTTCTCCTCCATAAATCACTCCAATAGTCGGCAGAGGGCCCTGATCGAGTAAATTAGGGCTCACAATTTAAGCAAGTTTTATCACTTTACATTAGAATGACATTAATAAATGTAAAGCTGTGCATACTTATCATTACAGGGTCAGGTCACGGGGTCAAGACCCCTGCAAAATGAAAGCTTTTGTGTTCGTACATGAAGACTTTGATTGGTTTTTGAATGAGACTTTCTCATCATAGGCAGCACATTTTAATGCCTCTTTTATGCTAAAATGAGTGAGTGTTCTCTGGATTTTTTTAACCTGGGTGAGGCTGCAAAAAAGGGCAATTTTCTGTGGAAGATGTGACGAAGAGTGCGACAATGTTAGTCAGAACTAAAGTACTGTCTTTAACTTTAGTCCCTCAGTCAAACTCTATATAGAGAGTGAATTAGTTTATGTTGCCAATAGTATGAAGTAAGATAAAAGTACAGTTTGTTAAAAACCTTTGCGACCAATGTGAAAGAATGTTTTTAGGAATATGCGTCTCACCTGTTTTTCACGCAAGCCACGTTTGTCTCACAACAACAACAACAACAAACAGCATTTTAAAAAAGTTCAAGTATCTTTATCTGTCACTGTTTCCTTGATTCCATTTTTCTACAAATTTTATTGTGAAGTATGTGCGGCACCAACAGATGAGTGAGAGTAAAAAGGTATTAACAGGTTGTTTTTTTTTATGATTTTCAAAGGTAAAACTAATAAAAGAAGCTTGTGACATGTACAGTATACCTGGTGTGAGCCACTGTGAAAGCAGCCTCAGCGCTGCACCATAAATGAAGCTATAATTGTCATCATTGGCAAACATTAAGCAGATGAAGAGGATATTATAGGGTGTTTACCCGGGTTTTGCGTTCCCTCTGCTGCAGACTTCAGAGTCACAGCCAAAAACAAACCAAACCCCAGCTGCACTGCAGAGTAATTTGAGTGAATGCTGACTGAACATATTCCCACTGGTCAAAAGAAAAATCCATTGAAACACAGGATTAAACATGTTTTGTGATGAGGTGGAATGGCTTACAAGAGGAGGAATGTGCTAATGCGGTGGCTTTCAGAAGAACAGCATGAGCAGCAGTGGCGTTCTGCGACGTCAGTGATGAATCACGTGTCTGAAGTATAAACAGTGAGTGTTAAATGAAAAGTTTGGTGAAAGCACAGCCGCCGCTCAATCAGCGGCTCCTGAGCTCCTCTCATTTACCCTGTGATTTATCACTGCTCACCTGTGCTCGCTAAGCCCAGACGTCGTCGCCGTTGCCACGTGTGCGTGACGAGGCAGCGTCTCCGATGACATCACTTCATAGCAGGGTGTCAGTTTTCCGCTCAGTCACTCCTCTGTGCCAGGAGTGATAAGAGTGATAAGAGTGTAGCGGCAGAGCGGTGCTGCTTGGCTCCCCACCAGGACAGGATCAGATAATGCCTCCTGCTGAGAGTGCAGGCAGCCATTGGTCCATCTGCTCATCCCCACTCTCTGAATCACGGCTCCGCAAATAGAAAAGCTGCTGTCTCACCACTTTATATATCCTCATTCTCCTCCTTGTTCAAGGTGTGAAGTCTGATGATTACATTTCATTTTTCTGTATTTTTGGAAATCAGCTCCTTTTGAAGGGGGAAAAAATGTGAACTATCATGCTGTAAGCTGTAAATGTGAGAGTAAGCTGTTTTCTCAACGAATGTGGAATAGGTGCTTTGATTAGCATCAGCACTACTGTGATCTTATCTTGTCTTTTTTTCTTCTTCTCTCCTCTTCCTTTGCCATTTATGTTTTCCACTCGTTTCCCCCTTTTAGGCTCCATCCATACTATTTTTTTATGTATATATATGTATATGTATATATATATGTATATATATATGTATATATATATATATATGTATATATATGTATATATATATATACATATATATATATGTATATATATATATGTATATATATATATATATATATGTATATATATATATATGTATATATATGTATATATATATATGTATATATATATATATATGTATATATATATATATGTATATATATATATATGTATATATATGTATATATATATATGTATATATATATATATATGTATATATATATATATGTATATATATATATGTATATATATATATGTATATATATGTATATATATATATATGTATATATATGTATATATATATATGTATATATATATATATATGTATATATATATATATATGTATATATATATATATATATATATATGTATATATATATATATATGTATATATATATATGTATATATATATATATGTATATATATACACAAACCAAAATCATTATATTATAATGATTTATTTGTTATGTGGAGCAAAGAAACCTAACGATATGTATATTTAAGAAGCTGAAGAATCAAAAAACTTGTTTTAATTATTTAAAAAAAACCTCTTGTGGCTGATGTGGCTCTAAAGTCAGGTCACAGGGTTATCCTGAGCAGAATTGCTGTGTTTTCAAATGAAAACGGACTGCTGTGTTTGGACTTTCTAACTTTCTCCCCCCCCCGTCTCCTCCTCCCTCTCCTCTGTTCCTCAGGTTACCATCACAGCCTGCCATCGTCTCCTTACTCCACCGGCTATGAAGGGCAGAGGTTAACGTCGTCTGGTACGCTGTCATCCGAGTTCCTCAACCACGGCGTCCCAGTCAAGATCCTGCTGTTGGTCTGCAACGCTGCAGGAACAGGTCAACAGGCTGTGAGGTAAACCGCGTGATTTACTCGCTTCAATCTCGTCTTCAACTTCATCGTTGGGGGGACAGAGGCGATTCTAGAGTCTGTAGGGGCCCAAAGCAAAAATTCCCAGGGGGCCCTTCTGACCAGTGTTCATCACCATTATGTTATAAATAATCTGACACCAATGAAAAATGAGTGAAGTCAAAAGTTTTTTTTTTATTCCAAATGAATTGAATAACATGGAAAAACTTAAAAAATAAATAAAGCATGTGAAAATATACATGTAAAGAGCAAGTACATACTGTAAATAACTATAGAAACTATAGAAAATATACATTAAACTGTAAAGAACCCACATTATAAGACAATATAAATATATTAGGGAAAGATTTGAGCAGAAAGTGCTCTACTGTATAGAAATCTACTGTAAAAAAAAAAAAAAAATGAAGTAAAAAAGTTGATTGAAGCTGAACAACTCCAGCCAAATGTCAACGACTGTTATTATTGGGATGAATATGATTTAAAATCCTCAAATTAACCTGTAGGTGTATTAAGTTAATGAAACACCATGAACAAAGCTTTGCCTTCATAAATGTAATATATGCAACATGATATGTATGTTTTTGCTTTGTAATTGTGGTTTAAATCCAGGTTTGTGTTGTTGTTTTTTTTAACTGTTTCTCAGGTAACTTGTCGTGTGTTTGCGTGCATGGGTTTTCTCCAGGTTCTCTGGTTTCCTCCCACAGTCTTAAAAACATGCAGAGGTTAATTGGAAACTAAATGGACTATAGGTGTGAATCTGAGAGTCCATGGTTATTTGTCTCTGTGTGGTCCTGGATGGTTCCCCACCTTTCACCCTGTTTCAGCTGAGATCGTCTCCAGCTCCCCCTGCGTCCCTCAGGGGAGTGACATAGGCTAAAAAAAATATGCCATTACATTTGACATTGGGCCATCGCAAGATTTTGAAATGATAAATCTGCCTTATCGGTCTTATCAAGTCTCAGCTTTTGTGGTTTTTCTTTGAGTTTTTTCTATTAAACCACCTTTGATTTATTGTGATTTCTTACCTGGCTTTGCTCTGGTGGAGCGACCAGAGCCGTCAAGGTCACGATGTTAGAGAAAAGGACTTCGTATCTCACTCACAGTTTCAAACCGTGACATTTGGTACACTACAGAGATTCATTAGACGCTCGTCTCTGCCCGGCAGAGTCCAGAGAGATCGATATAGAGTTCCCCCATCACAGCTGTGAAACAGAGAGAGTCCAATCCCATCCATGAGAGTCTGCGTCACAGTGCTCTCTGTCTCTGATGGAACCACCAAACGATCTCTTTCTCATCAGTGGGATAATGACGCTGGAGTCACATATTCTTCTCTTCTTCTCGCTCTGGTTCTCTGCAGAGCGCCGTCACAGAGGCATCCCTAAAAAATACAAAAATCAGCAATGTGTGAACTTTCTCAACGTTCCTGGTTTATTTAAAGTACCAAAGTGTTAGAAACTGGAGCAGCAGAGGATTGTCTGTATGTGTGAAAGCTTATTTTGCATTTTGCAGCTGATTCAGTGACATTTCATCCCTGTTGCATCCTCACGCTGACGCTCACGTCTGTGGAGGAGGGTGAAAAATAATAATTTCTCTTCGTCATCCCATTAAAAATGTGTTTTGGGAAAGAATTACAATTAGAAAATGGGGGAATTTCTAGTTTGTTGCTGATAAATAAATGACTTTTTGAACTTAAACTGAATCAGTTTAACCTACAAGGAAGTTGTAGCTTCCGTTTTTCCTTATTCGCCACAGTATGGTTCCCATCCTCAACTGTCACTGAGTTGGATTTTTTTTCTACAAAATTTGTTACCAAAATTTGACAGAAAAGAGTCCAAAAGAAATGTCCCAAATTTTGACAAAAAAAAGTCCCAAAAATGTTTTGTCCAAAATTTGGCTAAACAACTAAAAAAAAAATTTGACAAAATTTGACAAAAAAAAGTCATACTTTAGTATGTTGTCCAAAATTTGACAAAAAAGTCCAAAAATGTTGTCCAAAATTTGACAAAAAAGTATTAAAATAAAGTCCAAAATTTGACAAAAAAGTCATACTATAGTATGCTGTCCAAAATTTGATTTGAAAAATAGTCAAAAAGTTCAAACAAAAAGTCATACAATAGCATGTCGTCAAAATGTGACCAAAGAGTCCCAAAAAAATCTATCAAAAATTTGTCAAAAAACTAAAAAATCCAAAATCCAAAAATTTGACAAAAAAAAGTCATACTATAGTTTGCCGTCCGAAACTTGATTTTTAAAAAAGTCCCAATAAAATGTTGTCCAAAATTTGACAAAAAAAGTTATAAATACTAAAATCTGTACAAAAAAATATTTATTTTAAAAATCTTAAGAAAAAATCATAAAATACAAATTAGATTACATTTCTGTGTGTGTGTGTGTGTGTGTGTCTTTACCCACATGATCTCGTCCTCATAAATCTCCAGCATGAGATAATGGTTTGCCCTCAATTAAATGCGAATTGTAATAAAGCTGTCATGTGATCCGTCATTTGAAAAGGTGCTCATCCCTCTGTCCTCATCAGCTGTTTTCACCGCTTATTATCTCCCTCCTCCTCCTTCAATGGAAACGCTGTAATGAGAATCCTGCTCTAATGCCGATAATGTTAATAAATAATTATTTACATCACAATAGAACGCGATAAGAGAAGGAGACGCACGTGAGCTTGTCAGGACTCGTGTGTGTGTGTGTGTGGTTGAGGTTGAAAGTAATTTCCTCTGTTGTTTCCTCTGTTTAAGGTTCGGCCCGCCGTTCCTAATGAGGGAGGACCGCTCAATTTCCTGGGACCAGCTGCAGCAGAGCGTCCTCAGCAAACTTTATTACCTGATGATCAATGGAGCTCAGGCACAGGTACTGAACGCTCTGCTCATAATAATGTCATCCGTTTATACTGTTTCTTCTCGTACTCTCCCTCTTAAACAGTATATCAATGCACAGCACCGGGAGCTGGGATAGATTCACTACGCTGCCCCGTTCATGACCTGGTATTAACATCCGTCTTTAGTTGTCTGCTCACATGTGGTATCGGCTCAGCTCGCTTGGACAAAACCTGGTACCGGGTTCTGTCCGTCATGGAAAAGCAAAAAAGCAGAGTCGAGCAGCGCAAGAACTGTACAATGGAAAAGCGCACAGCCTCTTAAACACAACATGTCCTCCAGTTCAAACATGGTGACCCACTGTTGACGGTCTGTCCTCTCCCACTCAAGACACAAATGAATAAGAGACCATTAAAACAACATCTACTGCAGCCATGATGACAGGAAATCCTGGACTTAAGTTATGGAGGAAATCGATAGAAATGCACGCAGCTTATTATATATACAATACATTCAATGTGTGTGTGTACCAGCTGGAAGTAGAAATGGGACACGTTTCCTTCCTGCCGTGCCAACTGGTGCATCTGTTCCAAGACATGTTTATTGGCTTGGGACAATGCGTGCCCAGATGCTGTGTGTGGTACAGGTGCAGAGGATTGAAGCACCAGCTGGAGGCTGAGGAGGAGTTTGGTTTCAAACTCCCACAGCGCACACTGACTGGGAGGACCACACCAGAGCAGGGTAAACTGATGTGGGACATGTTTTTGGGTTCTCTGGAGGTGCACATGTGGCTGTTTTTGCTGCCCACTGCTCCTGCACCTGGCTTATGTGTGTGTGTTCACTTCTGGTGTGTGATAAGGATGAGTTAAACTCACTATCACTAATTGGTGTGTGTGCAAAAATTCCATTTTCTCCTTCATCGGCTTAAAGGGCAATTTAGGGAAGTATGGTGGCCTTCCATAAAGGATGTAAACACTCTCTCTGCCATTCCTTCCTTCTTCTGCAGTGGTTTATGCATCATCTTCATCATCTTTAAGCTTTGTTTGTCACTTTAAAACATGGAGGTCACACTCCAGCTGTTAAGTCCATATGGGCTGATGAAGAAACATGGCAGCACAAGTTGGCTGCCTCCATAGACTGGAGGATTTTCAAATCTGACTTGACCACAGACATAAGGGAATTTGTAACCCATATTGAATGCTTTTAATCCTGAGAAAGCACAGACTGGACGATCCAGTCTAAGACGCAGCACCACACACTTTAGTCAAACGATTTGAGGGAGGAGATTCCAGGGATTTGAGATCTCACAGAAACTCAACGTGATTTAACGCAACTTCAGAATATAAACAGACATGGAAGCAAAAAAACAGTTGATGAAGTTATGGCGGAGAAGACTTGTACAAGTATGTGACATCTGTTTCCCGGTCAACTCGCTCTCGTTGCTGTTAGGATTTAAAATCAGGGAAGACTCGATGCATCTGTTGAATCGTGTCTGTAATCCCGGATAATTTGGCCATATAATCTGTTCAAATCAGCTTAAAAAGAAATTGTTTGACCAAAATATGGTCAGTTATTATCAAGTGGGGGGTAGGTATTAAGTACATATATATTAAAAAAATGAAAAAAAAAATGTTTTTAATTTTTTTTAGTGATTTTACACTTAATATACATTGTTACTATCTCTGTATTCAATTTCTTCTGTTAAACTCCTAAATATCACACACTGGCCCTTTTATGCACAGATTGGAAATGGACTTATTTAATTTAATGAAGGCTTTATTTTGAACATAAGAAATAAGAAGTAGAACAAGAAAAATACAAATACACAAAACACAATCAAAATCGAGAAAAGGTTAAAAACTTTCATGGATCCACTGAACCGATGAAAACCCAAGGAAACGTCTGCTTCCAGGCGACTGAATCTGACACATTCACTGATTACTTTTACAGTTTATGTGTCGTATGAGGAAAATCCGGTCGCTTTAAAAAGTTTTTTTTTACAATCACTGCCAAAAAGCTTTCCCAAATTCTCAGATTGTTGAACATAACGGAACAAACACAAACTGTATTTCCGCTTAGATTCAATTCCGACCATTTTAGAAACACAAATTGATGATTTCTCCTCGTTTGTCAGATTATTTTAATCTCATAATGTCAAATAAACGATTCGATTTCACAGCCTGACTTGGCCCTCAAAAAGAAAATGACACATTCAACTGATTGTTACGGTTAAGGTTTGAACTTTCCCCCTCTAACCTATGTTGGATAAAAGGTGACAGCCTGGCCGTGCTTGGCTGAGTAGAAACACCTTGCTTACTGAACGTGACAGACGTGCCAACAGCATCATATTTTTAGATGCTTGCCCGTGTCTCTGTGTCACTGTCAAATCAAATGTTATTTACACCACGGAAGCCAAAGGCTCTGTTTTCCCTCCGCTTTACTTCCACTTGCTCACTTGCTCGCCCGTAGCATGCTGTTAATTATGTAGCTAAGCTGATTTCTGATCAGCGCGGACCGAAACAGCTGCATTAAAGAGACGGAGAGAGAGAGAGAAGAGTCAGGTGCAACATTTTCAGTGTCTCTGCTGGAGATCTGTTGTCTCCTTTGTGCTCCACGGTGTCAGCCATTTAATTAAACTTGTACAGCGTAATCAGTTCGCTCTCAGGCAGGAACGGAGCAGATGTTTGCTCTAAATCTTTCATCTCGACGGAATCTGCGCTTCTCTTCTCAACATTGAATGACGCTCGCACAAGTGGAGTCTAATATTAGCTCCAGCAAAAGATTCCATAATTAATCTGGCAGCCATTGATTTTAGTCGCTGGCTTGCTCGATGTTTACGAAAAGGAAGACTTAACGCTCCCATCGAGTGGTCCTATCGCACATATATATGAGTTATGGAGGTCTGCTTACGTACATTAACTTGTTTTTATGGTCAAAAACCTCCTAGTTGCCGATCTAAATCTCTCCTCACTGAAGCTCTCGTCAGCCACGCTGTTTCAGACGCCAACGAGAGCTTTCCCAACTGTCTTGTGATTGGCCAATACCTGGAAGCGACATAATTAACACACCAGCTCTCAGAAGTGCAGCTCCCCCTCTGGAATGGTGGATGCACTGCTACTCATTATCAAAACATTGTTTTAACAATGTTTTAAAAACTGTGCAAAAGGTTAACGCGCGCATGACGTCATGTTTATGTGCCGTGACACCGGAGTCCAGGCACCGTTTACCAGTTAGCTCCGTTAGCTGCATTAGCTCCTTTTAGTGTCGTTAGCGCACCTCCAACCTCCACAACAGACGTTCTACTTCTGTGGTTCAATGTAGGCAACCGTATGTGCCCGGAGCAGGAGGATCTGCTGTTCAGGAGACAATTCCAGGCTTTTTCAGAGCGCTTGCAGAGCCCGAGAATACGATAAAACCCAGCGTTCTCATTAGCTGAACTGTTTGTTTCCAAACTTTAGGGCTTCATAAACAAGGAAATGGCGCAGATACACATAAAAAATATATACAACGATATACATAAAAACAGTGTTAATTGGAACTTCCGGTCTATGGGAGCTTCAAAAGGCACCGTTTCGACCAAGCAAAACAGTTGGGTTACGTTTCCATTGTCTAACATTGTCTGTAATCTCCCAGTTCTTGGCGCTGTTTGGTTAGGACACCAAGCACCGTGGTCAGACAGAGAATCATCATCCCTTATGTGAGACACTAGGGACACAAAGCTTCTTCCTGGAATGCTAGATGTCTTTTGTTGTTGCTCTTTGTTTACTGTGTGTTCTTCTTCAGCTACACTGTGTTGTACGATGTCACGCTATTTACTTAAGTGACACAGCTGCACAAATAGGTCACATGAGGGTGAACTGTAACCAAAGTGCAGCTGACGTAGACTTCAGTTGCTGCTCAGTGGAAACGGTGGACTTCAGAGCAGGGGTCTGCGACCTGCGGCTCTAGAGCCACCGTACGTCACATCCTATGTTTACGTCAAAACCTCCCGAAAGAGTCTTGTACATCTTTGGATCCACATAAAATCCCCTTTAACCCTTTAACAGTTTAAAACACTGATTCTTTTTGTAGTTCTTAAATTTCGTAAATGCAACAAGCTATAGTTCTTTTGTATACAATATAAGTACATACATGTACTTTAAACATATTATCTTAATTTTATGGGTCAAAAATGGGTTTTGCAGCTCCAGATTAAATCCATTTGAGTGGACAGGGGTCAAAAATAGGTTGCAGACCACTGCTTTAGACATAATATGCTAAATATACTACCCTCCAGCACAATAGTGGCATTAATTATTCAAGTTTTGTCTGATAGATTTGATTAAATCACTGTATAACTATTGTGGGTTTGTTTTTGTACAGTTTTAGTAAAGCAAGTTTTGTAACTAACATGCTGTGCATTTAATGGCCTTGAATTTTGCTTACACTGACAAATATATAGCCGCTGTGTGCGTTTCAAAAACTCAC
This sequence comes from Microchirus variegatus, assembly GCF_963457635.1. Classification (NCBI taxonomy): domain Eukaryota; kingdom Metazoa; phylum Chordata; class Actinopteri; order Pleuronectiformes; family Soleidae; genus Microchirus; species Microchirus variegatus. The sequence continues at coordinate 8,129,309 of NC_139811.1, forward strand.
ACATAATGAAACACTGTGTTCTTTGCATGCACTGTAATTGGAGATCTTTTGCCTTGTCGGGCACAAACAATGCTCACAAATATTCTCCTCCACCCCACGCTGCCCCTCGCTGAACATGGAACGTGATTAGCTTTGGTTGAAAGCAAAGACTAAAGGTTTTCTCACGGGGGGAAAAGCGACAAACGCTGGAGCCGCCATCAAAGGCAAGGACACAAGGACGCTGTGGTGGAACTTCTTAGGCTAACGTCTTCCTAAGACGCTCGTCTGTCCACCTTTTCTTCTCAGTCAGGGTTTACTCTACACAATAGTGTTGTAAACAGGGCAATTAGTCGATTGAATTCATTCATTTGAGTTAATGGTTTAAGACGATTTGTTTTTAATGAAAAATCGATTTCTCTTTTACTTCCACCGCTGCTTATCTTGGGCCTCTCTCAGTGTAGCACTGCAGAGACTGACACGATCGCAGCCAGCATTGTTGTTTTCTACACAGGCATATGCTAGGTTTGTGTTTGGTTGTGCTTGGGTTAGCACAGTGGCTGAGTGGTTAGCACTGTTGCCACACAGCAAAAAGGGACCTTTCTGTATTTCTGAGTTTACATGTTCTCTCCCTGTGTGACAATAAAGATGCTTTCCTTTATTTCCTTATTTTAATCCCACAGGGGACAAATTTTAATCGATGTCGCGTCAACATCCGAAAAAATGTTATGATATTTACAATTACTTTGTCGCATGTCGACGGGGAAAACTTGGGAAACGAGTTCCAGACGGATAGCGACTCCGAGCCCCCAACGACTTCCGATCCATTGAGCTGTCGCTTCCAAAACTCAGTAGCCAATCAGCAGGCAGCTTCATAAGCCCTGCCCACAAACAAAAAAACACTGTGCAAAGAACAAGTGTATTTTCAAACAATAAAATACAATATTTTTGAATGATAATTTTTATATTTTATTTGCTTCTTAAAAAGTGTTGTTTGAAAATATTAACCCATATAACTCTAATTCCATTTTTTTTTCATTTTTTATTTGCATATTTCCAGAAAATGTGGCTCAAATACTCAGAAATCAACGACCACCAAAACAATACATTCAATTATTCAAACTAGTGTATGATAACGTCTTATAGAGTGTTGTGGAAATTTCTCTGCTGCTGGTGAAGAATGAAATGGAGAACTTCTGCTGGCCAACAAGGTTTTATTTTCATTGCAAGGAAAAGGTCAATCTTCACAGGAGTGATCCTTGCTGGAGAAAGGCCCCAAGCAAAGTGAATACTCGGAGCAGCTCCCCCCCTTCGCATTCCTCCAATAGACAAAGGCTCTACCTTGAGACGGTGCTTTCACACCTCTTTGTCTACTGTAGGCATCGGGGAGCTGGCTCCCTGCTGGTATTGCAGGAAGGTGCAGGCTAGACACAATACACAATATACAATACACTATACAGAAAGGACCTGGTATTCTGTACTGGGTGGGTATCAGTGTTGGGCAAATGTAGATCTGAGACAGAGATATTGAATTTTACTATTACAAGAGCATGAAAATACACTGATTCGAAACTTGTTTTTTGTTGTTTCTTCTTTGTCTTTATACCAGAAATAGCATTTAAAGTGCTATTTTAAAAGTGACAATACTACACGTATATGCAGCACAAATGTAACCTCTTTTAAGTAGTCTATAACAAAACTCTTGCACCTATAAGAAGGAGGAACACTACACAAGAAAATCAGTACAGTATTTCAGGCCTGACAGCGATTGATGATCTATCCTTTATCTATACAGCTTATTCTTTGAGGGTTTTGGGTGGAGCTGAATCTCTCAGGAGCAGAAAGATAAATTATATATTAAAGGAACTGGAAGAGAATTGGAATTAGTAAGGAGTTCACAGTGAAGCCCCCAAACAAGTGCGTAATGAAAAGAAAACTCACTGCTTGTTGTCGAGCATTCAGTTCTAAAAGCAGCAGTTTGAAAATGAACAGGCTGAGGCAAAGTTGATGAGCTCTCCGGAAAAAGCGGCACTCGGGCTCCGCGGGGAGGTCGCGCGCCTGCAGTGTCCATAAACACACGACACTGAAACACTGCAGAGAGGATAATATCGTCTTAATTACACCGCTCTGTGTGTGTGTACTCTGAATGAGGCCATGAGAGCACAGCTTTATTTGGCCCTCAAGTACTTTCTATCCAACTGCTGATACTGATACTTTCAATATTACGGTGTAAAAAAAAATCAGTGTTGTGTTGTAGAGCTGCCCCCGAGCTTTGTGCGTTCTAGTGGGCTCATGTGTTCATCATGTGAATATTTCCTCAAATCTGCGTACTTTGGGATTTGATGTCCTCTTTTGTCTTCACAAAGATCCCGCTGGCTGAGTTCTCCTCACGAATCTCAGCGGTGGGTGTTTGTGTTTGAGCTCAGCAGGTACACTCACACACACACACACACACTGTAGATCTGACTTTAAACGTCAGGAAGTCTGCAAAAAAAAGGTGCTCCTTCATTCCTGAAACACCGAAAACATGTAAGCAGAGCTCACAGGAATAAAGGTTATGAAAGCATGGGCTTCAGGTCTGTAGAGGATCATATGATCACATAAGTTGCCTTATGTTGATTTAATCACAACTGTTGTGATGCAGGTCTCAGCCTTGACGGTGGCCCATTTTATTCTCCTCTAAACTCCACACAGTTAAATCATCTCCTTTATCCACAAGCCTAATTGTCCACAGATATGCCACTGTTTATTTTCACTCTCGCCCACTTGTTATTTTGTTTTGGATGGAGACATTTCAGTGTAAATCCCAATAACAGTCATTTAAATGACAGTTTGTTGTTGTTTTGTTGCTGTAAATACTGGTTTAAAAACATCAGGGGGTTTTCATTTATGCTGGTGCTGAATACAGGTGAACTTTAGTGAACTAAAATCTCAGCAATCCTTTTGTTTCATATTATTTTGGGCACTTTAATGAATAAAATCATTAGTGTAAACCTCCTAATGTGTGCAGTCAATATAGAATAACGATGAATACATAATTTTTTTATATGTCACAACATAACAGTAAATAGATTTAGCTCACTTTCCTCACTTTGATGACTCTTTTACAGCAGCAGTTATCTCTGCTCTCGGTGGTTAAAGATTTTTTTTTACCATTTACGTCCTGATTGCTTCTTATCAGCCGCAAAAAGCTCTGTTGACACAAACTTTCAATGTCAGTATCACGTCGTCTTTGGTGTGATAACAGGAATCAATAGCAGCGCTCTGGAAGTCAGAGAACGACTGCAGAAGAGAGAATCCGCGAGACAAGAATGCACGTGTAGAGCACCTGAATGGACACACAATCCACATTTTTAGTTGCATTAGTTCCTCTGATTTCCTCTTCAAGTGAACTAAAATGCTCTTGTGGAAGCAAATCGTTTTTAATCTGGAAACACTGTTTTTAAATAAAAACCTAGGCCTTAAATTACATCTCTGCCCAACAATAGTAGAATTGCGGCTTTTAGCTCCACACTTGTCCATTTGTCTCGCTTGGTATGTCACTAGTTATTAGTAGTAGTTGTTTGATTTGTTTTTAAACTCTATTTATTGACGTCTAGCAGGCTGGGAAAAGGATTTTAACAAATGACATACCCCACCAGTACCTTTTGTGTGCCAAACTGTGCCAAACGAGAGAACGCCTCGACATCTCTTTACTAAAACCTCTGTCATTTTACTTTGCTTCACTTCAGCAGCATCAGACTTTGCACAGCTCATGTCCACATGTTGTTACATGACCTCCATGCCTTTTTTAAGCTCCTTATAGTTGATATTTACTTCTACTTGAAAAATCCTTCTTTATGCTGTGTTCGATGTTCATTTACTCTGACACAGTGAAAGTGTTGTCTTTATTTTGATACCAAGATGATCCACATAGAGCTTGTAACTGCAGAGATTTACTCTCTAGTCTGGGCATGTCATTTTCGAGCAGGGAAGAAGAGGTTAAAGGATCTCCGCTCTCCGTGGCTTGACTGTGTTCTTGCTGTGCTCCTCTTCCAGAACACCAGGGTGCTGTTCAACATCCGCGTGGTGGGAGGATCGGTGTTTTACAGCTACCTGTCCCCTCAGGACGAGCGGCCGCTCTACCATCCTGCTGTGGACAGGTGAGGACAGGTGTCCAAAATACACAAACATGTCAAGTGAACACTGAACACTGTGATGAAGGGGAACTGACATCAAACACACACACACACACACACACACACTTGGCTGATCAGCAAGAGCCCGCTTTTATGGTCTCTTAACACATCCAAATAGAATGGTGTAAAACAGTGTTGTGACATGCTGCTGTTCTGGATGTGTTAACTGATTATTTCCATCAGCAGAGCTCATTATACTGTATAATGTTTGTGATTGTGCTCCACACTTGCACAACATTTTATTAATGGAACTTGATTTTCAAGATACACTTCATCGTTTAAAATTACAAAAATTACACTTTTTGAATCTGAACCTGAAGTGGTTTATATATGAAATACTATACCTTTAAATCCACTTATAATAATAAAGTTGAAATACATGACAGTCAGTGCATGTTAAAAGTCTGATTTTAGTCCATAAAAAGACACAAAAACTGCATAATGCATCAAAGTCAATATTTTGTCTAATCTTTAAAATATTCAAGAGTTATATGGGAAATAAATCAGTGACGTCAAGTAATCAAACTGGCATTCAAAGGGTTAAAATCCTAAAAATTATTGAATGTTTGGTCGTTTTGAGCAAGACTGAAGCCGTTTAAAGAGATTTATGCATAAAAAATAATCTATATGTTTTTATAACAGGTTTTGCAAGTGGACATTTTTGTCTTCCACTGACATAAGATTATAGTTTTTTTTCTTTTTATTCTATGTATCTATTAGAAAAATGTCTTTTAAAAAAAGTTGTGACATATGCACAAACACGACACAATTGCCAGATCACCAAAAATTCAGAAAAATTGGGCACATTATACCACCAATGTACAAATCCAACTATCTACCGATACCGATGTCAGTCCGACAGTCATTTTAGACCATTTATGATCGTACGAAGCTGTTAACATATTTGTGCTGAGTCATTTCAAAGACATCATTCTCCAACTGTGTGACAAATATTCTTCTCCCAAAAATAAGGAATACACATGACTCAGCTAAAAAGGCTTTTGCTGCTTTTTTATTATATAGGATTTTTGGATCTTATCAGATTTTACATTTTCCACCTGTCTGTTATCTGATTCAGTGATTTTGGCCAGTATTAGACGGATAAATGGACAAAAATGTCCACAAAAATGACGCCCCCTGAGGGTTAAAGCTGGAGAGTTCAGCCCAATAGCTGGTTCCAGAGGGAGGGAAGGGAGGGGAGGGTGCAGCTATGGAGGTGGAGTGTTTGGCTGTTTAAAGAGCAGAGAGGATAGAAAAAGGATGGAATGTGGTGGCGGAGCAGGTGGATGAGGCAGGAGTGGACCTGGTTATGTGAGGGGAAGGACTTTGAAGTGAATCCTCCTGTATAAAAGTGAATCACACAACACCAAAAACAGATCCTGTGTCCTCTAAATGGAGTGTGTCTGACATGAATATCAGTGGACACAAAACTACTGTAGAGTGGATTAACAGAACAACACCAGTGTGGTCCAGAGGAACTGCTGTTATGGTTGGCTGACCGCGCCGCCTGTCTGGACACTGCATTCTCCTTTTTATTAGACAAGAAGATGATTCGATTATTGTCAATATGTCCTTTGGTTGTGGAATAAATTCACGCTCAGTCACAATTTGATCAAATGTAATCAATTCTAATCCGCTTTCATCTGATTTAACGGCGTTTCTGGAGCTCTGCGGGCAGACGGCCTAGTTTGTGAGGACGTTTTTGACAAAAACACAGTCGTTATTAAACCTTTAAAGCTCTTTAAGTGGTTGTCTCTTCCGATACAGGTGCTCTCTTATTTAAGTCATATCTCGACAACTTTTAAGGTTAGACAAAATTCTTACGTGACGTCATCCCGTGCCTTTTTTTAGCGGCGATGGCGCGCGCCTGACGCCTTTCACTCGCTGAAGTGAATTGCTGCCTCAAAGTGGCATTTTAGCAAAGTCTTGAAAAGGGCTTGTGCATTCTGTGCCGTTGCTAAGAACGCTTCATTCACTCGCTGAATGGTGCTGAAGGGGGCAAACGCCTTTGAAACCCTTTGAAATGCAAATGGGCAGCGCACTGTATCCTAGAAACTAATGTAATGATAGTGTTTAAACTCCAAAGATTCAGAAATGTGCTCTGTCCCCGAGTCAACCCTCATCAAACACTACAAGCATGTAGCACGGACAAGTGTGAGTTAGTACTTTGTGTGTGTGAGATCATGTATGGATATTAGCATTGCCGGTTAGCTTGACCATAATGTTGTGTGAGTTACGTAATACATTTCCTTTTTCATTCACTCAACGTCTACCGCTTTAACCTCTACATAAGGGAGTCGCTGGTGCCAATCCCAGCTGACACGTCCATCACAGAGCCACAGAGAGACAAACAATCATCCACTCTCACACCTACGGTCAATTTAAACAGTGGTGAGACCAGCGATGCTGTATGGTCTAGATCAGGGGTCTCAAACTGGTGGCCCCCCCAGTCGATTACATGCGGCCCCCCCCACTTAATATCATGTTATAATGAAAACATGGCCCACAACCTCACCGTCTTTTAAACACAGTGTGTAGCTGAGGCACAGCTGCCAGAGAGGTGATAGAATATAATATATGTTTGCGAGAAATATTTATTATATAACAGTAATAATAAGACATTTGGTCATAATTAGCCCATTATTATCATATACAATATTCAATTACATATATAAATACACTTGTTAGGGCCTGAGCCACGAATGGCAGTGGCTGAAACGGCTTCTGGTACGAATTTTAATTACAGTTGTCCACACTATTATTAATGTTTTTGATATTAATACATTAATTATGCATCATAAATAGTATTATTTATAAGACTAACCTCAACAGAAACAGCTTTGTTCCTGCTGCAATTGCTCTCTTTAAATAAGTTTTAGTAGTGTATCTGCTTTTTTTTTTACGTTACTTATTTATTCCATCCTTTTTTATTCTGTATACTTGTCCATGTCTGTGTTGTATTTAACTGTTTCCCAATATGTCTGTGTCTAATGGAGTCCTTCCTCATTTTTACTGCAAAACAAATCTACCTATCCGTATAACTAACCATACCTTACCTTACCTTACCGTATGAGATGTAGTGACACCCAGTGGTGAGGCTGCAGATTGCACTCTCCTTACCCTCCCTTTGTAAATGTGTAGGAGGTTCCTCCTGTGAGCTCTTCAGGTTCAGGTGCTGTAAGAATGCAGAATAGCTCTGTCGAGTCATTGTTTGGTTTGTCTCTAGAGATCATTCCAAAAAAACAGGGTTCTTAATTTCCGGTGATTTCACTCGAATAAAAATCAAATTCCATTTCTGACACAAACTGATCTCACCCAGTTTTACATAATGATGCTCATCAGACAAATCATTTTACTCTGTCTGTATAAATATTAAGAATTAATAAAGTATAAATAAGTGAGGTTACACTGACACCTACTGGTTATAATGCAGTAATACGGGTACATTCCACATCCTTTTTTTATGGTATTGCAGTGTTTACAGTAAAACAAGTACTGTATATTTTGTGTCCTAACGTCTTGTAGAGCTCTGAAGCTGTGCAGCTCAGGCGGACCTCCACATGTGAAGCTCATCATCGAGTGGGATCACAGAATCAAAGACTGGTCAGTGCGTCGCATCACAGACCGACCACATCGTTCCCCACAAATGACACAAATGCACTCTCTGAATCTCCTCTGCTCTGTGTCGATCCAATCGCAGCCTGTTCGGTAACATTCAAGAAGAAGTGGTGAAAGACGCCGAGAGTGTGAGGAATCAGCAGCAGCAGCACGTGCAGCAGTACAGCTGCACCTTGGACGAGTGCTTCCAGCTTTACACCAAAGAGGAACAGGTGCGAGGCAGCTGTACTTGTTAATAACATACGTATTTATTTATGTGGCATCACAATGAGATTTATCTCAGCTAAAATTATCTTTATTCAAGTTATTTTGTGTTTATTGATGACGTTTGTTGCAGCTGAATGCATTTAACCCTCAAGTGGAGGATTAAGCAGAAGAAAATGGATGGATGATTGCGTGTAGTGAGGATTAAATGGCAGTTGAGTTGGACAGGTTTTGAGTGGGTTGTTGCCCTCGCGTGGCATGTGTCACTGAATCTGATTCAACACAGACAGCTTTGGTAAAACGGTTGCAGTGCTGCCTCATCGGATGTCGGTAAATATGGTTATCTAATACCATATGGTTGTAGTGTCACTTTAGTTTTAATTAATTGAATGTATTTATTTATTTATTAAGTTATTTATTATTTTATTTATTTATTTAATTAATTATACAGAAGTTTGCATTTATCACTAAAGCCTGGGCTAAACGACAGTATAGCCCAGCTACAACACTATATGGTTGTAGTGTTGCTTTAGTTTTAATTAATTGAATTTATTTATTATGTAATTTATTTATTTATTTAGTTATTTAGTTATTTATTATTTTATTTCTTTATTTCTTTAATTACTTATACAGAAGTCTACATTTATCACTAAAACCTGGGCTAAACGGCAGTAAATCCAATCCAACTTTATTTGTACAGCACTTTAAACAAACCACAGTGGACCAATGTTCTGTACATACCAAATAAAACACATAAGTCAAAAGTTAAAAATGAAATACAATAAACTATTATAACATATATTAAAATAATTTCAAGATCATAAAAAAGCCAAATATTTGGTGTTTATTGACTTTAAGTGATTAAAAAAATATGACATTTAAAGATGAAAGTGATCAAGTTTACTTTGTATCAGAGCAGTGAGGTGATGACCTGTGTCACCACACGGTGGCAGTGCAGACATGAGGTGGACACTGCTACACTGTTGTAAGTCTGTACTGACAAATGATGAGACAGCTCATGAACGAGGACACACACACACACACGCAAGAAGAAGAATCTCATTGTGAATTCAAAACACGAGTCACATCACGCTTGTGACGAATGACCTCGTTAAATGCGTCGTTACAACTGATGATTGTAATCACAGGGAGGCAAAGTGAACAAAAGAGGGTAACCATGGCGACCAATTTAAAAACGTACTAAGCTGAATGAGGTTTACCCAGCAACTTTGAGATCCTATAGTCACACATCATTTGATTTTGTGATTTAATTCAGTTGATTTTGTTCTGTCAGTTGCACAGATAAATCTACAAATGTCTGTCCTCCACCAGCTCGCCCCAGACGATGCCTGGAAGTGCCCGCATTGCAAGCAGCTGCAGCAGGGCATGGTGAAGATGAGCCTGTGGACGCTTCCCGACATCCTGATCCTGCACCTGAAGCGTTTCAGGCAGGTGGGAGAGCGGAGGAACAAGCTCACCACGTTCGTACATTTCCCCCTGGCGGGCCTGGACATGAAACCTCACATGGTGAGCCGCAACCACGGCCCCCATCATCATCATCAGGTCCCTCTGCAGCCGGGGTGGAAGCAGTCTGGGCGGCCCGACCTGGCTCCGCCGGACTACCTGTACGACCTGTACGCTGTGTGCAACCACCATGGAGGCATGCACGGCGGACACTACACAGGTCTGAATGACTCCTGAGCAAAGTAAAAGATATATGCATGGTGAATTAAAGGAGATATATTATGCAAAATCAACTTTTTACTAATTTTAATACTTATATTTGGGACTCTGGAGGCCCTATGAGTAGGCAAAGTGTGAAAAAAGATGACTCAGTCATGTTGTTGTGGTCCACCTCAGTCTAAGTACAGGAGAGGAAACATGCGATGTTGACTTCCGCACTTATTGCTACGTCACAATGAGACATTCCTGGAATTGTTGTCTCGCGGAGCTCCGTTTTGACACAAAAAAACGTGAGAGTGCAGGCGAAGGCAATAATATCCAGAAGAGCAGAAGTGTCCGCAAAGTGTTCTATTCTTGGCTGCACAGTGCAGCACAGAGTTCTACACAAACTTACAGCCTCAGAGGATTTACGTGTCCAGTAGATACATTTTATATATGACGTGCTAGAGTCTGCAAATTATAGCTTTTCCAAATGCTAACTGCTGTTAGCTGCCTGAGCCTCAGTGATGACGTAGTTTCCTGTGTCTCATTTGCATTTAAAGAGACAGACACTCAAAAGCGAGCGTTCTGAACAGGGCTGTTTTGTTCAGGGTGATTGAACTGCTGTGGTGCTTCATCCTTAAGGTATTTTGACCAAAGCATGTCACAGACATGTTCATTAGGACACCAGGGAGCTAGGTTCACTTGTAGAAATAGGGTATAATATGTCTACTTTAAAGCGGGCCCAGATCAGAACCTTGGGGAACTATTATCAGTTTCCTCTGTCATTGTGATTACAGCCTTCTGTAGGAACTCTGTTGACGGCCAGTGGTACAGCTATGACGACAGCAGCGCTGAGCCAGTTCCAGAGGCGGAGGTCTACACGCGTGGAGCCTACATCCTCTTCTATCAGAGGAGAAACACCATCCCGCCCTGGTCTGCAAGTTCCTCAGTCACCGGTTTGTTCCTTTCACTCTCCATTGAGCAGTTTGTTCAATTGAAAACAGTAGGAATCATCATTATCAACGGTCCGATGTCCCTCACTGAGCTCTCAGCCCACTTCATGGCATTTTTTTCCTCCCTCCTCACTTGTGACTTGTTTGAATCCATTCTTTTCCAGGCTCCACAAGCTCTTCCGCCTCTGACCACTGGTTGGTGCGGCTGACAGGCGGCGGCAGTAAAAGGGACAGCGTGGTGTCTGGAGAGCCGGTCCCTGCAGCACCGGGGCCCGCACCAGCTCCAGATTCTCCTGAGCTGCCGGTGTTTGGAGATGAACTGCCCAAAACAGCCGAAACAAGTAGGTGTGAGGAATATACTGTGTATGATTTAGTCCACATGCAAAAGGGACGGTAGACACTTACTCCATTTCACAAAAACTTTATGAGGACTGAAAGTTCTGATAAGTGAATCATTGTGTCCTCAATAAAATGTTTATGGCATGAACTTAGTCCTCATGCAATATTCCTTAAGAAACTGGTTTATATTTTGATACAAAGCAGAAGGAAGTGATCATTCCCATATCATATTTTACACTACCGTTCAAACGTTTGGGGTCACCTATATAATTTTGTTGTTTTCCATTAAAAGTCACACTTTTATTCATCAAAAGAGTTGCAAAATGAATAGAAAATATAGTCAAGACATTGACAAGATTAGAAATAATGATTCAAAGAACCAGCAAAACTGTTTTCAGCTGTGCTAACATCATTGCACAAGGGTTTTCAAGGGTTTTCTAATCGTCCAATAGCCTTCTAACGCGATTAGCAAACACAATGTACCATTAGAACACTGGAAATGGGCCTCTATACACCTATGTACATATTCCATTAAAAACCAGACATTCATTTAATGTTATATTCATTGAAAAAAGTGACCCCAAACTTTTGAACGGTAGTGTATGTAACGCGTCTTTTCCCACAGACGGGTTTGAAGCCAAGCCGTTTGTCCGAGGAACCCAAGGCCGAAGCGTCAGCATGAGATCGCCGACTAAATCCAAGGAGAACCTGAGCAAAGTGCTGCCACTGCGATGGTCCTTTGGCTCCAAGGACCGCATTAAACCCCTGTCCCAGACCCAGCCTGCAGAGCTGGTGGAGTACCTGGAGTCTGGGCGCCGACCACGATGCACCAAAGAGCCTATCATCACGCTGGTGGCCACGCCCCCACAAAGGACTGGCCAGCGAAGGACTTTCGATGTCGGACAGGACTGCAGCTCGCCGAGTGGCAGCAGCCTTAGTTGCACAGACAGACTCGGCTCGGACACTTGCTGCTCCCCTAAAATGCCAGAGGGACAGAGCAGACCTTGTGTGGAGAGAGACAACAGCCAGGGAGTGTGTAACAGCAGCAACGGCAAAGTCAGAGACGACGGTTCTCTCAAGTTGAGGTCGTCTAAGAGAGCCAGGCAGGACCACTGCAGGACTCTGGATCTTCACCTGCAGAGAGGAGCCATCCTTGGGGGTCACATCAGCCACAGTGCTCCTCCAAGCAGAGACTCCACTCTGAGAAGAACCAAGTTCCAGACAAGCGTGACCTCCAGGACACAAAAAGACTCACTCCACGCGATCCTTCATCCTGAGGACAGGAGGGTGCAGAAGGGACAGGAGGGTCGCAGCCACGACAGCCTCTTGTCCTTTTTCAAACCCACTTTTATGAAGAGAGACGTTCCGAGATCACCGAACAACAGCCAAGACAGGCGTATGTATGGTCATGGACATCTCCAGAAGCTGGCAGGCAGTCATTTAGCCAAAATGTCCCTGTCCAACGGGACGCTGACCGCGGTGGCGCTCGAAGAGAGGAAGACTGGCATCAACCCCAAATGTGACGCCCATAACTGCAAAGTGCAGCTGGTGAACGGAAAGGCTGGGAGTCACGACGATGTAGATATGCAGCGCGCTCACAGCTCCAGCAACATCCAGACAAAGCTGGACCTGACGTTTCGCAGGTGTGCGTCCCTGCAGAGGAACAGTGAAACGATGGTTCCTCCAGCCCATCGCATGCTGCTGTCAGACAAGTCCAACTATGGCACGCTGCAGCGGACGCGATACAGTACCACCTCCCTGGGTAGGCACAGAGCTGTTTTTGAACCTGCAGGCTGCGCTTAGCTAGATTCATCTACTGTGGATCACTGAGTATCACTCTATGATATACACACTTTTTTATACAAATACTTTGCTGTTCTTCTAGGGAAGAGGATTAGGGCCACATAGGAAACAAATATTTGCGTTCAGATTTTGAACTCAGAATTCTGAGTTTTAAAGTCAGGATTCTGAGAATAAAGTCAGAATTCTGAGAATAAAGTCAGAATTTGGAGTTTAAAGTCAGAATTCTGAGAATAAAGTCAGGATTCTGAGTTTAAAATCAGAATTTGTAGTTAAAAGTGAAAATTCTAAAAATAAAGTCAGGATTCTGAGTTTAAAGTCAGAAATTCTTAGTTTAGTCAGAATTCTGAGAGTAAAGTCAGAATTTAGAGCTTAAAGTCAAATTTCTGAGAATAAAGTCAGGATTCTCAGTTTAAAGTCAGAATTCTGAGAATAAAGTCAAAATTCTTAGTTTAGTCAGACTTCTGAGAATAAAATCAGGATTCTGAATCAGAACTCAAATATTTTTTTTCCTGTGTGGCCCTAATCCTCTTCCGTAGGATTCAAATACTTATAGAGATAGAGATAAATCATGACCTTGTAAACAGGAAGTGCTGCTACAATAGCAACAGTAATAGTCAGTTATCATCACGTTGACCCCTATAATTATACTTTGTAAGTATTTTGGACTGGTTGTGATATGATATGTTTGTTTGTTTAGTGCCTCTGTGACAGCCCAGAATGACCTTTGAACCCTCTGATCTCTACGTGCTTGCAGCAGGAGTCATCGCTGGAATCTAAGTATATCTTCTCTCTCTATCTCTCCTCTTCATAGCACTGTTTTAAGTTCTTACCTATGTGTGTCTTAAACTAAATCTATGCAGTGGAGTTTACCGAGGAGAGAAACTGCTGTAACGTGTTTTGTTTTGATTTTATAAAGCAGTCTGAAGTTGTAACACGGTTTAATATTTTGTTGTGATGAATGTTTGAAAGACAGAGGTGTATTCTAGTCCGTCATACTTCATAATATCAACATGTGTTTAGGAGGAAGGACGGAGGTCTGGTTGGTTAGCGATGTACACTGGAGCCTTTTCAACATGTAAAGTTTAGCGATAATGAACTGAAACACGTGTTGTTGTTCTTAAAACACTGCAAAAGAAAGTATGAACACCTACACTGTAAATCAGCTGCTACAACAACAACAACAACATGCACCACTGCTTTATCGCGTCAGATTATTCTCCTGTTCTATCACCAATGCACACGTATATAAAAAAAAATTGTTAATTTGTACTAGTTTTTTTGTTTTTATGTAACAGTATTGACACTAGTTTCTCTCCAGTTTGTTATTTTTGTTTGTTTATTTGTTTGTTTGCTTCATTTTTGGTGTGAAAACGGGCAGTGGATGATGTTCTGGAGTTTCACGATGTGACACGACTGATCTGATAAAACAAATTGAAAAAAAATAATCTATTACAGCCCCATTGTGTGTGTGTGTGTGTGTGTGTGTGTGTGTGTGTGTGTGTGTGTGTGTGTGTGTGTGTGTGTGTGTGTGTGTGTGTGTGTGTGTGTGTGTGTGTGTGTGTGTGTTCTTGTAATTGTGGCATACTGAGGACCAGTGAGGGTTTTTAACCAACGAAGTGAGGTCATTTTTACAAAGTGAGGACATTTTGGCCGGTCCTCACTTTGTTTTCATTGAAATCACTTCCTTAGCTTGTAAACATGCTATACTCTGTTTTTAACACAGCTCCTCAATTTGGTACAAAAACCTGTTTTCCAGCCCAGGTGTTTCACACACTTTTTGCTCTGGGGCTCCACCTGCAGACATTTTATGGTACTGCACCCAGTAGTTCTTTATAGATGTCATTCATGAAGTAGATATTTGTGTTGATTTATAAAGTGGAAATGCTGGTCCTCACTTTGTCAACACTTTTAATCCATCCTCAGAATGCAGCAAGTTCGTGTGTGTGTGTGTGTGTGTGTGTGTGTGTGTGTGTGTGTGTGTGTGTGTGTGTGTGTGTGTGTGTGTGTGTGTGTGTGTGTGTGTGTGTGTGTGTGTGTGTGTGTGTGTGTGTGTGTGTGTGTGTGTGTGTGTGTTGTGTGTGTGTGTGTGTGTGTTGTGTGTGTGATGTGTTGTGTCGTGTCCTGTTGATAATCATGTTTTGTCACATTCACATGACTTTTTAGTATTGTCGTGAAGTAACCACCACAACAGAGGAGTGAGCCATCGGTTACACTTCCTGTTTCCTTTGTTATTAGTTGGTCATGCTGAATTTGGCATTCACAGCTGTTGTTTTCTGTTTGTTGTTATTATTATTATTATTATTATTATTATTATTAGTGGGGAATTCTGAGTCAGTATTCCCATATATTGTTCATTTTCTGGGTAAATGCACTCATGTTGTAGTTGAACTGCATTTTTATTTCATTTTCACTTCAACTTGCATATTTTGTCACTGGGGGATTATTAAAAAAAGGTGTGATTGCAGATGGATTAATGTCACATAACTGTATTTACATCTCACCTTTGTGTCGAACCACACTCTTTACCAAAATGACTTCTGAGACATGACTTAAGGCTAGATTATATTTTATTATTAACTTTTTTAAAACTCAAACATTTTTTTACCTGATGTGTAATTATGTAATTTAAAAAAAAGTGTAATGTTTCAGGTCAGATTATTACATTATTAGTCAGGGGAGGGGGGGGGGGGGTTGAGGTTGACGCGTTCACAACACACACATACAGTAAGTCCCCGTACTGGACTTTCTACAGTATAATGTCTGCTTAATGTACTGCAAGTTTTCTGGATTAAACACAGTATTTCTCACAAATAAATGCATTGTTGCTGATTTGTTTTATGACGACATGGACGACGGTGTTTTATTCTAGACGACAGCCTGAGCTTCTTGGATGGCTGATTTATAATCTGTGGATTATAAACTTCATAGTGAATGAAATCAAGTCTGTTTGGGTTTGAATTAACCTCTGATGACTTTTACAGATTCTTTTATCAGGTGGAAAATCAACCAGGTGGACTATAATCTGTCAACTGTGACCTTCATGGCTGGAAAAGTAGGAGCTAAAGAGTAAAAAAAAATGAATAAGTGGGCTATAATTTACATCAAATTTGTCTCTTCTGGTCTTTTTCTCTTTGATTAAAAACAGTATGAACAGATCTCCAACTGCAACTTGAAGGTTCACCTCTAATCATTCATCTATCCTCCACGTTTGAGGGTCGCAGGGCTGCTGGTGCCAATCACAGCTGACATAGGGGGTCACATCCTGGATGAGTCTATAAAGTACCTAAATGTGAGTAAAAGTACAAATATGTAACCAGAAAATGACTTTAGTCGAAGTTGAAGTCACTTTTTATAATATAGGGTAAAAAGTCTTATGACATTTACTGTACTGAAGTATCAAAAGTAGTTTTCTGATATAAAATGTACTTACATTTTAGAAGTAAAAGTTAAAAAAGTTTGTGGGTTCAATTCCTCTCTCTGCTAGTCTATGTGTGTCTTTGAGCAAGACACTTAACCCCATGTTGAAGTGCGTGAATGGGTCAAAACTATAGTGTAAAGCAGTTCATCAAGACTAGAGAAGCTCTATATAAACACAGACCATAATACTAACTCTTCTTCTTCTGATTTTATTTGGTAGTAACGAGTTACAAAGATAGAGGAAATATTGGAGTAAAAGTTGGTAGAAGTATAAATAACAAAGTAATGTGCATCTACTGTATAGGCAAAAACACTTCACCAACCACCGTGTCCCACCTTTAATCACTAGTTTTAAAAATATCATGGTAGTAAGGAGACTTTCACAGACTTCCTGGTGAAGGTCTGGCACCTCTGTCCTGTCGTTGTTATTTGAACTAGATCCAGGTTCACTCTTTATAATGATCTGATCATCATTCAGTCCACTGCCCACAGAACACAGTGTATTCTGGCTCCTGATGTGAATATGTAGTCTGGGGAAAGCATTAAATCTGTCCGAGCCTCTGTTTGTTATAATGTCACTCTGACTTCATATTAGTCTCCTTATTTTGGTGTAATCACCACTTCACCCTCCTCTGAACTTTGTGACGTTTCTAAGAAAAAGGGAAAAAAGTTGAAATGATAAATGATCTGTTTGTCCAAGCAAGAAAATCAGACGACAAGTATATTAAATATCATCAGTATATTCAGTGCATGGTTCTGAAGCAGATATTCATTTAAGACATTTGAAAAGAAGGATTTTACAGATTCAGTAACAGCCCTGAACCTGAATCCTTATAATAAACACACAATACACACAATACGATTATACAATGACCTACAATAATGTTCTTTCACTACTGTCAGTTCATTGAAGCTCAGCCTATCAGGGTTTTATGTATATTCTTTTATTCTCGCTGTTGTTATCTCCATGTTTATGTGTGTGTGTGTGTGTGTGTGTGTGTGTGTTCTTGTATCTGCTTTGAGGGGACCAATAAACCATATAGAGTGAGGACATTTTTGGCAAAGTGAGGACATTTTTGATAAAGTGAGGACATTTCTGGTAATGAGACGACATTTTGGCAGTGAGGACATTTTTGGTAAAGTGAGGACATTTTGGCAAAGTGAGGACATTTTTTGTAATGAGAGGACATTTTGATAAAGTGAGGACATTTTTGGCAAAGTGAGGACATTTTGGCAGTGAGAACATTTTTGGTAAAGTGAGGACATTCAGGCAAAATGAAGACATTTTGAGACATTTAGGCAAAGTGAAGACATTTTGAGGACATTTAGGTGAAGTGAGGACATTTTGAGGACACTTAGGTAAAATGAGGACATTTTGGCTGGTCCTCGCATCTTTAAAAGCCTTTTTTTGGGTAAAGACTTAGTTTTAGGTTTAGGGTTAAGATTGGGTTTAGGTTAACCTTAGGTTAAGGGGCTCTGAAATGCATTGCATGTCTATGACGGTCCTCACTACAAAGAAGCACAAACGTGCGTGTGTGTGTGTGTGAGTGATTTGAATTATTCAAAGGCCGTTTTGTCTGAAAACAAGTGCCTCTTGACGCCTGACAATATTCTCTGTTCCACGTGTTGCATGACCTTGCATATAAGAAAGAGGATACAGCACTTACATTGAATTCAACTCTTTATTGAGACATTTACAAGCACATTTACAACAACCACAGCCCACAGCTTTTGGTTTAGAATAAGCAAAATTTGTACGTGACAGGTTACATGAGACGCATCATTTCCATAGAAACCACATCACAGAGTAGATGCATGGGGACATCTTAGCATCACAAGTGGCCACGTATATATTTCTCTATTTCCACTTCTTTAGTCGAGTAGGGCATTGCACATTACTGACTGGCCCCAGCGACACCATCATGTGGAGGATAAAGTGGTAGAAGATGAATGTAGGAATCATAAAATTGAAATTAAGAGAGGTTAATTTTACTTTCCATGATGGACCAAACTGAGACTTACTGTTGGTTGGTGAACCTTGTGTTGAATTATTCACATATTGTCAGCGGTTTGAAATGCAATTTAAAAATGTGTGACAAGAAGATCATTTTTAACGGATGACTTTATGATATGATGGTGAATTGCAGTGCAGCTACATTATTATCAAAATGACATGGCTCATAAAAGTGCTGTAAAGCTCAGTGGAGACTCATGAAAGCACTGGGACTGGATTTATTTTTCCCAGTGGGAAATTGTGTCATGAACTCAACAGTGTCTGCATCAGTCAATCAATACAACAATAAAAGCACAAAGAACAAAACAACCACACGGGCCTACGAGGACGTCCGTGTCTGCTGATAGATCTGTGCCTGTAAGAGTTTGTTAGAAGAGGTCTTGGAAACTGTGGTGCTGATGGGACCCCTGTGTTCATTTTGGCCTTTGGGTGAAATGTCAGGATTCCAAACCATTCAGAAATTCCTATTGTGCAGGACATGTTCTAGTACAAGCCTCTCGTGGGGGACCTGGCCATGTGGACACCCAGGTCTCATTGTGGTTGATAACTAACGAATGGCCTTTCCTTCATGAGACGGATGAGAGGTGGTCGCTGCCATCCTCAAACTCACGCTGCCATCAGCCAGAGCGGGCGCAACTCTTAAATCCCTGCGGAATCTGCGACCGGCGACGTTGAACCGCCTCTTGCGTGTCTCGCTTAAGATGATGTAGATAAACGGGTTAATGCAGCTGTTGGCGTAGCCCATGCTGATGGCAATGTTGTAGGCAAACAGGAAAGAGAAGCTGGGCCGCTGGACTCCCAGGTGGACCAGCTGCAGGGTGTAGTAAGGAGCCCAACATATGAAGAACGCCAGGCAAATGGCAACAGCCATACAGGTCACCTTTCTCTTCCTCAGCCTCCGGCTGTGCTGGGGCAGCGGCGCGACTGTCGCAGACATGTTTTGGAGGATCTTGAAGAAGACCCCACAGATTATGGACAAAGGCAGGGCAAAGGCCAAGACGAACTGATAGAGGGTGAACCAGTACGTGTCTGTGGCGGGGTCGGGCAGCAGGAGGGCACAGCCCACAGAGCCGTCCTTCAGTCGCATGAGTCCCGTGTAGATCCACACCGGCGTGATGGAGATGAGCGAGAAGAGCCAGACCAGAGCGACGGCGGCCGCAGCCACGAAGGGGGTCCGGACGTGTTTGAAGCGGATGGGATGCACGGTGGCCAGGTATCGGTCCAGACTCATCACGGTCAGGACGTACGTGCTGACAATCTGGCTGTTGGAGTCGAGCGCGGTGAGCACGGTGCACATGGTGCCGCCGAACCACCAGGAGCCATTGCCCACAAGCTGGTGAATGAAGAAGGGCATGCCGAGGAGGAAGAGGAGGTCCGCAACAGACAAACTGAAGATGAGTATGTCCGGCACCGTTTGCTGGCAGCACTGCTTGGTCTTCCTCACTATAATGTAGACCACGACACAGTTGCCAAAGATGCCAAAGAAACAGATGACCCCAAAGATGCTGGGCATGAGCGTGTTGTTGTACACCTCGTGATCTGAACAGGAGGAACATAAACAGAGAGCTCCCAGTCACTCGCTTATACACTCACATGCACATGTGTGATTTCTTTACTCTAATACATCGGTTCTCAAAGTGCGGCCCGGGGGCCAATGGCGGCTCGCAAAGAAACATTTCTGGCGGCCCCGCAATGAATTACAGTTGATAGTTTTAATCCAGGAGCTACTAAGCTTGTTAAATTGGTCACTGAACGCAATTGACCGGATTTTTTCTACGCGAAAAGCGGGCTCTGATGAACCTGAATGTCCTGGAGGGACATTCCCGGCTGGTTACACTAGAGATGCATGGGGGAAATGGCAAATCTCATGCCTGGCTGCACTAGACATAGAGGATGTCGAAGATGTGTACATATTCACATTCATGATAATTGGAATGTTATCCTTGGCATGTGGAATGTACATCCAGATTCGGAGGCAGAGGAAGGCCTCCATGGAGCAGCTTGAGACGAGGGTGGACATCGCCACGATTAAGAATGCCGTGATGGGGTTGCGCACCGACAACTCCGCAATTCGAGACTGCGTGGTACAGATGGGAGTGGATGCAGCCAAACGAGATGAGCTGGTGAAACTAAGCGTGGTGAGAGCTATGCGAGAGAGGGATGAATAAATCGGCGGAACCGAGGCAACAACTTGAGACTGTGATCGCTCGTGATGGTTCGACAGGGACACATGTACGGCCGTGCATGTAGTCTGTTGACTGCCTTGAGATGAACTGCAGCTTTATGCTATTGTTGCTGCGACGTCCAAAATGTCGAAAGTTAACATGAAAAAAAAAAAGAAAAAAAAAAAAAAAGAAAAAGTAATAAAATTGTATGGGTAATGGGGGCGGGACTAGATAAGCTTTGCTTCTCCCGCTGTCCCTTTCGGTCATGTGTATGAATATAAATGATGATGTATGCAGATGTTGATTACTTGTCATGCCCGAAATAAACGATTCATTCATTCATAAATGTTTTTTGGACATTACTGGATACAGACCAATATGTGTAAACAAAAATACTGGGTATTTACCTGGTTTCTATATGGTGAATTTTAGTGTATTATTGTGTTATAAGCTGGTAATAAGCAGGTAGTTACAGCCCCCAATTACTAGCTATGTACCCAGTAAATATATGGTAACAGAAATGTGTTACTTGGTATTAACCTGTAATTAGAAGGTAAGAACAAGGGCCAAAATACTGGGTAATTACCCAGTAAATTATAAAGCGTTATTATATTAATGCTTAAATTACATTATATTAACGCTTATATTACTTAACGCTAAACTGTAGAACTGCAATCTGGTCATTAAAATGATTACAAATGGGATTTCTTTCTGGTTTTTTTCCTTTGTCCAACATTGGGTTCCTAAATTGGCCCTCAGGTATCAAAACTTTGAGAACCCGTGCTCTAATACAACAATTCATTAATTATGAATCCTCAGAATTTAAAGACAAGTTCACAGCGCTGACACAAACAAACAAAAAAAGTAGAGCAAATAACCAACCTTGTTCTCGCTTCTCAGGACTGAAGGACAAAAAGGATGAATTCATGTGAGAACTCTCCATTCCAAAGCATCAAGCACGATATCTATCAGTGCCAAATAACCATCATCATAATAATAATAATAATACTAATAAAAGAGGAAGATGAAGGCAACATAAAGCTGTCGTCATTCCAGCATCACTGTGAATCATCCAAGCTCTATACGAATGCTCATTTTCCACTCTTATTTATTTATTTATATCCAGAGAGCGAATGATGACGAGAGAGGGAGGAGAGAGAGTGAGGAGATACAGAGAGAGAGAGAATGTAAATGTATTCAACATTATTTGTGTGTTTCACAAGCATTTTTTTTTCATTGAATCTATTTATTATTATGACTTAATTCTAAATATATATTTTGTAATGTGCATCATTACTATATCATTTATATACGCATGTCAAATACCATGTCAAAAATATATGACACAATGAAGTGTTTAAAAAAATAAAAATAGTTTACGATATTCTGCATTTTATTTCAACAATCTATTGTATTGATTTTATATCTTCTTGATTGTCTTGCATTGTCGTTGTTGTATTGTTTTAGTGGCTTTGTGTGTCTGTTTGTTTGTGCTTCCAAACTTGTACTTGCCAATATGACCACCAGAGGCCGCCAGAGGCTTGTTACGTGAACAGGGGTGAAGTCTGCCATTACCGATTGCCTTGTTGTTGATGTCGTGGCAAAAAAAAATCCTATTTTTCTCATGGTTCCTGTATGTATGGTTTTTGCTTGCCACTACTGAAAGGACAAATGTTTGACACGCAGAAGGAGAAAAAATGATTGATGATTATGGTTTATTGTTAAAAAATACTACCTCCCTGAGCGCAACAAATATATTAGATTTACCAACAAATCTCATCCAATATGCTCAAAATATTCAACTTTAATGCAGTTCCTACATTGATTGTATGCATTATATGTGCTTTGTGCATTGAATGTCACCTCAGTCAAACATATTGAAATTCAAAATCAAATAGGCTCAGGTTTGTTGTTTCTTCACCCTCAAATACTGACCAGTTCATAACTCATGTGTTATTTATCACGTGCTCAGCCGATTAGTGAGATTGTGTTTATGTTTTTCTTCTCAGACACTTCTCAGACTCACCATGTAAAGACTGATGATGACAGTAAAAAGTCTCTGCAGAAAAGAACACATTGCTGTAATTACACTGCATTCCTCAAGATGTAAATCCTCCTCTAGGTGTCAGTGTTGTCAAGGTTTTTACTGCGTGTGTTTTCACTGTCACAGATGGACAAAGTCTGTATTAAAAGCAGATGTCCAAAAATAGAAAAGAAAACAAGGAGAGGAGACCAGCTATCCAAAATATTTGGCAAATCTAGTGAAGCCTGATATGCTGGAACTCTCTCTGTCCTTTGTTGTCAATCACCTCAGGGAAAGTTTTCATGTTTTAGGGACACATTTTTGGTTAAAAACCATGCTCGTGGGGACACGTTGACACTGTGAGGACATCATTATAGCAGGCTTAAAGACATTCAAAGGTTGTTTTAAGGGTAAAGGTCAGGTTTAAGGATTTATTTGAGATTATTCAGGGTAGAGCAAAGAGGTTGGTAATTAATTATGTCTATAAATGTGTGTGTGGCTACTTTTAAAGTCATATGCATGAAAATAAATGATAATCTGTATACATCTATATATCTTTGATCTGTCAATATTATCTGCTTGGTTGAAGATGAGTTTGTTATGTTTGATCATTCAGTCTCTGTTCACTGATAGAAGACTAATATCTAATAATAAGGTTGTTTATGTTATTGAGTCTATTTTATCTGATTTCCCAGCATGCTTTATTTCCCCCTAACTTACTATACTACATGTGGTTTCACACTTTATTTAAAATAAGGTAAACACAATAAACACACATGTCAATGCAAAGATAGAACGTAATAAAATAGGGATGTGAATCTGTGGGGGGCTCACGATTCTCGATTCAAACGATTCTCGATTCAAACGATTCTCGATTCAAAAATTGATCCAATGCATAGTGTGTTAAGGCAAATTATGGCATCAAAACAATACAGTTTGTATGAGATAATGTGATTATGTGATCACACAAAGGCAAACTTAAGACAAAAGTAAAAATAAACTGTACACAAATAACACAAACGGGTGTTTTTTCAAAATAGAAACTTAAAAAAAATCGACCCCCATTTCTTATCATTAACAGCACTTTTTGGATATTAAATACAAGTTAAACTTTCAGTTGTCCATTGTCTGGCTTCTTCAGTAGTTGGCTGTGGGCGACAGGACTAAACCATCCGTCTTGACTTGGCCAGAATGTGGACATTCTCCTCTTCAAAAGAGTGTCCCCCTTGTCCTTCAGGTTGAGCTGGAAAGTGGAAGAATCCTGTCCAGATGAGCTGGCTCTTCTAGGTTGTACCAATGCCTTTATAAAGGCCGATGTCCACGTCTCCAGGTGTCCTGTGAACAGTGTTACAGGCGTCTCTTCTACTATTATGCTCAATGGGAAAATTACTTTTTTTGGGTGAGTATTGTTTATATTTTGAGTATTTATGGTTGCAGTACCACGAGTGGCCACTTGGAAAAGTGCAGAGGGGGCGGTGCTCTGTCCAGTTCTTCTGATACATCCATGCAGCAGTCACACAGTGATCGTTGCCTCTCCAGAGGAAACAGGGAGTGGATAGGCACACGATAGGTTTTTCCTTAGTTACGGTGGCGACCTCGAAACGGAATATCCCGAGTGGTGAGTTCCTGTCTCTACATATAAAAGTTGTTCCCTCCGACGACGCAGGCTAAGTCAAGATGAGTAACGTTAGCGGGGGCTAACTGTGCCACTGAGCTAGCAACAACAGCCTGCGCTGTGAAAAACGGGGCTTTTCTTCATTCTCACATTTGCCAACGTAAAGCCAAACAGTAGGCCTGAGGCGCCGAGAAACGCCTTGTGTTTATATGAAAGAGGCAACGTGTTTGTTGTGTTATGCTAATGCCCCGTTTTCCCTTCTGATAAATGAGGCTGGTTAAGTTTGATAGTCATTCTGCATCACAGTTATTCTTACCCGACCGTTAGCCGGTATGCTAGCTCCTGCGAACAGTTTGCTGGAACGGGGTCGATTCTCTTCAACTCGCGTGACATTTGTTTTAAATGGAACAGTGTTTGATAATGCATGTAGAAAAAAAAAGTTTAAATATAACGTTATTTTGAGTCATGAAAAGGTGGTGGACAAGGGATTATTGTTGGTCTGCTCCCTGTCAGACCCCTGTAAGCTTCCCTTGCGTTACATTATCTTTATTATTTATGTCAGCAATGCGCCTTAGTTCGTTTGTTTACAGGGACGATGGTGCTCGTGCCTTTCGGTTGTTTTTAAAACAATTGCTATAGTATATCCTTGATA
Organism: Microchirus variegatus; assembly: GCF_963457635.1. Taxonomy (NCBI): domain Eukaryota; kingdom Metazoa; phylum Chordata; class Actinopteri; order Pleuronectiformes; family Soleidae; genus Microchirus; species Microchirus variegatus. Next base: position 8,153,931 of record NC_139811.1, read on the forward strand.
GCATTTGAAATGATTTGAGGACATCGTCGTTTTCATCTGGATGACTGTCAGAATTAATGGATTTACTGTTAGACAGTTGTATTAGTGCGAACCCATCAAAGCTGTACATTAGCATGTTTGCAAACAATGTAATGGGATAGCCCAGCTTTATCCACTGAGCTAGTGTATCACTGTCAGCTCTACTACTTACCTCTGGTTGGACAAGGTGGTTGTCAACAAAGTCTGTGGGTGTTGTCACTGATTGTTGTCAAAGCCCTCTTGTTCTCAAAATAATACTTCTAAGAGAAGCAGCAACAAGAACATATTGTACGCCTAAACCACCATCGGAGAGGACCATTAGTATTTCTGGGAAATTGTATGCCTCAAGAAGTTTAATCAACTAAATATCATTGTATAATTTTAAGTAAACAAAGTGTTTTACTTGGTCTGAGTGTAATGTCAGGTGTGTTTCAGACAGAGGACTCTCAGCCACCTGAAATACTGTCCTGAGCTCTCTTCCAAACAGGATCAACAACAGTAGTTTGCAACACAAGAACATATTTATGATGCAAAATACAAACAAAATATACTAACCCTTGAAATAACTCATTATGACTTAGTGGCGGGTGGTGTTCATTTTCGTGAATGAAACTATGGCCGAAATGTTTGTCAATGACCCCCTTTTCACAGACGGAAGCGAGACGTCAAGTAAATAAAAATAAAATCGATGTGACAAAAACTATGACGAAATCTACTGACACTGGCAACGAATAAAAACTAAATGAAAATGAAAAAAGGGAGGAACTGGGGAGATAAACCCACCAGAAGAGTGGAATAATAAGAAGTGATCCTATCAGACTAATCTTTGTCAGGCACGGAGGTTAGGTTGATCTACCCAGATGTCAACACAGAGGACACGCGAGGAAGGCGGCAGAAATGACAGTGTTCGGGAGAAAGAGGAGTGACAACATATGGTCGCGTACAACGTTTCAGAAGGAAAAACTCTTTGTAAACCATTTGGAGACAAATCAAAAGGAAAAAGCACAACAATCCTGAAGCTGTATTTTGAGGCGAGTTGTCCAGAAATCTCCAAATATTCAGTAAAGACATACACTAACGCTCAGCTGTTGTACTGTCGCTCAATCTAAGATGTAGTTCAATCCGAAACAAACTACCAACTGAATTTTAAATAAAAAATGTAAATTGACCTGGTGAAGATAATAACTCAAAGTGTAATGTTTCACTGTCTACACATTTATTTCATATCAAAACAGTTATACCTGTGTTGTATATTCAAACATTAATAATAACAACATATGAATAGATAGGATGATGGAGAAGCATTTAAATAATACAAACAAACCCATTAAATTAAAGCTAGACTGAAACATATCAGATGACTAAAATATCTCTAAAATCAAATGGTATGTTTGTCATAAGACTAGAACTAAATCGATCAAATTCAGATTAGGGCCTGATAAAGGCTAGGGTCAGCCCTGACTGTGGTATAGATGGTGACTACAGTACAGTACAGTAGTGAGAGGGGACTTTGACAGAGGGAGGAGCTGCAGTCACAGCAGCAGCAGCAGCAGCAGTTCTGTGGAAGGAAGCGGAAATAAGCCTTATGCTAGCAGCTACATTCAGGCTCCGAGGACGGGCTGTAAGCGACAGCAGACACACAGTGATTGTTGCCTCTCCAGAGGAAACAGGGAGTGGATAGTCACACGATAGGGGTTTCGTTAGTTACGGTGGCGACATCGAAACGGAATATCCCGAGTGGTGAGTGCCCCCGTTGCTTTCTCCTGACATAAAAGTTGTTCCCTGTTTGCTTTGACGACGCAGGCTAGTCAAGTTGAGAAACGTTAGCGGGGCTAACTGTGCTACTGAGCTAGCAACAACAGCCTGCGCTGTGAAAAAAGGGGCTTTTCTTCCTTCTCACATTTGCCAACGTAAAGCCAACCAGTAGGCCTGAGGCGCCGAGAAACGCCTTGTGTTTATTTGAAAGAGGCAACGTGTTTGTTGTGTTATGCTAATGCCACGTTTTCCGTTGTGATAAATGAGGTCGGTTAAGTTTGATAGTCATACTGCATCGCAGTTATTGTTACCCGACCGTTAGCCGGTATGCTAGCTCCTGTGAACAGTTTGCTGGAACGGGGTCGATTCTCTTCACCTCGCGTGACATTTGTTTGAAATGAAACGATGTTTCATAATGAAAACCGTATGTAGCAGAATATTGAAATGTAACGTTATTGTGAGTCATGAAACTATGGTGAACAGTGGATTATTGGGATCCCTCTCAGACTGACGCTTCCCCTTTTCATTACATTACCTTTACTATTTATGTCAGCGATGCGCCTTATTTCGTTTGTTTACAGCGACGCTGGTGCTCGTGCCTTTCAGGTTGTGTTTAAAACCGCAAATAATGGCTACAGTATTGGTTTATAAACAGTAATGTTATCAATCGATTATCCTTGATAGCATTTGAAATAAATTGAGGGGATTGTCGCTTGCATCTGCATATGGTCTGTGTTTGACACTCTCCTGCTGTCATCTGGATGGCTGTCAGATTTAATGGATCTACTGTTAGACAGTTGCATTAGTGTGAACCCATCAAAGCTGTACACTGGCATGTTTGCAAACAATTTAATGGGATAACCCGGCTTTATCCACCAAGCTAGTGTATCACTGTTAGCTCTACTACTTACCTCTGGTTGGACAAGGTGGTTGTCAACAAAGTCTGTGGGTGTTGTCACCAATTGTTGTCAAAGCCCTCTTGTTCTCAGAATAATACTTCTCAGAGAAGCAGCAACGAGAACATGTTGTCAGCTTAATTTAGGCCTACAATATGTCAGTATAGTACATACAGTAAAAGTAGTTTAGTAGTAGTGTTTTAGTTGGTGTCGGGTGCATTTCCAGCAGCCTTTGTTTGTGCGAGTTTTCAATTTGTGCTTAAATAATCCAGAAAGGAAACAAATCTAGAAATATGGTTTACAAGCTTTTACATTTGAGGTATACAATTTATCAAAAAGAGTAAATTTGAATATGTGCAATGGAAATTCAGTGACAAATGTAGAAATCATGGGACAGTGCAGCTTCCACATTTCACGGCAGTGGAAAGATGTCGGACATGATTGAGGAGAGGAGTGTGTGGACTCCTTACAACAAGCGCATTTTGCAATGCTGTATTTGTTATTATCAGTCTTGTCTTGCCCTCTGCATCAAGATACATCTTTATAGCATGCTGAACACTAAAATTTGTTCTGCCGACCATTTATTGATGAAGTATAGCCAGTTTTCACTGCCCAGCAGGGGTTTTGAACACGTGTAACTGCACATTTTCTTTGACTGAATGTTTAAAAAATTGGGTGAAAAGTTTTTGAAACATTTTATGGAAAACTGATCATTGTTTCTTGTTTGCAGGTGACACACTGTGACCTTTATGTGAGGTCTAAGCCCTAAAGAAACGGGTCACAGACGGGAGGAGAGACTCGGAGAGAAGCTTTTGACCAGAGAAGTCAGGATAAGTTTTTATTTTTTATTCTGTTCCTGAAACACACAGCTGCAACCAGCAGTTTTCTACCAAGCCACAACCACCATGGAGGCCATTGCCAAATATGATTTCAATGCAACTGCTGAAGACGAACTTAGTTTCAAGCGTGGAGATGTCCTTAAAGTAAGTGAGAACTATTTGATCATAGATCAGTCATATCAAGTCTATATTATATACCAATTGTATAATACAACAAGACAATAGCAGAATAAGAGCACAGCTGTTGCCACTATTAATGGATCGATGTTCACTTTTAAATAACCATCCACCATAAATACTGTTGTATTATTTTCTCATGTAAAATGTATATTACATGAGGAGGAGTGTGAGAAAGTGGGCTTGAGAAATGATGACTTAAATATGAGTTCTTATTAAATATGCATACAAAAGGTCTAACGACTGTACTTTACCCTTATTTTGTGGCCAACTGTCTTGATGGAAAATCTCAACCTTTTTACCAGATGGCAGAGTTCCAGGCTGGATGTTAATGGGAAATACCACAGAATCCCCCCCCCCCCCTCCCTTAATTGACACCATTAGAGAGACATCATTAGATGTGCCTTGGTAATTTAGACATCTCTGAATATGATTTTGTGGTACATAGTGGGTGTTCTACATTTCAAAAGGTTAAGTTTCACTTCTTCGTTCTCATTAGTTCTAGCACTTTGCTGCTCTCAGTTCTTGATTTGTTGCCTTCTTTGAATAATGCTTTTCATTTTAAGCTCCGTTGCCCAGAGCTACTGTATGTCTGGCTACATAGAAAACACAAGGAAGGTGTCAAGTAAAACATTATTCATTTTCATTACTTTGCCACTGTGCTGCGACACTAATCTTACATTATCAGTAATTTTGTGACTACAGATCTATATAATATCAGATCTGTACGACCCTTGTGTCAGTATATTTCCATGACATTAGAACAACAATATTGTATAAGTCAGACTAAAATTGGATTTTTAAATGCAGGACAGAAATACATATTTTTGAATTTTCACTATGGTCAAGTCAAGCAAGTTACTCACCAGGTTGTTCAAGTGTTTCTCCTATATCTGGTCAAATGTATTGTTTTTTTTTAACTTTGTCGTAGTCCCTTGAAGAGACGTCATAGAGGCAGGGATACTGTTGCCAAAGTTCAATGAATTGTGTCACGATTCCACATAACAGCAGCAGCATCCCTCTTCCTCTCTGTCATGTTTATATCCGTATGTTATGACACATCCTATTGGTCATTGTCCAGGAGCATGTCGTAGGAGATGTCTGACTATCATCTGACAATCTCTTCTTCAATTATGATACATTACACATCTGTTCAATGCTCCCGGCATTCATAACATTCATAAGCATAACGTTAACGAAACGTAGATTGCGAGTGCATCACCTGAGATGCGTGTTAATAGCAGGACTGAATAAATTAAGATAATCATATATCCAGGCCACCTATCAGGCTGAACACTGCTTGTGTACCGTCTTCAAAGCTACAAAAATGCTTTGCAGGTTATTTCTGCTGAGAGACTGAATCAGAAACAGGAAAAGAAAGCCCTCGTTTGTTGGCTGGTTTGCACATAGGAACAGATAACCTTTTTTGAGCGAAAAGGCAATGTTTGTCAGAAACCACCCCCCACATTTCTTTCATCATCTTTATCATGTCTTCCTCTTTTGTTCCTCTTTGCGATAGTTGTACATTAGTCTGAATGTTCCCCCTAGGTAATATTTGAGAAACAGGATGGAACAAGCCCCTGTCACTAAAACACAAGACTACATGGTGGAACCACAATAAATTATATTTTTATTGGTCAATTAGGCTACAGCATAGTTTTTTTCACTTTGTTTTGCTTCACTCAGTGCTGAATAGTTTTCACGTATTGCCACAATAACACCAAGAAAAGGCTGAATTTATTGCAAAGAGAGACTCACAAAATCACATAATGAATTGTCAGCATGTATACACTCCCAAATTGTGGATGGTTCACCTGGGGTTAACCGTGACTCCATTACTTAAACGTTAGTGGCTGATTCAAAGAAATAATTAGGCTTCTAAAGAAATTGCCACATCAGTTTGTTCTCCCTTGCACTTTATCTTACTTTGTTCTTTTTTCTTTGCACTTATCTTTTTAGAGCAGTTGGACATTTGGTTACGTAACCGATCCCCAGGTCCCAGAACATAACAATAACATAGCAAATGTCTCTGTCACTTTGCAACAATTCCATGAATAAACAGCACTGTTTCAATTCATATACATCACACATGCTTATTTACCCAGTCCTGTACAATGTGCAATATGGTAACACTTGTAAAGGTACATCTAAAAGAAGACTTTCATGAGGTGGAGTGTGTTGCGTTGTGGCTTCTTTGCCAACACTAGTGCTGTCTGTCTGCTAATACTAATACGAAACAGCTCTGCTCTCAGGACAAAGGGTTCCTCTCATGAGAGAGCACAGCTCTGTTCGGGCTTTGCTTCTGTGTAGCATCCTTTACTTAAGAAGAGCGTGGCCATACTACTGGCACCAGCCCTCATGTTGGCATTTAGGCTGATCAGCTTTTTTGGAATTTCCCTTTATCATTCAACATTACACTTGTAATGAGGATTATTTGTAGATACAATGATGAGCAGCAGTGATCACAATTGCAAGGACATTGATCTTTGTCAATATTTGCATTTGGTAGATGCAGATGAAAAGAAAGCAGTGTGAACAAATTGTTGCTATGGGCCCTTAGTGCACTATGTAGGAGTTATGATCAATATCAGCAGTACAGTAAGAATTGGTGTGACTCAGTAATTCAGAGTGTGTTGGTGAAGGCCAAATATTAGACACCACCAGCTTAAGTTGAGTGCAAGAGAGCTGCTGCTCTCAGAAAAGGCCTTTTTATGTAAGCCTATATCTAATGGTCTGCCACTTAGGGGATGAAAAAATGCTGTTTTGGGGCCACGGTGTTGTGTCAATCTATTTAATCATTATATTAAACGGGTATAAGAATGTTCTTCAAAACCGGAGAGAAGATGATTCTTGGACAAGGAAAATTGTGGGTTGAGGATAGGGCTTCATCTCACAATTATTGTCATGGTAAATAAATATGTCAGTAATTTCCTTGATTAACTGTTTAAGTCGTTTTGTCCATAAAATTAGGTAAATTGTCAACCGGTGTTATCCATCCCTCAAAATATTGACGTCCTTCATAGAAGAGAAAATAAGCCAGAAAATAAAAAGCTGATTATCACAGAACATATATTTATTTCATTAAAAAAACATGGGAAACAATTAAATCATCCAGATAGCTACCAATTAATTCCATATTTGATTAATAGTCTGTTAATTGTTTAGTCGCTGAAGCCCTATCTGAGAATTTGATTTTTTTTAAATTTAGGTTGATTGGTAGTGTTGTTTGATTTCTGCTTTAATTAATGTGCGACCACACTCTTAAAGGTGCCCCATATTCTATGTCAGTAATCAGGTTCCACACCTGTAGGCAGCTATCAAGCACTTTGTCTCTGTGACTCATGCAGACCAGACCAGACTCCCCTTTTAATTTTCAGCCTTGACTCATACACCAACATTAGCAGCACAACACACTGACATTACAACACAGGCTACAGGCCCACATCAGATTTTCCTTCATATGACAGATTCTGAGAATGTTGATAAAATGGAATGGAATACATATCTGTTATAATTAAGGTTACACTTTCCTTCAGTCATGTCAACACATTTGCTTTCCCTCCTTATCTTTAGGTGGCACAAGTAGCTGCAGCTACTTTCCGGTTTTATCTTTACAAACAGTTTAACGCTGTTAAACAGTTTCAACTTCTCTCTAAATCTCACTCTAAACATAGATTTTGTTGTTTTGTTTGATGCATTAACTACTAATATAGAAATGCCGCATAATTTGTAAAATATTTTGCAGTAAGATTTTGTAGGCCCATGACTAATTTGCATAGTGGTTTCACAACATGATTTCCCATCATGCGTAGACAAAAAATGGGGAAGGTGATGGTTTGAAGAGTTATCTTAAAGTTAACTCCTGTATTTGTCAGGTCTGTACATGCACACTTTTTAACATTAGCACTCGACATATCGACTTGGAAGTGAAGGTGATGACCTATGATTCCAGCACTTGAACAGATCAGGATGGCTGTAAAAATCAATAAACTATTAATCTTTTATCACATCCACAACTGTCTCTTTTGTCATGAGAGCCAGTGTAAGGTTTTAAAGTCAAACTGCTATATCCCTAGTCGTCTGTTACAGACCACATAGTTGTTTGACCAGTGTGATAATCAAATCAGCGGTTTTCAACGATGTGTTTATATTTTTATCTTTTGCAGTTTCAGTCTTGTCACATGATTGTGTTTCGCAAGCCCAAGTGTTGTAAAGTATATTTCAGTAGATTAGTCCAATCTTATTTTGGTGTTTTTTCTATGTCTGAAAACAGATCTGCAAAAAGAGGCTACAGTCAAGGGTGGCCATTGTCCGTGGAACTGTGCACTTGTCATTTCTTACTTAAATAATTTAAGATTAACAGCGCTGCTAGCTGACAGAATTAACTCCCATCAGCAGATCTTTGACCCCCTGACCACCTTAAAGAATGTGTGTTTTATGTGAAGTGCATTTGAAGTTACTATTAGTCACCTAGTGAGGGGGAAAGGCCACTTTCATGTCCTAGGAAATGTTACAAATGCTACATGCTTCCCCAAACATTATGGAGCCCAGTATGAGCTAGCGCTTTGCATCAGTTTTAAAGTTATGTCTGAACTACCATTAGTTTTGTCCTTTTGTATCTATGTAACCTCACATTAATGCTACAGCCTAGCTGTTCTCACATCCTGTTTGACATGTCTTCCTACCCCCTGCAACTTCCTGTGTCTCCACAGCAAACTCCAGCATGTGTGCATCTACCACACTATAGCATCTACTGTGAATCTACACAGAGTAGCACATGCATGCTTGGTGCTTTCTGACAAACATTTAGCATTTCCCTTCATGGAGATTATCAGCTTGTGATTGACATCTTGTTTTACCTAACCAGGGGTTGTGTTTTACAGGAGGGCAAAGCTTTTAGTCTGTTACTTCAACACTTTTTCTGTAGGTCCACCACCCTTCTCCTGATTAACGGTTCCCTCTTCGCCTATTATTGCATTGGGTATTGATTTCCCTTTTCTATCCACTTGACCACTGAAGAGAGGAGGAGATGTCTCAGTGTTGCCTTTTTTATGTCTAAGATCTTCAATAAAAATCACAAGCCTTCATTAGAGTCTGATCTGCAAACCCCAAAATCCAGCCTTTTGGTTCATTTCCTTTCCCAACACTTTCTTTACTCACGATCGAGTCAGCAGTGGTTTTCTGTAGATTCCTTGGCTGGCTCTGTGAAGCAACCACTCTGTTTACTGGAGCTGTGGGTCAGTAAATCGCTGCTAGGTTGCCCATTAGGCAGTTTTTTGATAAAGTTGAAACTCACCCCACTTACTCTGCCAAAGGCGTTGTAGGATCTCACTGGAGTCCAAGAGATTGTGTGTTTCGAGTTCACATTTGCATAGAAGCAGACTATTGTTTTAATTAACTGCAGAGTCTCTAAAGAGGGAGCTTGGATAAGAAAATTTAAAACTCCCAATTGTCTCTGTTATTCTTGATATAATTTGTTTGGTTTCATGTGAAAAAGCTGGATGTTTGGTCCACACTAACGGGAGGTACTGAGGGTACTAGTGTGGAGAGTGTAGTGGATTATAAAAAAGGAATATGAAGGGCAGAATAACCACTCGATGAATCCTTGGTATATACCCTTTAATTTCAGTGTCAAAGAGCCTATAGTTACCTCTTCCTCCTATTACCTGTATGCTGCTGTGAGCAGCTTCAATAGAATATGGAACTGCAAATATTGCCATAGCTCAGTCATGCAGTGACGTTTGTTTGCAATAACCCTTTGTGCCTTTCTACCTTCTCTTCATTCGCTTATTTGGTTTGTCGATTTTGAAGAAACTGCTCCTGTGTCAACATATGGCAGCAGGTCAAGCCAACTGACACTGATTTGTCTCAGCAACTACCTACTCTGACTTAATAGCTGCCCAGCTGTTGAAGATTTAATATGGCAGCACTCATGACTGTGTGGAAGCCTATGTGGAAACCTGCTGTCTTGAATTGATACTCTTCTCTCACTCTATTTCTGTTCTTTGCTCATACGTTTGCCAGGACGGTCAATGACGGCATGTAGACTTTATGCAAAGAGCAGCAGTTCAGTGTCAGCAGTACAGCCACTTTTAGGGACAAGTAGTTGGCATGAAACGGAGTCTAAAGCTCTCTATGTTTCAGTCATGATCAGAAATGGATGGTTTGGTCTCTTAAAAATAGAAAAGATCCAAAAAATGCGTTTCAAGATCGTCATCACTACATTATGTGAAATATCTGAAAATGAATTGTTCATTATAAAGTGACTTTCAATTGTTGTTTTTTGTTTTTAAATAATAGCTTGACATAAACCATGCTTTTCTTGTTGACTACTCCTTGATTTACCAGAGTGGGTACAGAGTGGCTAGAAACAGAGCAGTTTTGATGTTGTTCCCAAGTGCTTTACTTGAGCCCTTACTCTCAACTCCTTGTTCACTAATTAGACTGTACATCCCAAAGGACAGAGGCACCACACTCTTATTCTAAAATTCACTGTAGGCAAGTTGTGTAGGATATTTAATCAGCTATCTAAAGCAGAAGTGGGGACAGCTAGTCTTTGATCACCACTTCATGACATATACTTCCTATTGATGTCATCATTCTCCGTCAGGCAGTCTTTACCAGTGGGAAGAGAAACCGTCATTAAGACGGAGATGACATTTTCATCACAGTATTTGTTCTTGCTCTGATAATTTCAGCACAAAACTGGATATTTTCTGAAGGAGGAGTGTTTTAGATGCAGGTACATAAAATGGGAACAAAAGAAAAAATCGGTGCACTGTGGGAATGAAAAGACGGCTACCCCTTTCAGTAGATGAATGGTGTTTGACAAACAGGCGTTTAGCTAGCCAGCTACCGCATATGGAGGATAGTGAACTCGGCATTATAAAACATAGATAGTTTGGCTGCTATGAAAAAGAGATGGCCTCATTTTATGTTATTTGCCCCGGAGGAGTTTTCCTAGGCCGATCACAAGAAGCGTGGTTCTTCAGTGTGCCTCCGTCATCTTCTTTTGCTCTCTTTCGTCTTGTTCTTTCTCACTCGCACATCTTCTGATACTTCTCTCACTTTTGCCATTTATATCTCGATCCGTCTTGTGTCGCTTCTTGTTTTGAAGTCTTTTCTTGCTCCATCTGTTTCTTTTTTCCTCACTGGTCTAATTCTCTGTTGCAGGGTGTTGAGTCAGAGAGCTGTAATTAGGCCTCACTCCTTCTCATCCCCACCATCACTCCCTCATGATGTGCCATAAAGACACTGACAGCTGTATTTAAACCAAAAGTTCATTCTCTCTCTCTCTCTCTCTCTCTCTCTCTCTCTCTCTCTCTCTCTCTCTCTCTCTCTCTCTCTCTCTCTCTCTCTCTCTCTCTGTCTTGTGGGTTTTTTCCCTTCTCTACTGAACTTCAGTTCCCACTCAGCAGCAGAGTGAAAAATAGCTTGAAATATGTCAAAGGATGATTTGGCTCATGTTTAATATATTATAATTACTAGTTTGATATGGCCTTGGTGATCTTTATTCCATGACAGGATGAATCCTCAACTTTTCGTTTATGCTGACTTTGTACTCTGTATCTTGCCAGCAGTGGTTAGTTCACGTCACTACCAAAAGCTTGCGCTGGCATCAGATGCTAAATCGCCTTAAGAGTTGTTCCTAAATACACACGACTGGCAACGCTGTTGCATGTTTTTAGTGAACACCAGTTTTTGTTATTTTATAAAGCTGGGGCCATTAGAGGCTGTTGCCAAGGCGAACAGCACTGAGCATTTAAGCTGTGATAATTAACAGCATACTGTAAGAGAGGACCCCCTCCTAGTCAAACTGATGAGAGGAGCCAGGGCAAGCCAAATGTTTTCTTCCATATCAGTTATCATACTTCTGCTATTCAAGTTTCTCACCCATATGGTTTGGCTGATGGGTTCTTCATCTTTTCAGGCATTATAGTTTATTCAGTCTTCATGAGATTGTGTTTATTACAGAGTAACCTTCTGATCTGCTGTTGCTTAATCCTGTGTCTTACTTTTGGGTTAACCAGTCAGGCGTTTGGAGATTATTAAAACAATTAGGCCAAATTATTAATAAGAAGTAAATAATATAGCATTTAGCTAGTCTGAAAATTGATTACAGGTCGAAGTTGTAAAGTGTTTATTGTCTTTTATTAAACAAAATTGAATATGTTTGGCTTTTTGACAAAATAGCACACCAGGTGAAAAATAGTGAGTTTAACTCGTACAACATGTGTATGTAATGCTCCAGCATGACTTGAATAAACATTCCGTAACTGACCTTTTGCAGATATTGTCAACAAACACAGGTTTTACCAGTAAAATGCAATTGTTTACATATCCAATATAAACAGTTTTTTCATAATTTTCCTCTGCTAGGTGTCCAACATTGACACATTGGTTCAGTGGAATAATATGCTTTTGAAGCTACAATGTAGTTCTATCTCCTTTATATGGGAAGCTCCCCATGTGGTAATAGCCTTGAGCATCACATTAATTAAAAAAGTGTTAAAAGCTCTTGTTTCAGAAAACCCTGTCTAATCCTATCAGTTTTTCTGCATTAGGGTGGCACTCAGTGCCTCCATGGCTATGGCCTTCCTGAGCTGAGCGTTCAGCTTCCCTGCTGGGAGCAAATGGGGTCAAACTCATTTTGACAGCTATTGTGGTTGTTCTGACTCTACCCTGCTAGGCTGAGTAAAAAAAAAAAAAAAGCAGGATTTTCTGAGTCCATGCAGCCCCCCTTCCCCCCCAACCCATCACTCCTACAGCCCGCTGTGATGTTAAAGCCGTCTCTGTCCATGTCATCCCTGCTTTTGAGAGGCATATGTTGTCAGGTGATGTATATTCGTAGCTGGATTTAGCCAAATAAATTTGCTCAGTCAAATCTCAACCCAAAGGTCCTCCTCCCCAACATGAAACAGTACTGATGGCTGAATTAGTTTGTCTCGTGTGGGAGATCTGCAGCCTCTGTTGGGGTCAAACCTGCTGCCAATATGTCAAAATACCAGGCTTCAAATTCCATTCCTGCAGTGCAGCTTCACAGTCTGTACTAATGCACACGCACATAGATGTGGTCATGTAATTGTGCATTATTTTGTGTTTATTTGTTTGATTTTTCAACTTTAGTCTTTGGGCCCGGCCCACCTCCTGTGGCCCTTCCCCAGTGTCTGCACATTCATTTTTAGGTTTTATGGCTCATATGCTACATTAATTTACAATGACGCACTTTCTTATCTGATCTTTCGGATTCTGTGGAGCTACAGTCATATTTGTTTTTGTGTAAACCAAACACATTTGTTCTATTTGCATCAATTCTTACCACTAGCTACATACGAATTTTTCGTTTTCCTGATACACTCTTGTTATAATCATTTTCTGTGGTGTGATAAGATAACCAAGTGGTGTTTGATGTTGTCACGGTTTACCACCTGAAGAGCAAATAAGCTCATGTGGTTTGGTCAGGTCTATCAAAGCTGGCAGAGCTATCAAACTTTGGCCCGAGGTTCTGTTGAATCTTTAGCTCGTCTGTCTTTATATCTGGCTGACCTGCCGGCCACATGCTGAGATTAACTCACGCTCCAGAGTAATCCCTGTCCCTGATTTAGTACAATCCCATGTGGACCGTGCATACACAAGGTCTATGTAGCATCTTGTTTTCTCTACCCCCACTATCAATCTTACTACAGCTCACTTTCTTCCTCCATCTTGTGTTTTGTAAGGTGGCCGTATAACCACCTTATGCAGTAATTGGCTTTTTTGGTTATTGCTATCTTCATTTTTAGATGACCAAAACAAAGTAAGGATATTAATCTGATCACCGCACTGACAGTCCTTCCTTTTCTGCTCTTCTTTGGTGTTAAAGCTGCAGTGCATAATCTATTCATCCTCTGATTGGTTTTCATGCACTGAAACATTTGAGCTCAGTCAAGCAGTACTATCAGACCTCACATTTGTGTGTATATACTGACAGTGCATGGGTGGGGATTTATCCTGTCACTGCTGAATGGCTGGGTCTCTCCAGCAGTAGAATTTGTGTCTAATACTTTTGTTTTCAGTTTCACTTGAACCTGTTTAAAAGCTGTCTCACTTTAATAGAGCCGTGTTGCTTTTGCCTCCGTCAGTCTCGACATTAAACGACTCACTTCCTGTCTGCAGCACATAGACGATACCAGACGACAGGAGAAGTAAACATGGCTATACTGAGAAACAAGGTTTTGTGGCACTTTTTTGGCTTAATCAGCATCTTTTGAACCCATTTGGCAATGGTTGAGGATATTTGTTTATATTGAGTTATAATAAGTTTTACAGTTTTAATGGGGAACATGGACATAAATACTAAATCTGGGATTATTTCATGATCCCTACAGAAGCTTCTTACTGACCCATCGGTATCAAGTGGAAAGTACCTCTGTACTTTTCTAGTCATAATTTCTGTTCCTCTAAATAAAGAAAAATCCTTTAATGTGATTATAGGATGTGAGTTGACTTTTTATTTGATGGCAGGATAAAAGAAGTGAAATCTTATTATGTTTCATAGGTTTCGCCACAACTGCTTAATCAGCTCTAGTGTCACGACAAGAGGGCTTTGGAAGAGTACTAATGATTATGAAACAGAAGATAAAGATACTGCTGGTTTTAGAGACATGTACTGAATTACTAATAGTGGATCTGGCACTTGTGTCACCTACACATGTTTGTCACACATGGATCTGTGGGTGGAAGTGCCATCTCTAATATTTTAGTGTGAGTATTTGAAAGCGAAAGAAAGGGGGAGGAGGTAGTCTGCTGTGGCAGCTGTGGAGGAGATAATCCCCAGTCTGAACCTTAGCCTCTCAAATACAAACTCTTACAACTATTGTGGCTCAATCAGATTAAAAATACAAAAAAAATGAGAGAGAGGGAGGGAATGTCTGTCATCCACAGAAGTGCTATAACACAATGCTGGCTCAGCTTGGAACAAAGAGACAGAGCTCGTTCTCACACAATGCTGTGGTTGTCTCCTCTTTGTGGATAAAAAAAAAGGCTGCCAGACAAGCAAATATTTTATTTCTGCTTTTCTTCATGGGCTGAGAGCCTCCAGATGACTGCATAAGCAAAAGTTCAAATGTCCATCTGAAAATGGACTATTTTCAATAGGCTTTATTGGATACATTTTCAAAGCATTCAATTTCTTATATAATTTCAGAATAAAGGTCTGAAAATGTTATACAGGCTTAAGCAAAAGTGTTCTAGAAACTGACTTTAAACAATTTGAAATACTATAATAGTTAAATGTGGGAAGGATGGGTAAATTTAAGCATGTGTGTATTTATATTATGTTAATTTTGAGTTGAAGCAACTATTTAACATTTTTGTAAAAACAAATCCTTACTTATGTGTTGACCAGCGGTCACGCTATTTACTTTTTAGTGGTCCGTCACTTTGACAAACAGGGTTGTAAAGATTCCGTCATCGTCCATTTTAATGGTAATGAAACATTTTATAGAGCCCCTCTGGTGACATTTGATTTAAAAAAAAAATTATAATAATAAAATTAACACTGCCAAAAAATACACCCCTTTTGTATTTTATTTGGGATAAAATGGTGGTTCTCATATTATAAAGGGATGTCTTCTAGCATATGAGATTAAATTTCACATCTCTAACAAGCTTCATAGCTATATAAGATGTGGGGTGCGAATCTCGGCAGCTGTACCACCAGCACTGCCGAAAAATGCATCCCCGTTTTATTTTATTTTATTTTGTAGAGCCTTTAGAATGAAATGGTGGTGCTCATGTTATATTTGGGTGCGACGGGGTCATTTGATTTGATTGTATTGGTGGCCTGTAAGTGGTTAGTGAAGGTGTTGTGTGTATGAATTATGTGAAGTTACAGTAGATCGCCCTCAATGTTCAATCTGTCAAAAATGATGGAGCGCCTTCGGATCTTTCCGTCCTGGTAGAAATAAATTTGCCAATGATGGAGAATTCTCGGTTAATGCGGCCCCAGGTGTTGACTGAGAGGAACAATTTCTGCACTGTAAATGTCAAGCTCCAGCCAGCAGCTGGTTAGCTTACTGTCACTTTGTTCAAATAAATGTTGGATAACTGTTTGCCTAGCACCGTAACTTTCATGAGTCTCCACTGGTTGCCTAGTAACTGCTTTTATATACGTAGCAGCGATAGTATGTCAAGTAATCTGCGAAGAAATAGCGTATCTTTGTTTATACACTAAAATTTCTGTGTGATAACATGTGGCCAACATCTTATCTGTCTTTGCACCTGAATATTAAAATGGCAGTGAATCATTCTCTTTTAAATGGGAGTATAAAATGGTGGCATCTCTTCCTCCTATTGGTCTGACCTTTCACTGGTCAGTTAGTTGCTCATATGTCCACATGGACTAGTTAACATGAGGAAACCTGAAGTGAGTGCAAAATAGGAAGTTCCTCTTGTGTCCTATTGTAACTAACTAAGAATAATTAAGTTCTTTAAAACCTGTATGATTGATATTCTGGTTATAGACAACTAACTTGTTTTGGCACGAACACTATCAAGTTTTGTTAGCGTAAATGTTTTTATGTACAGTATTATTGTGTTCAACTAATTCATCATGACCGAAAACATCAGTATAAGGATTTATTTCATATAGATGTCAGCAAGGTTTTACTATGTAATGTTATAGGTTTAAATGATATCAGCAAATACAGTACAATGCACAACAACCCCCGCAACCCTCAAGTGGAGGATAAAGTGGTAAAAAATGGATGGATATACTCCAGTATATAGCTCCAGTACAAACAGTAGCTTATGTTTGAACCTCCTGTAAAATTTACAAACATATTAACAATTCAAATAAGCTCAGGGGTGTATGTATATTGCAACACCAGTTGTGCTCTATTATTAACTATGGTTGTCAACAGGGCAATTATTTAAGCTTACAGGAGTTCATGTAGGCTGGTGTCACATTATGTGGTCTGCCGCATTGGTCCAGGTGTTAAAGGTCCAGTGTGAGATTATCATATCGTATAATAATCTTATGATATGGCGTAGTAATACTGTCAGTTTTCAAAGTAGAAAACTGAAATATCTCTAAATTAATTGATATTGAATTGAACCAAAAAATTAATCGTAACGACACCTTGTGAATCAGCTATAAGAACTATGAATATTTATTTTACTTAAAAGCACTGCTGAAGCTATGGTGGGTTTGGAGTGGATGTTTGCCAGTGAGTTTGAGCCTGGGTTGTTTCCAACTACAAGAGCACATATTGTATTCCGACATTGTGTGTGTGTGTATTTGAAGAAATATGGCTCCTGCATTTGCACATAAACAGTTTGTGGACCACCTTTTCCTAACACTGAAGCACCCCCAGGGCAGGCACGCGGTGTTGTGACTCTGATTCCTTGAATCCGTTTCACTCAATTTAGTCACTTGCACGTCACATGTTGCTCATGACTGTGAGCCCAGGGCGTTGTTTTAGCGTCTCAAAATTAGCTTTCCTGTGAGTCAGCATTGACGGCAATTGGAGTCAAACAAAGTAAGACAATACAAGGAGAGTGTGTTTATGTTGTTAGGAGGAATAGAGGTGCTGGTCACCTGCTATTCATAGTTCTAGTAACGCTAGTAAAGACCCTCATATGCAAAGCTCCACGGTCATCACACGGTTTTCACGGTTTTGATTTAACGGCTCCATACAAGAAAGAAATCATTGAAACTGTGTTAATCGATTATGAAAATAATCGTTATTTGCAGCCCTCGTGTAAAGGCCACATTATACTTCTCCGACTGCGTAATGCGTTATCCGTCTGCGTCACCACGTAGACCACTCGAGCCTTTATACTTCTGCGTCGTGGTGACGGATAGGCGATGCAATTTCCCGCCCGATCAGTAGGGGTCGCTGCGCAAGGTTGTTGTGCTTTTGGCTACAGTGAGCAATGGCGTCCGAGGGAGAAACAGTGGCCGTTGTTGAAACAGTGGCCGGAACGCAGTTTTAAGATAATTTGAGGCGAGAAATTGGCCATTTAGAGTCTAAACATGTGCTGTGTGTGTTAAGATATGACGTATTATATAGTTCGGCAGCGACGAAGTCGGCGGTGCCCAGCTCCGCCTCTGTCAGGACGCCCGGTGCGCACTGAGTGCCGGCACAGAGCAGCTTCGCTTCGCCTGTCCTGAGGACCAATCGCAGCTCTTGCCGTCTCCGTTGTCCCTTGACGGAGTGACGGACAATTAAAAAATATTCCGTGCAGCCGGAGACGACGCAGAGGCTCTACAACAGGTTCTGCGTCGACGCAGAGGACTCTGCGTAACCTACGCAGAGCACTTTACGCAGAAGTATAAATTGGGCTTAAAGCTCTTTACAGGCATTCAAAGTTTGACTTTGGCTATCCTCAGACTTTTTCTCACTTGCACCACTTTAGTAAAATATATAATACCGTCACTTGTGGTCGCAGAATGATTCATTTGAATGGTTTTGATCCTCTGACCTGTTGTATGATGACACGAGAAGACAGTGAGCTAATAAGGCTGGTGCAAACACAATCAGTGAGCAGCATGTTAGCAGTCCGCTGGCCACCGGGCCACACAGTGATGTTACAGCCTGCCTTTAAAAATTTTATTTCTTAAAGGTTGGTTTGGTTTGGCGTGTCAACATACATCCCAAAGGCCAAGGCCCTTTGTTTAAATCTTGGTTCACACAGCACCACAAAAACTAGTGTAAACACACTAAGCCTATCTGGCTCTTCCCATCTCTCTGCTTAAGACAGTTTACCCCAATATCTGCAAGTCCTCTGCGTTACTTAGGCACACACTGGACATATATAGACAAACCCACCCCCAACAATAGCTAAATCTCTGGTCCAAGGCCACTCCCTCATTCAGTTATGCCGGTTGTGCAGGGTTAGCAGCTGGGGGGAGGTCAGAGACAGCTGGCATTCTCCAGATGATTTGTGTTTGTACATGTGCTGCTTTTCATTGGAAGAAAACTCCAGTGATGCTGCGTGAAGGACTGCATGTCAGCCTCGGCCAAAAACATAGTTTCTCCCCCAACCTTTCAGGTTTTGCAAGATACTGTTCTGTAGTAAAGCTATAAATTATCAAATGGACTTTGGCTTTTTCATTTAATTGGCGAGATACTGTTGCACATGTATGCACTGACATGTCCCAAGTCTTTTTTAGTAGAATTTAATATTCAAGAGTTTAAATAGATTACAATTATGTAAACACAGCTTAAGTAACATGACATGTCTTTGAAAGGAAAATTACATTTTGTACATTTATGGGAACAACAATGTAGGCTTAATTTGTAATGGTAAATCAGCTGATGTAGCTTCAAGGATATTTTTCTTGAGTTCCATAAACAGTAAGTGGCCTATCCTGTTCATATTGACTTGGAGACATGTGGCTGCAAAGACACATTTAACAAGTAGGCTCTTTAAAAATATATATTTAAAGCTGTATTTATTATGATTTTATTTGTATCCTATGCTCCAATACTTGAAGCTGAAAAACACTTACTCAGGCATTCTCTAAGCATGCTGCACATGCACCCTCTAAGGTGACAGGAAATCATTTGTTATGAAGCTAAATTTAGCACTGTGGTTGCATTCCATTGTTGATACTTGTTTGTGGCACTACCCTGAACTAATTCTCTCTTCTTTTTTCTTTTTTTTTTTGTCAACACCAGGTATTAAATGAAGAGTGTGATCAGAACTGGTACAAGGCAGAGCATAATGGAAAAGACGGCTTCATTCCCAAGAATTACATAGAGATGAAACCCCATCCGTAAGTATTGTGAATACATGTTCCTACATTTTTAGATACAGTATTTGTGCAAGTGCAGGAGTGAAAGCGGACTTCTTTGCAAGATGTTGTTCTGCCTTATATTAACAATTTTCCATAATGAAGCGAAACAAAAAGATATCTACAGGCAAAGGGATTGTTTTTCCACTGAAGGCCTTGTTGACTTTGTCATGTGTACTCAATGAATCCTGGGATAGACTGATCACAGAAGCTGTTGGATCCTTCATTGCTCAGAAATGGAAAGGACAAATTGGTCATGTGTGAGTTTGAAGGTTTCCAGAAGAACCCGTCTCGCTTACGTAATCAGTCTTAAATTACAGCGTCAAGTTTATTTAGTGACCGATGACATGCAACGTTTGTTATTTTAACTGGGATGCCCAGAATTAACTTCTCGACAAACAGAAATTGCGTCTTAACATTTTCTACTTTGTGAACCATGTGTCTTTCCAACATCAGTCTCTCACTACTGCCCTGAAATATGATTTCACTTTCACTAGCTTATGCAGAAGGATGCTGCACTACAGAATATCAACACCATAACAGTATTGTACTGTATCTGAAAAATTATATTTTTAACACTTAGAGGGCTCCATGCAACGCTCTGGAGGCAACAGTAATACTGCGCTAGTAAAGTGAGACGGCTGCAAACAGATTGGAGTATGACTGAAAACAATAAGAAGTGCCCACATTAACTTTCTGCTCTAAAAAAAATCAATTTCTCAGCTTAAGCTAAACCACCTTTCTACCACTGTACCATTCACAATTACATTTGACTGTATGCAGTACCTTGTGTTTGTGTGTGTGTGTGTGTGTTTGTGTGTATCAAACCACTTTAGACGACGCCTTGCAGAACCCTTAGAGAACATTACCTCTGGACCTGTGCTCAGTGCCACATTAGCTCTCTCTATTAATGTGCTCGAGGCCTCCTGCTCTTAATTGAATATTGACCCTGACTGCATCATTGTAGTGGATCTATCAGATGTGTTTTTTAAGGGGGGGTTATTCGACTCTGCCTTTTTTTAGATTTTCGACTGCTGTTGTGGTGGTTTTGTTTTTGTTTTTTTTCCATGTCCTTTGTACTAATGTGGCAATAACACTCAAGTGTTTATAGTCTTCATTGTGGTTATGTGGAATCGATATTCATTCAGCTCGGCTTCATGGAACTCCCATAGGTTCTCTGGAGTGTAACAGCTTTTATACATCCTTTTCAGCACATGCACACCGAGTGCAGTGTTGTCTTTAGATGAATGTACATGTAGAAGAATATTGCTTACACTTTGATACACTCAACCACGTGGCTCTCATCAGACTCGGTGTGTTTGCTTTCATCACTTGCCTGTCTCACACAGAAGGTGAAAATCACCAGTTAAATTGATTGTTTCTTTAATACCACTTTCTCATTAAGGATAAGATGGGATTCATTTTCCTGCCTCACTCATTGCACCCGTGACAGAGGGCAGGGCAGGAGTTGAAATGTCTCCATGAGATAAAGGACTTTCTTTACAGGTGTAACAATTACCTGATACAAATTGTTTTTTAAGTAAGAGATAAAAAATAGATAAACCAGTGTATTTACTTGAACACTCTATGAGTGAACCTACCTAATACCGATCTTTTAATGTTAAGAATCAGTTTAATGAAGCTGCTCTCTTGAAACTCTCTCATGAAAGACATTTTGTCTTAAAGACATCAATAAGCATTGATATATTTTGATTATTTTAATGTGTAATTATAAATGAGTATCTCCAGAAGCAGAATTTTCTTGCATTAAATGGTTACATGAAAAATGTCTTCCATGAATCCTGTCTCAGTATTGAATGATTCATTCAGGAGAGACTCTCACCCCAGCTACCTACCTTAGACACATGTGCTTGGTTGTTGTATTGTATATTAACTCTCCAGGTTTTGAAACACACATGCATACCTTGTAGAAGGCTGTAAAATAACACTTAACCTAGCAACTGCTTCTAAGTATACAAAAAAAATACAGTTTTGAATTGATAAAACAAGAACTGTTGAGCAGGACTTTTAATGCAAAGCATCTGCTTTTCATAAGACTTCCTGTTGAATTACCCGTTTTACAATCAAATAGCATACAGGTCATATTCCCACCAAGGCCACATACATCTCAGAAAGCTCTATTTGCTGGTTTTGAAGACATTATCCTGTTGTCAGCCCACTTTTCAGTATGTAGTTGTGATGGTGCAGGAGAAATATCTCGAACACTACTCTACGAGTGCCTTATTCACCCATTGTGGTCACAATTAAGTGCTGCCCAAAAGCACCAGGCACCCATACAACCCAGCACACAGACACACAGCTGTGCTGTGCAGCAGGACACAAGGACACAGTACAGCCTCTGCCCCAAGTCCTCTCTGTTTGTACACAGAAACTTTCCTCTGAACCAACAGCAACTGTGTCTGTGTGACCGTTGAATGAGAGTGATACAACAGTATGAACATTCTGAGTGTTCCACCTGGGTGCGTGCATGTGTGTGATGGCTCTGTTGTTTCCTCGCTGGGTGAAACAGACTCTGTGTGCATGTTTGCTATGTTGCCAGACGGATACAAAACAGATTAAGAATGTGCCCTTTTATTATTGATTATCCCTTTTATAAATGTGTAAAGGAGCCAAGATGTCATCTTTTGGCTAACTGTACCTTTTTTATTTTTAATTATTGACACAAGTAAAGAGCTTTCACTGGTTTTGCCCTCCATTTGTCTCCTTCTCCGACTGTCACACACATCACATTAGTAGAAGTATAAAAAGAAGAATATATTTTGCCACTATTAATAGATAACGACATTTTCTGCTTCCTTGTATATGGAGGGCAGTGCAGCTTCACGGGACTGTCCTAAGCACGTAACTTTTTTCCTGACTCTCTGGTGTATACATGATCCTAAAGTCCACCATAAAAGCTGGACTTTCCTCCTGTGCATATTTACCTCATTAAGTATTAAGTTCAGTGCCAGGAAACAGTGGTGTGATGTTTACACTTACACCCACAGACTTTCATTTGATATAGCTGCTCATATCTGTGAGTGTATGTGGATGTGGTGTTGGCTGTAATATAATTAGAGCCACAGTCGATTGGCTAGCCCCCATCTTGTGCAATTTATTTGCCTTCCATCATCATCCTCCATTACCGTTTTCTCTCCATTCTACTTCTGTTACTATTTGATAGTCTATTTTACTTATTTATGTACCTTTTAATTGTGATGTTGATGCTGTAGACTCGAAAGATCAGCTCATATTTCATGTTTCAGTAATGTGACGAATACATATTGCTGATTGTGGTAAATTGGGATAATTTCGACTAAATGAAGTCTATGTCTTACTTCTTACATTACTATAGATTCTGAATTTCTGATGTTCTCTCTCACACACGTGTACTTGTTGTGTTCGTCCTCTAGGTGGTTCTTTGGGAAGATTCCTCGGGCCAAAGCAGAGGAGATGCTAAACAAACAGCGGCACGATGGGGCCTTCCTCATCAGAGAGAGCGAGAGTGCACCGGGAGATTTCTCCCTCTCTGTGAAGTAAGCGGCTCCATGTACCACACTTCATTTATCTATACGTTCAGTTCACGTCGCACTTCACACAACGGTGGACGGTTTCCTCACGTCTGATCTGCTTAATATGTTCCCATACTTGGTGTGACTGAGTCATAAGCACAACCACTTCCTTGTTTTTGGGAAGTCTCTGTGCTGCTGCAACACTCACTTGTTTCATTTCCTCTTATTTGTGCATTCTGACTTACAGTTTGCAGCAGGTTTCATGTGACGATGTTGTTGTTAAGAAACGGATCGTAATTATTGTCGGGCCCTTCCCGGTTACTCTTGTGAGCAGTGTCGATTTCGTCGAGGAAAAAACTATGATGTAAAAGTACGTCAATTACCCTTTTTCACAGACGAAAGCGAGACGTTGAGTGCGTAAAAATGAATTAGATGTGACAAAAACTATGACGAAATCTACTGACACTTACATCAATGTGTAAAAACTAGACAAACTGAGGAGAGAACCAATCAAGAGAGAGGAATAATAAGAAGCGATTCAATCGGACTAATCTCTTTGTGACGTATGGAGGTTAGGTTGAGACAGAAATGACAGTGTTGGGAAGAAACAGGAGTGACACATTTGGTCAAATAATACGTACGATTTTTTCAGAAGGCAAAAGTCTTTGTAAAGCATGACAAACTCAGAGGAAAAAAGCACAACAAACCTGAAGCAGCATTTGGAGGCACACTAACGCTCAGCTGTTGTGGTGAAGATGCTAAACTCCAAGTGTAATGTAATTAAGAAACATTTTATTTGAATTATTTAACACAAATAAAAATGTTTCATATCTAAACCGTAAATTCAAACCGTAATAATAACATATTAATAGATGGGATGATGGAGAAACATTTAAATATTCACACAAATGACTAAAACATCTCAGATGACTATGACTAATACTTAGTGGTATTTTTGTCATAAGACTATAACTAAAACTAACACAAAATTTGCTGACAAAATTAACCCTGCTTGTGAGTCGTCGTGTTACTGGCACAACTGAGTCATTTGACTAACTTTTACACATATTTGATAAAAGCAGTTCATGTGTGACTGTGACACTGTGCACTGCCTTCTGTCAGAAATAGCGTTTTTTTTTTTTTTAAATACTGCTGTAAATACACCACCCCTTACAGTTTCCTCTCCATGTCCTTCTGCAGGTTCGGAAATGACGTCCAGCACTTCAAGGTTCTTCGTGATGGCGCTGGAAAGTATTTCCTATGGGTGGTGAAGTTTAACTCCCTCAACGAGCTGGTGGAATACCACCGCACCTCCTCGGTCTCTCGCAATCAGCAGATCTTTCTGAGAGAAATAGAGCAGGTCCACCAGGTAAGAACTGACATCACCTTCTCACCTTCATCACACACACACACACGATCAGGACACACATACACATATATATATATATATACATATACTAGATATAGAAGGGTTAACTTTAGTGTGTAGAGATGAACACAATCTTGTTTTCCCTCCATCTCCGGTCTAAACCCCATTTGTGGGGAAGTGAAGTTCTTATTGCCACAGAAACAGAAAGCAATGATGCTTGACAGCCGTACCACAATACAATCACACCACACAAATGCATCGTGCCGTTTGTAGAAAAGCAGACAGATTAAGTGCACTATGGTTTCTGGCCATTTGTCTCATTTTATACTGAATATATTGTACAAATGCTGCCACAAATTATTGATTTTTCAACTATAAGCACACACTCAAACACCCCCCACAACAGTATCTACACACCGCTGTTGACTATTTTACAATTATTGAACTAATCTAAAGACAAATTTTGGGATTTATCGAACAACTGGTTTGTTTATTACAGATTATTTCACGACAAATTTAAGTTAAATAATGATTCTTTTCTTATAATCTGTTGATTACTTTTTCTGCTTCATTGTACTACCATAATAGAAAGCTGTATTCGTTATAACAATTTCAAGACTGTGTATCATAGTTTCATGTTTGGCCTAACGTCAGTGAAAACATTTAACTGAACTGAATTATTCACATGCTCCAGTAAACACAATCACTATCTAGCTTTAGGTGGTGGAGTGTAAGGGCCCAAGCCTGTCCTTTTTATGGAGATTGCACTATGGGCACTTACAGTAGATGAGGAATTCTGGGAAATGAAGTATGCTGCAGGTTTTATTTTTTTTGTCAGCTTCAGCCACTGAGGAAAAATGTGAAAGCATGTTTGCTTCAAGTCACTCATCCATGTTCACTGCTCTAGCATTAAAAAATGGTGTCTATGTTTTCAAATCCTGACAATTTTTTCAGTCATTTCTTGCCTCTCCTTATTAGCCATTCATATTGTTCTACTTCATGACGTGATACTGCCCCCAGCACTTCCTCTAGTGCACTGCAGTTACAAATGACCATTTATGTTGTTTTACTAATATGCAAATACACTATTTGAAAGTCGCATCGAATTAGTCAAAAATAATCGTCAAAAAAATCAGTTCTTGAGCCAGGGGTGAATTTCGCGCAAGGCAATGTGAGCGTTGAGCATAATCGGAGCTCTTCTTCAACTAAAAAAATGTCCATCTTGATACAAAAACAGTTTAAATTACTAATCTCTTCCCTCAAATGATCTTGGAACTGTGATCCAGGACATAGACAAAGTGTTATTTTTAGTTTTTAACTTAAATTGTGCTTTTTTTCCATAGACGATACATTATGTAGACACCTCATGATCACAGGTATATAGTCCTGCCTCCATCTTCGGTCATTCAAACAGACCCTTCTCATCAAGTTCAATTAAGTTTCAATTATGTCAACTTCTTGCAGCGTCATTTTCTGAGGTGGTAAGAAATCATCCGTTAATGTGTTAGAGTTGTTGCTGTGTTTGTTTGTTTTCATCAACCTGACCTTCCTTCTCTTCCTGTTGTGCGCGCAGCATCCCACATATGTGCAGGCGCTCTTCGACTTCGACCCCCAGGAGGAGGGAGAGCTGGGTTTCCGACGCGGCGACTTCATCCAGGTCCTGGACAACTCCGACCCGAACTGGTGGAAAGGAGGCTGCCACGGCCAAACGGGCATGTTCCCCCGTAACTACGTCACCCCTGTCAATCGGAACATGTAAAACAGTCAGAACCATGTAATCAGGAACAACAACCACAACACGGCAACCATCACCACCACCACCACCATCTTCATCATCATCAGCCCCCACCTGACCCTCTTAAGCCCCGCCCCCCCATCCACCCACCCACCACAACACTCTTGGCCATTCCACAGTAACGGGAGCAGACAGGAAGAAACGCAAACAACTGAAAGCGAGATGAGACAGGGTAGGTGCTGTTGTAGGCGTCTCTGTGTGGGTGGCAGCTGAGCACAATCAACTTTAACTTGTGCTAAGAATGTTCACCACCCCAGTGATCGCCACGGTGACGATTTGACTGTCTTTGAGGGAAATCAGAATGCAGAGAAACTAACGCGTAGTGCGCTCCAACCATCAAGATAAATGATTCCACCGCAGCTGCTTCTGTCTTCTCCTAAACTTCCTAACATTCTGCCTTTCTTTGTTTATTTTTCCCCCTTCTTTTGCCGCATGTTGTTTTTAATCTCCCTAAATGAAAATGCCTACCGATGAAATCCTAACTCTGTTTTAAAGAAAAATGACATTAAAAAATATAAAAAAGAAGAAATGGTTTTAAAAAAAAAAATGTACAAAGAAGAAGAAGAAGAGAGGAAAGAAAAGATGCCATCTACAAGTACAGCAAGTTTCCATGTTTCAGTTCATTGGCATGTGAGCATTGTACATCAGCCACTGGCTGTATAAATAAATCAACTATAGAGAGAATCCATTTTTTAAGAATATATATTATATATTTGTATGTGTTTGTCTGTTTTACCTCTCATCAAATTGTTTTTTTTTTCTCCTCCATTTGTAAATTATGTTCAATCCTTATGTTAGTCTGGTTAAGATAAGACCTAGTAGCTCTAGAATGTGCTGAATTGTCAGTCAAAGTTTCTTTTTTGTTTTGTTTTTTTTGTTTTTCTGAATCTATCTGAGGGCTCTCGGATTAAAACAGCATGCTATTCAAGAGTCATAAAAAGGTTTCACTTGTGTATAATGAGAAGAAATGAGAAGAAACCGGAGAGGAAACACTTTCTTGTCAGGAAGCGAACATTGACCAGCAAGTAGAGCCACAAATGCTGCAAGAGCTGTCGTATTACAAAGCCCCTCGTAAAAGGTCGGACACCTTTTCAAAGCCTATGTATTTATTGCAGCGATTTTACTTGGGCAGTGAATGTAGCTGACCGAGGCCATAGACATTACAATGAGGGAAGCAAGGTCAGAGAACTGAACTACACAAACCACGCAAGGGATTTTTAGGAAAAGACACGCCGAGTTAGTAACGTCGTCAATATTCACACACAAAAAAAAAAGGCAGACAGTTGTATGAGGACATGTACAGGTAGTTAACATGCATATTCAAACAGTCATTACATGCATGCATACGCAGACGTTCTCCTCCCCGCTACACCTGCACGTAGTACGGAGGCGGAGTCTGGATAATCACAGTGTGTAATAATCACCAGTGCAGATCTGCAGCTGGCACAACAGTCCAGAAATCTGAGAGAGCGTCTTTTATGCTTCAAGTTGAGAGATCAGCTTCAGTGATGTAAAAGATTTTATTTTATTTTATTTTCCTTCGTCCTTTTTTTGTTTTGTTGTCCATTGTGGCGTGTGGTCAAGCACTTTTTTGTTTCTGATCCAGTTGTGTGTGTGTGTTTGTTTACTGTGTTTGTGTTTTGTCGTTCTCTCTGGATAGTGCCTTTCTCTCTGGTATTTCAGTGTCTCCAACCTGCTACTTTGAGCCCCCTCCCTTAACGGGGTCTGCCAGTCCTGCAGTGAGAAACAGTGTACATAATCCAACCTGTCCCATCCAGCAATGACTCCACTCCTCCTCCTCCTTACTCCTTCCCTCTTTACATCTACCCGCCTTCACCTTTGTCCTCACCAACGTGGAACTCTTCTTATTTAAATGTCTCTCGCCTTGTCTTACCTAATGATACGGTTTTGTTTTGCTCTTCTATTTTTTTTTTTTTGCATTTGTTTTTGTTTTGTTTTGTTTTTTGTTTTCAATTAATAAAATGCAATTATTAAAAAAGGAGAATATATTTTTGTGGTTTATATTTTTTCAGTAGCATCACCTGTGCAGATTCTCCACAAGAGGGAGCTGCACTAACGTATTTACTGTGCGCATAATCGTGGCAGTTTGACAAAAATAACACAAAAAAACACTCGTAGCACAAGGTAAGATTGTCCTAACCTCTTTATTTCATGACATGTTAACTATTAGTGTATGAATAATAGTTGGTGTATGTATATAAAATGTGATAATTAGTGAGAGCTTTTACTGTTGCTTAGTTCAGGGCCAAGTTAGCAATTGGTCCTCAGTTCTAAGTTATGTGCTAAGCTAACGCCTTGCTTTGGCACGTACTCCCCTTAAAACCTCAATTAGCGGTTTTCAAATAACATCATTTGCACTGAAACTGAAATGTGATTGCAAAATGTTACCGTCGGTGAATTCGAACATGTCTCTTTGTGGACAAGGACGGGCTTGCTCTTTTTTGTCCGTTTGTGCTAAGCTAACTTGGCGTTAGCACCAACAGACGTTAGAGTTGTCTAGATCTTTGCTAGCTCTCGACCAAAAAAAAGCTAACTTTGACACTTGACTGCTGTGATAACCTTTACAAACACAAATTAATGATGTAAAACTGTCGTAACCACAAGTGGAAAGAGTGTTGAAATATTCTACTCTCGTATAAGTACCACTATTTTGGTTTTTAAAAAATGTACTGAAGTACAATTAGCAGTACTAGTCTGTACTCAAGTTAAAGTAAAGAAAACGTGTATAGCTTGTCTTTTTATTTTTGTAAAAGGCTTTGATGTTATTGCTTTCTTCCCTTTTGTGACTTTCATTCAGGGTACAGAATGTTCACTCACACTTCAGTGCAGTATGATAATCTGCCCGCAGACTCGGGATGAATCATTCGTCTATTGTGAGTGACAGATGAGCCTCATTTTCACCAAAACCACAGATTAGTATTTTTTTTTTTTTCAATCTACATGTCACAAAACATAGCAACATCTGCCGGAGAGGGACTTCCTCTCCACACAAGAGAAGTGGAAATGAGGTCAGTGATTTTCGTTAAAGGTGATTTACATAAACGACGCTGAAGTTAGCCTTAGATTGGGCACTTAAGGGGAAATTAAGTGATTGTCTGTTTTTATGACACTTGTTAATGTGAACACATTTTAGACATTTTAGATAAGACACCCACTGTTGTATTTGTGAAACTTTTATTATATTTGTGAAAATGTTAAAGGTGAGATGTCACCGTTTTTGTTTTATACCTATTACTTAAACCTCATCAGACCAGGTCTGGATCAAAAACCACTTTATCTCAAATCTGAACTGGATTAATCTACAGACTCTGAAGATTCATAAAAACACAGTCTCTGATTTGTGAAACCTTTATTCTATTTGTGAAAATGCAATAAAGGCACATTTCACCATTTTTTCGACATATATAACACTTTGGACCAGGTCCTGATCCAAAACCACTGTACCTACACGTCATGTGCAGTTTGCATTAAGTATATTAAAAATTATTCCATAATATTAAGGTGCATCGTGACAAAATGTGACAAAATCAAATGTTAATATTTTATATGGAAAGGACTGATTTAAACAATTTAAAAAAAATGATTATAGCTTCATTATTTATGAACGTATTTTGGTTCTCTAGGTGTTTTAATGTAACTTCTTTGAAGGAGCATCTAAGGGTTAATCTAATACATGTCTCACATACAGAACCAGGTCATATTTCATTCTCAAACACAATCGCGAGCATCATTCTCAAACACAATCGCGAGCATCTCCCTCTCAGATGATAAGCATGTGTCAGCGCAGAGAAAAGTGATGACGGATGAAGATTTATTGAAGAGGCGTATGTGCAGCTGCTGCGTCGCTGGCTGCACTCAGCCTGCAGTGCAGTGAGATCTTTAACGTCGCGTTAGCCGCGGTCTGCTGCGCCGTCTGCCCCATATTTTCACTCTCCTCTCAGCCTTTAGTTGCCTCTCAGTGAAGTTGCCTTTGTGACAGCAGCGTTGCATCCTCTCTCTGGACAGGACTGTGTTCCTCTTCTGAGAACATTCCCTCTGCTCCAGTGCTTCTATTCATCCTTGGTGACATGCAGCAGTCATTGTAGCTCACTGCCACATTTGCACTGCAGCCTCTTGTCCACCGCCGCACGGCACAGGCTCTACTTTAAAGTCTAAAACTATGTGCAATCATAAGTCGCTCATATGTGTGGAGGCTTTTCTAAAGTATAAAGCCAAAGCACAAATTCTGCTCCAGGGGTTTTCTGCCCTCTTAAGCTTAGCCGGGCTGTTTGCCATATGGTGCTGCCATAGAAGTGGACATCAGCAGTGAAAGCCGGCAGCCCTGCACCCTACTCTGTTTGGACATTTTAAGATGATTGGTGGATTTACAAGTGAGGAGGACATTTTGTGCAGAGATGAGAAGATTATTGTTGGTGTGTGAACTGATGACCTGTTTGTACCCCCAGCATCATAGACGGACACACGGATAGATAGATCATATATTATGATTTTGCTGTTTGCCGTTTATTGTAGTGTACGAAAGAGTCCAAAAAAAATGACTGAAAATTGATGTGACGAGTACAAAGTAGTAATTGAGTTGCCGTTTCCTTTCTATCATTTCAGAACCGTTCCTCGCTCAGAGATCCAGACTCCAGACCCGGAGGGCCTCAAAGCTGGATGCTGTGTCTTCTCACGTCCACACACCTTTAATGATCTCACCTGTGTGTCAGTGTGTGTAATATATGGAGTCATGAGCCCATTGAAACAATCTGCCTCGGCATGGTGCAGGTGTCTGATATATCGCTGTGTCGCTTCAGCTGGGTGTGATATAAAATTAGAAGTGCATGTGATGGAATCAGCCTCAAATACTCTCAAATACTGTCATTTCCCAATCAATGTGCTGATGTATATGTGCAGAATGGACAAAAACCCTTTTATTTATTTTGTGCAGGGCATGAGGAACAGAAAGGAACAAATAACCCTGGGAATGAAAAGAGTAACCGGCAGTATTTCACAGTGTAATCGGATCACTAATAAGAATTGCCTGAAAGATTTGTCCAACATACGAAGACACAAGTTTACTGCAGATGATACAACAGAGGGGGCCTAAATGTCTTATCCATCATGTACTATTACAACAATTATAATCAGGCAGTTTAAAGTCTCTCTAAGGCCCCCTAGTGCTAGTACATGCGTCTTACGTACATGAGCCCAACAGTCACTGTCACTGATGCTGCTGCTGCTGCCAAATACCTGACATTTAAGTCTCAGTAAAGTGTGGGAGCAGACCGTGACCACAGTTAACTGTCTGACATGAGTGAACAGCTAACAGTGAAAACATCAGTCCAAATCTATGATTCATGGCTGACTTGTGAACTGAAAACAATCATTTTTGGTTGAATACTGCCACCTGCTGGCTGATGTCTGCAGTCCATTCTTTTCTGCCATTAACATTTGTTTTTTTCTTTCTGAAATGTTCTGTACGCATATGCTTACATATAATTATTATTACTATTATTATTATTGATTAATTCTGTGCTGCTGCATGTTACAAATCCCTGCAGTCCCATTTATTTATCTGAACACTGGGGGGCGCTCTCTTATTATTTTTAATGCACTGTAGTGACACCCTCGCTGCCTTTGTATTTGTGTTTGCTTACGGAGTCGCTGTAAAACCGTCTGTGTGCGTGTGTAACATCACGGTTTATGAAATGTACTAAAAAAATGTTATTGTGATATCAACAATAAACTAAATGTTCGTTGTCGGCAGGATTCGAACCTGCGCGGGGAGACCCCAATGGATTTCTAGTCCATCGCCTTAACCACTCGGCCACGACAACTGCTGTACACGTCACTATCACGGCTGAGCAAATTTGACCTTTGACCTCTATTAAGTGATTAATAATTGTAAATTCAATTACAACAACACTCCTGCCAGGATATGCACCTAAAATATTCTACCTAAAGGATGGCTGTGTTGATGTTACACCAAAAGAGTGGGTTTTTGTAGTGGTTTGTATTTTCAGAGTTGCAAATCTACTGTATTTTGATATGTTGCGAACACGACGCTGAAGTTAGCCTCCGATTCGTCACTTAAGGGGAAAGTTAAGGGGAAATGAACTTGATGCACAGAGCAACTGTTTACACGATTGTCTGGTTTTTTTGTGACATTTGTTGATGTGAAAACATTTTAGACATTTTAGGTAAGACATTAACCTTGCATGACACCCACTGTTGTATTTGTGAAACTTTTATTTTATTTGTGAAAATCCTAAAGGGGGAGATTTCACCGTTTTTGTTTTAACCTAGACCAAAAACCACTGTACCCAGACTCTTGCAATGGGGACTAGATTATCCTCTACAGACCCTGAAGATTCATAAAAACACACACTCTGATTTGTGAAACCATTATTCTGTTGGTGAAAATGCAATAAAGGCACATTTCACCGTTTTTTTCAACATATACACTTTGTTAGGACTTTGTTAGGAATTTAGGACACTAGCAATTGTTCAGTAAACATTATTTCACTTATTTCCTGCAAATCTATGAAGCCTAGCCTTCAGTTTATTCAAAATGTCATGCTCTATCATCATTGTATTCCATTAGATAGGTAGTGCAATTATATTAAATTTTGTATGCACACTATGTGTGTTTCAGAGTTTAAGTGCAATTATCCTGTACAATAATCATACATGTATATATGCATATCTGTGTGTATATATATATATTTATCTTGTTTTCATTTTTACACTTGTTTTGGAAATGGAAATGTATGTTTCCCATATTAATAAATCCCATTGAAACTGAACATAGAAAGAGATAGGTACAATACAAAATATAAAATATATGTAATAAATATGAGAGAGATTAATATTCAAAAAGTTGGGAGTAAAGAGTGTTTAAAGAACGCTTTCTGCCTTTATATGTTGGTGCTCACGAACTATAAAAATAATTCATAAAATAAATATGAACATAATATGAATAGAAAATATAAAATAATAATAAAGAAAGAAAGACTAGAAAAATAAACAGTGTACAACGTGAACGTAGTACTGGGGGCTTGTGATTCGGCTATTGTTGCTCCGGAGCAGGGAGCAGTGAGACCACGTGACCCGTCTCCAGCGTGAGGAGGGCCTGCTGTTTGTTCAGCCACAGAAGCAGAGCGAGCAGAAGAAAGATGGCGGCTCTAGGCGAACCCAAACGGGACGCCGGGCTAACATTTTGAGCTTTCACACCCGCACAGACTCGGAGGGGGGGTTTCGCGGCGTTCCTGCACCGTCTGAACCCCCGCTGCTCCCGCTTCGTTGCGGTACCGGTCTCACTCGCATAGGTGTAGGTGAAAGAAACGCAAAAATAGCGATTGTAAAATAACCGCTTTCGTTTATCATGAGAGGGAAAAGAGGCAGGCCGCCCAAATCCCTACCAACCGAGGAGTCGTCCCCAGCTCCGGCCCGGGGCTTGCGACCACGGAGGAATATAAAGCCCAGGCTGCGGGACAGCGGGGACGAGGAGAGCCCCACGAGAGAGACCACCAAGCCGGCCAAAAAGAAGAGAGGGGGACCGGGCGCGACAACGCGAGGCAGGGGACGAGGTAGAGGCGGCGGTGGCAGAGGAGGCAGAGGGGGTCGTGGAGGAAGGCGGACTGCTACGCCCGTAACAGTGGTGTACGACGACCACGAGAGCGACGAGGACGACGATGCTGTCAGTCTGAGATCGGAGGAGGAAGAGTTTATTGAGGAACATCAGTCTGAGGAGGATGAGGCCCTTAAAGAGGAGTCTGATTGCCTTGAAGATGATGTGCTGGACGACGACGTGCAGCAGGAGGAGGAGGAGGTGGCGGATGATGCCAGTTTCTGTACAGAGAGTAGCTTTCGGAGCCAGAGCACACACGCCAGCACTCCGGGTAAATAACGCCGTGGTGGCCGGTGGCTGCAGTGTGTCAGTGTGCATTGCTTAAGCTGGGAAATACACCAGTAAATGCTGCGGCTGGTTGTGTATTATTAGTGTAAGGACCTGTATTGTTCAAAATGGAGAATGAACACAGGCCGCAGTAAAGCTGCTGCAGCTGCAGGTGTATTCGTGTATCACCAGCTCCCCCCGGTGATTCTACCGTGTGTCACAACATCGATTGCACGCCTTTAAAATAATCCACAGTTAAACTCCATGCATCTTAAAATATCATTCACTTCCACTTCAGGCGACAAGCTAGCTGCTAGCTTGCTAAAGCTAAAGGAATTAGCTATTGATGCTTGCTGTCACCCTCCGTGCACACATAGGTGTTATACAATGACAGCGTTGTGTGTTTACAAATAGCCCCACCACCTGGTTTTGACGAGGTGAATGTGAAACGCCTTTCAGTTTATTTAAATTAATTATTCAGAGAACGAAAATACAGAAGTTAGCCAACTTAGCTCGTAGGCTAGCGTGTCTGTCATTAGCAACATTTTATCCCCCCGCTAACCCTTCAATTCATCACTCCATAACTTATCACAGTGATATTGTTCGTGTTTTTTTCACTTCGCAACGTCAACAAATGTCCGTCATAATATGTACTTTGACTAAAATGTACATATTATTAGCTTCCGTGCAGCGAATGCTTTCTCTGTTCAGGTAGATCAGGCAGCTCCACTTAGCTGATAATAACATTGAAGCGGCTCAGCCAAAGAAGCACATGTTAGTGTTTACTATCCTCCAGATACTGTACTTTTCACCTTTTGACATTTGCAGAGAGATGTTTTACATTATGTCACATTAAGTCGTATAATGTCGTTAATAACACACCAGTAAGATGGTAATGCTTTTTATAATCCTCTAATGTTGGAGTGTTTGATACATAAAGTATAATTATTACTCCATATGCCTTTAGAAGAGGAAGGCTACATTGATAAGATGTTCCTGAGAAGAGTTATCAGATAATCTGACAAAATGGTAGCGCCTTTAATAACATTTTTATGTTTGAGGCAGCCTTATGTTGTGACGATAGAGAGCAGGTTGAGCTGGCCTTGGAAAGATCAAGATAAGCGAAAAGGAAGGTTAGTTCTCGTGAGACTGAATACACATTTATGAGTGATAGAGATGGGTCAAAATGTCGATTTGGTGATATATCGTTGTCTGTCCTCGTGCAATACGATAATCGCTATGATAATTAACAAATACAATAGCTGTAAGGTAAACAGTCCCTGCCAGGGATCCCTATGTTGGATTTTGGAAGGGCAGTGTTGAGGATGATGCTGCCAGGTACAAGAAATGATGGAGGTCAGAGAGTAGCTACAATTGGGAGAAGCTGAAAGATGTTTAACTCTCTTCTGTTGCCTATGACTAAATGGTTCATGCATATCTTTCCTTCATCTACAGGGAAGAAGAAATTCCGGGCTCCCCGGCCTCGCAATCCCATTCTGGAGAAGGAGATTCCTCCCCTCGAGCTTCCCGACACCTCAGAGGATCTCATGGTGCCTAACGATGAACTGCTCAATGCTACCTCCGTCTACGAGGTGCTACGAAACTTTAGCACAGTGCTGCGTCTCTCCCCCTTCCGCTTTGAGGACTTCTGCGCAGCACTGGTGGGCCAAGAGCAGTGCACTTTGATAGCAGAGACCCATATTTCCCTTTTGAAGGTTATCCTGCGCGAGGAGGACACGTCGAACACTACCTTCGGCCCTGCTGACCTCAAGGACAGTGTCCATTCCACTCTGTACTTTGTTGACGGCATGACGTGGCCTGAGGCTTTGCGGGCGTACTGCGAGAGCGACCGAGAGTACCACCACGTTCTTCCTCACCTGGAGATGGATGAGTATCCCTACGGTCCCCTTGAAAGTAAAATTAAGGTGCTGCAGTTCTTGGTGGACCAGTTTCTCACCACCAACCTGGCCCGCGAGGAGCTCATGTCTGACGGTAGTGTGCTGTACGACGATCACTGCCGCGTGTGTCACCGCCTGGGTGACCTGCTGTGCTGTGAGACCTGCACAGCGGTCTATCACCTCGAGTGTGTGAAACCTCCGCTGGAGACCGTTCCAGAGGACGAGTGGCAGTGTGAGATCTGCGTGGCCCACAAGGTGCCTGGTGTCACGGACTGTGTAACAGAGGCACAGAAGAACAGGCCGTACATCCGCCAGGAGCCCATTGGATATGACCGGCACCAGAGGGAATACTGGTTCCTCAACAGAAGAATTATTGTGTAAGTTACAGCCTTTCTGATGCACCTCTCACTTTGTGTCAAACCCTTTGATTCCTGATAGAGATTACATTCAAGTTGCATCAAATTAACACCATATATGAAAATAGCAACTTTTGAACATCAAACTGCAAACGTATACATTAACATTTCAGTGTTGGGGAAACATTTCACAGTATAATGATACCAATAGTATTACAGGTTAATTATAAGTACTTCAGTTCAGTACAGTGATAAGTAATGTACTTTATAATTAACTGGTAGACTATAAAGCGTTTGACATGAGGTCATCAAAGAAGTGGTATTACTTGTAGATATTCATTAAATAGTAAATAGACCTTGTTTGAGTTGCACTCCAAGCCAATTACATATACTTTCACATCACATTATTTTATTTTTTAAGTGAATGGCCTTATAAAACTCCATCATGTTTGTGTTGAAACATGATTCATCTTCACGCTCGCTGTAATAAACATGATCCAAGGGGTGTATGAATAATGGAGAGCAATTCTTTGCTAACTCACCAAGACTTTAGAACTTTTCCAATTTGAAGATTTGAAGATTTGAAGAAGTCACATTATAACTTTGAAGTTAATGGGACTGACTTCAAATACAGTTTTCTAATTATTATAATTAGATAATTAGACTGGTGTTGGATTTGTCATCACGACAGTCGGTGACATGAACCTTGAAGTCTGACGTGACCAGATCCCCCTTTATACAGTATACTGTTGTAACCATGCAGTGGTAGAACAGATGGCTGGGAGTAGAGCTGCAACTAACGATTATTTTCATACTCGATTAATCTGTCGATTATTTTCTCGATGAATCGATGAATCGTTTGGTTCACAGAATGTCAGAAAAGGCTAAAAAACGTTGATCAGTGTTTGTCAAACCTGGAAATGACGATGTTCTCGAATGTCTTGTTTTGTCCACAAACCAAAATGATTCAGTTTCAATGATTTCTTTGTTACGTGGAGCAAAGAAATGAATAAAATATCCACATTTAAGAAGCTAAAACGATCAGAAGTCTTGTTTTAATAATGAAAAAAACTTCAAACCGATTATCGATTATCAAAATACTTGACGATTAATTTGGTAATCGATTCAGCTCTAGTTGGGTGTTTCTCTGCTAAGAGTCCTAAGTACCTGTCCTTTGTCTCACTCCTCAGCGAGGAGGATGGGGAGAAGAAGAAGAAAAAGATCTGCTACTACAGCACCAGGGTGCAGCTGCAGGAGCTCATGGAGCGCCTGGACAAAGATTACTGGGAGATGGACCTGTACGCCACTCTGGAGGAGATGAAGGAGGAAGTGCAAGCGCACATGGACATCACGGAGGATCTGACCAACAAAGCCCGTGGAAACAACAAATCCTACCTCACTGCTGTCAATGGTAAACATGAGACTTTGTCCGATATTTGTTCATGTTCATGTTAACAATCGGTGTGTAATGAATGCATTCATCAGTGCATGTGTGAGTCTCCATGTGATATTATAGAGGTTCCCCTCAGCCAGCATTGCTGCTCTGCTGTGATGGCAGTTGTAGACAAATGTCGTGCTGCCTTCTCTTCCTGTTTCACTCGCTGTCAGTCAAATAGCAACTGTTTCCCCCCCCTACCTTCCTCCAAGGAATCAAAGTGGTTAGATGATTTCTTTTTTCTTTTTTTTTCTGGGCCAACCGTTTTCAGTTTCTGATAACAAGCAGCCATATGTGTCTGGAAAAAAGTAGCACAATGGTTATTGGGGATGCACCTGTGGCATTCTTTTTAAAACAGTCCTATATTCTTCAGCTCAGATGAAGAAAAAAGGCATTGCATGGTTCTTGTTCGTTATAAATGATTTATGATATTGCAATTTTTTCATCTGCTGCAGCTGCTCAGTGCTGCCTGTACCTTACTTTTCTTCATTTGAGCTGGTGAGGATGAAGCTTCTTTGGGCCCAGAGGAAATTGTAGTGAGGAAGTCGGACTCTAAGAGTAATTTGGTTGTTCCGTTGTAAAATAGATCACTGACAATTTGTAAAAGATATTTTTTTGGGCACCTTTTTGATGCATGATATGGAGAGAGAGAGAGGGCATAAGCACTCAAACCTGCCCTGCATTTCCATCTGTTTCGACATAGGATTAATGTATTTAATAATAAATGTGAATATCTTCTGGTTTCCTTGCTTCACTACACCAAAGAAACCAGGGAAAATAGTAATTTTACGGTTTGAAAATGATCGATGGATTGATCAACAATGACACTAATTGTTTGGTGCAGACTGGTTATGATGCAGAATTTCTCTGCCTTTTTTTTTTTTGTTGGCTTAACTTAAGCATGTGGCTTATTTTGTGTGTAGATGTGATCATGGAGCATTTGAAGAGCAAGCAGGAGGCACAGGACACAAAAAGGCGAGCAGAGGAGGCAAAGAAGGACCCAGAGAAAATGACTGAGGACGCCGCCGAGCTCAGCTCACAGCTCGACAGCAGCATGCAAAAAGACTCCGAGTCTGAGCCCCAAGGTAAAAGTGAATGAGTTTTTTTTTTTAGTGAAAAGAAGCCATAACCTTTTCACAACTTGCTCTTAAAGGACAGTTCGACTTTGAGCCTGAGCCTTTGTTTATTTATGTCATATACTACAGCGGCGTCAGTTTCCCCCACTGTCGAGGTGAGCTCTGTGTCAGATCCTAACCCTGCCTCGGCCTCCGAGGACTCGGCTGTGCCGAAAACTGAATCCTCTGAGTCAAACGAGAAAACTGAGCCTGCTCACTTACGGAGTCAGGAGAGTGGGGACACCCCTCCTGAGGCAAAGACAGGTACTAAAAGTCAGACATGAACAAATGTCCTCTCCACTTTCCCCGTATGTTCATTGTTCTGCCCGCTGTCAGAGCTCTGCTTTTTATATTCTTCCTCACTGAGAAAAGCTCTGGAGCTTCTCTATCGCCACATTTCCAACAAGCAGGTCTAGTTCAATTTGGTACATTATGGTGTGCAATTATGTGCATTTCCACTGTCAAATGTTTGCGAAGGGTACCAAAATGACTCCATACAGGTCCTCCAGGTTTTGGCATCCTTCTATTGAGGTACCAAACACAGTGGTGTGGCTACTACAGGTTAGCTTGTGGTTGTCCTGTAATAAACTACCACATGCTAAAAAGAAACAGGGCAGAGTGTTGACAAAGTTGTGCCTTTGTTGTTGGATGTACCAGCTTTTCAGATCCATACATTCACTCAAAAATCCCCATGAAATAAGTCGGACTACAGCTGCTGCCTGTAGTGGAGAGTCATTTCCTGGAGCCACAATGTTGAGCTGTCCTTGCTCAGGCTCTCATTGACCGTGCACAGTTCTTACCTGGTCTTGTGACAAATATGTTAATTGAATATGAAGCTGATGAGAATTGTGTCATCCTAAACAAGCTTGTGTGTTATTCAGTCTTTGGTGAGCTTGATCTTGAAGTCATTGTTGGTGTTCAACTGTTTGCTGTTTTACTTGATTTCAAACAGACCAGTGTATATCTCCTCCTTCTCCGTATTTGTAAGTTGGTAGATTTTGTTTCCTTAGCCTCCGTGTGTGGCGCACAATGAGTCTATTGCGACATAAATAGAATTCAGAGAAAACACTTGAAGCTGTGTCCGTTAAAGGCTCCTCCTTTTTTGGTAGGTCATCCAAAAAAAATGTAAGCACTTATGCAACACTAAAATCATCATTATTAGCCTGATCCTTTGCAACTTCCCCGTCACTTTCAATGATCTTCTGTAATTAGAAGTTGATTTTCTGCCAGTTATCTTGTACTACTCTTCTGGGGTGGGGAAAAAAACCCATCACATTAATTTTGTTTTGTAATCTTCTCCTGTCCTGTGCTATATACCATCTCCTGTGCTCATGGTCTTGAAAAGCACACTTTTGGCACAGCGCTAGGCTGCGTCCTTGGCAGCAGCCGCCGCCACGCCACGTCTGTCACAAGCAGCTCCAATTTATAGGCCCTTTTCTGGGTGGGTTCCTGTTTCTCAGACAAAAGGCTCTGTGCCTGGAAGCTCCACCTGCTACCTATTCAACAAAGAGCAGCATAGTATGAGTCTGTGTATCTGCAGGACCCTCTCCTGTTTAAACGGCAGAGCTAGAGTCTTGATTTGGCTTTGTCGTGAGTGCACATTCAGCTTTGTCTTGCTTTTCCTGTTCTATGTTGAGTTGGGTCAACATCAACAAATCATGTTCTCCCTTTCATTTTGGGCCCTCCAAGAGTACATGTCTCACTCTGAACATCCCTAATATTATGGCATTTACACCTGTAATCAATGTTTCTTAGATGGGGATGTGAAGGCAGACTCCAGCAGTGAGGTTGTGAACCCTGACGACTCGCAGACACAAACCCAGGATCAGCCCGAGGTGAATAGCGGCACCAGCCAGGATTCTACGTCTGAGAGTGTCAAGAAAAAAACAGACCCACCGGATCTGGCTGATCACTCCTCACAGTCCTCCTTTACCAGCCAGGATGGGACAGGTAAACATAAGACGGGTTACTGTGACTACTTTTTCTATTAATCAATGACCACATTAATCGTCAACCATTTTGATAATCGGTTTGAAGCTTTTTTCATTATTAAAA
Organism: Microchirus variegatus; assembly: GCF_963457635.1. Classification (NCBI taxonomy): domain Eukaryota; kingdom Metazoa; phylum Chordata; class Actinopteri; order Pleuronectiformes; family Soleidae; genus Microchirus; species Microchirus variegatus. Next base: position 8,194,832 of record NC_139811.1, read on the forward strand.
CAAGATTTTTGATTGTTTCAACTTCTTAAACGTGAATATTTTTTTTTTCTTTGCTCCACATGACAAAGAAATCATTAAAACTGAATAATTTTTGTTTGTGGGCATAACAAGACACTCCAGAACATTGTCATTTCCAGGTTTGACGACCATTGATCAACACTTTCTGACATTTTATGGACCAGGCGATTACGGAAATAATCTTTAGTTGCAGCTCTACTTTTTTTTGGAATGCTGGGTTTGTTGTCGTACTGACGGTGTCATCTGCTTTCTGAACAACAGATGAGTACAATGAAAGGATCAAGAGTGATGTCACAGGAGCAGCAGGGCAGGAGTCGAATAACCAAACACCCAAAGGCAACAAGGAGGTGAGAGTATTTGTGAAAAGAGTATTAAGACTTAACACATTCAAATCTAGTTCTTCATTTATTAAAGTGACTGTTTTTTATTCCCTGTCACGTATTCAGTCGACACCCAACCGGTCCGAGGGCAACTCACCTCCATTCAGCCTCTTGAAAAGGGAACTGACGGTGAATCTGAACAGCCTGTTCAAACTGGGTCAGGAGGGTAAATACAGAGTCTACCACAACCAGTACAGCACCAACGTCCTGGCGCTCAACAAACATCAGCACCGCGAGGACCACGACAAGAGGCGGCACCTGTCCCACAAGTTCAGCCTGACCACGGCGTCCGAGTTTAAATGGAACGGCTCCATCTACGGCTCGCGGAGCTTGACCGTCTCCACCCTGCGTCTCAACATCATCCAGCTGGAAACTAATGTGCCTGGACCATTTATGCATCCTAACTGGGCATCACACAGGTACAACTCATGACAACCCCCATGAAGTTTAACTTGTTCTGTACAAATTAAACACCCAAATGAAATTATATTATTCATCGATCGTCAGCTGTGCTGATAGGTTAGCTTTATAATCTCTGGACAGAGCTCGCTGTTGTTCCTGTTACTTCTGGGATGGATGTGGGTCAGATAGAGCAAGGTGTTTTCAAACTGGAATGCCAGCAGTTTGATGCTCTTGGCTCCTCTACGCTAGAAGCCAGTGTGTTTTTGGGAAAGACCCCAGATTTCTGCTGATGAACTCAGTATAAAATGCTTTCAGCATCTAGAAAAGTTCAAGCAAATTGCTTTCTTTGTGCTAAGGTATTTTTTAGCAGTTAAACCATCTCATCCACATTTCAAGGAGGGTTTTACCCCCCAAAAAACTCATGAGGTATACCTATGAAGGATGAAAATACACTACCGCTCAAAAGTTTGGGGTCACCTATACAATTTTTTTGTGTTTTCCATTAAAAGTCATTAAAAACCCTTTCATCAAAGAACCAGCAAAACTGTTTTCAGTTGTGCTAACATCATTGCACAAGGGTTTTCAAATCATTCAATAGCCTTCTAACACTTTACCATAAGAACACTGGAAATGGGCCTCTATACACCTATGTACATATTCCATTAAACACCAGACGTTTGCAGCTAGAATAGTCGTTTACAACATTAACAATGTATAGAGTGTGTTTCTGATTCGTTTAATTTTATATTCATTGAAAAAAAGTGCTTTTCCTTAAAAAATAAGGACATTTTTGAGTGACCCCAAACCTTTGAACTAAATAGTTTTAGTTCTTGCAAAATGAGGTTTTCATGATTGACACAAGAGTGGGTTGTGATTTGTGATGATTAATCATTACTGAAGACCTAGCTGCTGTCTTATCAAACTATTTGACCAGCTGGCTGATATCGTTTGTTCGTCTGTCATCTTTCCAGGATCAACTGGAACAAAGCCGTACAGATGTGCAGCAAGGCCAGAGAGTTTGCTTTGGCCCTGGCCATACTGGAGTGTGCCATCAAACCAGTTGTCATGCTGTCTATATGGAAAGATTCTCTGGGACACACAAGGTGAAGGAAGAAAAGAAAAACAACTGAGTGACAATTCATCGACCAGAATCTTCACTCTGTTACTGCAATACTGCTCATGTCCCCTGTATCACAGTGATGTCCTGTGTTTTCTTGATTCAGGCTACATCGCATGACCTCCATGGAGCGGGAGGACAAAGAGAAGGTGAAGAAGCGAGAGAAAAAACTTGAAGATGAAGAAACGCTGCAGCAGGCCACGTGGGTGAAATACACCATCCCCATCAAACACCAGGTAAAACAGGATGTTGTTGTTTTTTTCTCCATCTGCCATCGAGCTCCTACCAGGGCCTTAGATGAAGTTGTACATTACGCACTACCATTCAAAAGTTTGGGGTCACTTAGAAATGTCCTTATTTTTTAAGGAAAAGCACTTTTTTTCAATGAATATAACATTCTTTTTTACTTATTATGCCCTTGCACATTTCTGCACCTCTTGTCACCTTAACTGAGCTGTCTTAAACGTGCGTTTCCCCCCCGGGGGAGGAATAAAGTAATTAAATTCAAAATTCAATTCAATTCAATTAATCATAAATACACTCTATACATTGTTAATGTGGAAAACGACTATTCTAGCTGCAAACGTCTGGTTTTCAATTGAATATGTACATGGGTATATAGGCCCATTTCCAGTGTTCTAATGGTACATCGTGTTTGCTAATTGCGTTAGAAGACTATTGGATGATTAGAAAAACCCTTGAAAACCCTTGTGCAATGATGTTAGCACAGCTGAAAACAGTTTTGCTGGCTCTTTGACGAAAGGGCAAAATTATTATTTTTAATAAAAGTCAGTATTTTTAATCTTGTCAAAGTCTTGACTATATTTTCTATTAATTTTGCAACTCTTTTCATGAATAAAAGTCTGACTTTTAATGGAAAACACAAGAAATTTGTATAGTTGACCCCAAACCTTTGAACGGTAGTGTACTTATGTAGACCAATCACTTCAGCTCCAAATGTGTTTCTTTGGATTTGATGTTATTTAAAGAGAATATATGTGATCTCTGAAAGTTTACATTTGCACGAAATGTCTCTCATGTAGGTGTGGAAACAGAAGGGGGAGGAGTACAGAGTGACTGGATATGGTGGCTGGAGCTGGGTCAGTAAGACGCACGTACCACGTTTTGTTCCAAAGCTCCCAGGCAACACAAACGTCAACTACCGCAAGGAACTGGAGGGTAAGGGGCCATAACTGCTTCTTTTATTTTCCTTAATATGTGTTTCTGCTGCTGGCAGATTTGGCTCATATACAAATACATGTTTTTTGCAGCAGCTAAAATGAGAAAGAAAAATGCAGCGGTTCACACAAATAAGCAGAAGAATTTGACGGAAACGGAGAAGCAAAGTTCAGCGGAGGAGCATAAGGAACAAGCAACTGAGAACACTTCATCGGAGGAGGACTGCAAACCTCAGCCCTCCACGGAGGAAGAAAAACTCACAGAGAAGGAGGAAGAGAAGCAGGTGGAAGAGAAGATAAAAGAGGTCGACCCTTGCCAACAAACTGTTGCATCAAGTGATGAGACAGGTAAGTGATTTAATTCAAATAACATCTCATTTATTTGGTGTATCATCCATTGATATGTGTTGCTCTTTGTTGTTGATAAAGTTGAACAGAAAGGCCCCTCCCTGCCTGCTGTGGAGTCCGTTAAAGAAGAACCAATCCAGAATGTCGAAAAGGCCAAGAAGGAGGAGACGGCAGCATCGAAGCCCTACTATGACGTGGTGAATGTCAGCGAGGGCTTTCAGCTGAGGACGGCCTACAAGAAGAAGGTGAAGCCTTCCAAACTGGACGGGCTCTTGGAGCGCAGGGTAAAGCAGTTCACCTTGGAGGAGAAGCAGAGGTTAGAGCGGCTGAGACAGGCAGCTCTGCAGAACAAAATGGCCGCCGCGAAGGCTAGTGTTGCCGTTAAAAGCGAGGGATCCACATCAGTCAAACAGCAGCCTGCTGTAACTCCGTGTGTTAAAACAGAAGAGAAGGAGGAAAGCTTACAGGTGAAAGATCACGTGGTTAAGAAGCTCAACTTTGAGCAGGTGACAGAAACTGACGTCAAACCAGATTCTACTGCGACCAACCACAGCAAACAGGAGGAGTTACATGCTGAGGAGGCCATGGCGCACAAGGAGGTGAATGGAAAAACCCTCACAAGCACTGAGCCCAAAAGCAATTCGATTTCAGAGGCAATAGAACAGAAAGAAAAAACACAGCGAGTGGGAGAGAATGCTAAAAAGCGTGGGTTTGAGGAGATGGAGCAGGTCAGCAAACAGAGTGACGCAGAGAGCATGGAGGTGGACCAAAATAAGACCACTCCGGTGCAGGTGAATGGACAAACTACGGTCACTGATGCTGAAAACTCCAACGTCAAATCGGAGCCCGACAGTCAAGTCCAAGGTGAGATCAGAGAGCCTGTCAAGTCTCTGATGAACGGAGACGAATGTCACCCGCCTCCCCTCAAAGTACCCAAGTTGGAGAACCATGTAGCGGACAAAGGAGTTGCTCCAAGTAAGAATGAGGATGTGGCCACGAACAATGAGGGGGCAATACCTGCAAAGCTTCCATCCTCAAGCCCAACTTGTGTGAATAGTAATAGCACCAACAATGGCGGCAGCAGCAGCAGCGAAGGAATGGAAACTTCTAACGCCGCTAATACAACCACAGCAGAGTCTCAGAATGTCTCAACGATGGACACGTCCAGCAGCACCACTAAGCCCGACGTGACATCTCAAGCAGTGAGTAGTGCAGTTTCCTCTGTTACCACTTCCACCACAACCACCACGCAGCCCAGCGCCCATGCACCTGCAGCAGTTCTCTCACAGAAGACCAAACCTCCTGTCACTGACACCAAGATTAGCCAGTCCATGACCATCAGTAAAGAGTACTCCACCAGAGAACGCGTCAGCCTTCTGAGGTTCTCCAAATCGAGGAAGGCGCGCTCGGGCACCGCCCTGCCGTCCTACCGTAAATTTGTCACCAAGAGCAGCAAGAAGAGCATCTTTGTCCTGCCCAATGATGACCTGAAGAGGCTGGCAAGGAGGGCAAGCTTTAGAGAGGTGCCCACCTTCAACTACAACGCCAAGCCGGCTCTGGATATATGGCCCTACCCTTCACCTCGGCCTACTTTTGGGATCACATGGAGGTTTGTGTCATATTAAAACCTTTTTTGGGAGGGTAAAAATAGCTTTGGAACCTTGTTTTCAGTTGTTAGTTGTTTCAACTCTCAATTGCTGTTGATTTGTGTCATGTGTCTGACGTTACTTTTATCCGTTAACACAAAAGTATTTGGTTCGAAGAACAAATACTGCTGTTAGAATACATAGCGCTGATGTATGCATGATGCATTCAGGTACCGTCTCCAGACAGTGAGGTCACTGGCAGGGGTCAGCCTGATGCTGAGGCTGCTGTGGGCCTGCCTTAGATGGGATGACATGGCCGTTAAACCGTCATCAGCTGTTGGGACAACTCGGAAAGGTGAGGAAATGCAGTACATGTCTCTTTTTACCTGTACTCCTCTTTCACTTTCAGTTCAAATGTGCATCTTCACTAACCCTAACACACAATTTGACAAAAAAAGTCAAAAAAGAAAATGTGTCCAAAAGTTCGCAAAAAAGTCGTACTTTAGTATGTCGTCCAAAAATTGACCAAAAAGTAATTCATTAGTATGTCGTCAAAAATTTGACAAAAAAGTCATATTTAAGTATGTCATCCAAAATTTGACAAAAAAAGTTGTAATTTAGTATGTCGTTTAAAATTTGACAAAAAAGTATGTTGTATCTTAAGTATGTTGTAAAAAATGGACAAAAGTAGTACTTTGGTATGTCGTCCAAAATTTGACAAAAAGTCGTACTTTAGTATGTCGTCCAAAATTTGACAAAAAAGTCGTACTTTAGTATGTCGTACTTAAGTATGTCGTCCAAAATTTGACAAAAAAGTCGTACTTAAGTATGTCTTTCAAAATTTGACAAAAAAAGTCGTACTTTAGTATGTCGTCCAAAATTTTACAAAAAAGTCGTACTTAAGTATGTCTTTCAAAATTTGATAAAAAAGTCGTACTTCAGTATGTCATCCAAAATTTTACAAAAAAGTTGTACTTTAGTATGTCGTCCAAAATTTGACAAAAAAGTCATACTTTAGTATGTCGTCCAAAATTTGACAAAAAAGTTGTACTTTAGTATGTAACATGTCTCTTCACCTGTACTCATCTTTCACTTTCACTTCAAATGTGCATCTTCACTTGCTTCTGTTACTGTGACTGTTGAGCACTGCCATGTCGAGATCATTGCATTAATATATTTGATTCTTTGAACAAAGAAACCTCCGACACCGACATCACCACAACAGAGATTATAAAACGGCGAGATGTGGGACCATTCGGCATCCGCTCAGAATACTGCATCAGGAAGATCATTTGTCCCCTTGGGAACAAAGGCACTCCCAAAGGTAAATGATTGGTCAGAGAATATTTAGGATGCTTATATGACGACAGCTTGAAATAAATGTTTTTCTCTCTAGAAACCCCGACTCCACAGAGGAAAGGCCTGCGCTCAAGTGCCTTGAGGCCCAAGAAGCAGCAGCCAGCTAAGCTGTCTGGGCCCATCGCTGTGGAGACATGGGTAGCTGAAGAGGAGCTGGAATTGTGGGAGATCAGGGCCTTTTCAGAGCGGTGAGAACCATACGGACGGCTTCTTCCAGCCCGCTGCCCCTAACTTTCCCATTTTTGGTGATACACTGAATTCTTCGCTCACTAAATAAGTCCTGTTTTCTTTGGTGTTACAGGCTTGAGAAAGAGAAGACGCAGGGTGCAGATTCCTCAAAGACTGGCAGTAATTTGAAGACGGTGGAGGAAGTCAAGACTCACATGGATAATCAGTTGAAACAGGCAAGAATGGCGGCCCAGCAGGTCTGTGTTCTCAGTTTTTATTACCAGTTAAGGCTTTTGCACATTGACAGCAATGCAAACAAACAATATACATGATGAATTTGATGAAAAACGCCTTAATGTGACTTATGTGACTTAAAGAATAAATCTTCCAGAACCCAAAAACTGAAGAAGAGAGTAGTATTTGCTATGGTTATGAGCTGAAACTTTGCCACTTCACAACCTCAGGGTAGTCTTTATGAATATGATGAGTCTGTTAGACAGTTTTTGATTTGAGAAAGGTTATCTGAATATTTTAAATGTCACATCGAAACAATACAATGCCTATGTTGGATGTGTACTGAAACTAAAATCAAACTCAAAAACACAACCATTTGTCTATTATTTAAGTTAAGTAAAGCCACTATATGTTCTCCAGACTCCATTTTCAAGAGAAAAAAAATCTGCTTTTCCATTAGAAACGTCTGGAGCGACCGAGCGCAGCTGCGACTGTTTCCACAATGGCATCGACCACCACCACCTCTTCATCCAGCTCTCCCAGCACCCCAACAACTCCAGGCCAAAGGCCGGGTCAGGTCACGCCTGGAACCAAGATGGTCCTTGCCTCCAAACTGGGCTCTCAAGTCTCCTTCCAGCAAGACAAGAACTTCCACCAGTCGTTCGCTTCCTGGGTCAAGCAGGGTCAGCCCAGCACTACCAGCAGCAGCAGCAGCAACAGCAGCTCAGGTAAGCAAGTCAAACACGAGGGAGCAAGAATCATAATCACATTTGAAATCCATCCATTTCTGCTGGAAACGGGTCGAGATCGTCATTTTCTTGTGGAATATACACTACCGTTCCAAAGTTTAGGGTCACTTAGATAAGTCCTTATTTTTTAAGGAAAATTACTTTTTTTTCAATGAATATAACATTAAATGAATCAGAAATACACTCTATACATTGTTAATGTGGTAAACGACTATTCTAGTTGCAAACGTCTGGTTTTTAACGGAATATGTACATAGGTGTATAGAGGCCCATTTCCAGTGTTCTAATGGTACATTGTGTTTGCTAATGGTGTTAGAAGACTATTGGATGATTAAAAAACCCTTGTGCAATGATGTTAGCACAGCTGAAAACATGTCTTGACTATATTTTCTATTCATTTGGCAACTCTTGACGAATAAAAGTGTGACTTTTAATGGAAAACACAACAAAATTGTATCGGTGAGCCCAAACTTTTGAACGGTAGTGTAACATTGGTTTTTCAAACTCCTCACATTTGTTTTTCACGTGTCCATCATATTCCAAATGGGATTCGTGAGAGAGCTTGTGTTCCATCACAATTTCAATTATCACATCACTTCACAAGTGTTGCTGTGTTGACTTGAAACGTTCCAGTGGAAACCACAGCTGCAGACTGGCATTTGTGGTTTGCTCTCGTTGGGTATGCATGACTACAGGTGGCATGGTGTGTCTTGCAGCCTCCTCGGGCTCGGTGGCCACCGTGGCTACTTGCGTCGCCACCTCAGAGCAAACCTTCCAGATCGCTGGCAGCCCAGTGACTGTGGCTGGTCAGCTCCTTGCCGGCAAACTTCCGCTGCTCGCTAACAGCAAGATTGTTGCGCTCAACATGCCCACTACCCAAGGAGGTACGGAGCACATGAGTCATCCATTTCCGCTCGCTTGGCTTACACGTGTCAAAAATGGATGAAAGTGTCATGTGAGCGGCAAAAGTCTGCGTTGTGATCAGTATATGTTATGATATATATAATATATATATATATTTTCCGTGTTGCATTACGTGATCTTCTATTTCCCAAAAGTCTGCTTGCTTTTTTAATATATTATTCTTAATATTTTGCTTATTTCCAATATCCAAGTTGCACTTAACTACTTTTTAGGAGATTCCCTACACACACACACACACACACACACACACACACACACACACAGTGCATGATTCGCTACTTAACATCCTTGACGTGTATTACTGCATGCACGCAGTACTTCTATGTTTCTCTCCACCTCACATAACTGTTCTTATCAACAGGTGTCCAACCGAAAATCCTGAGCATTTTCCCCTCTGGGCCTCCTGCAAACCTTAGGACCTACAGCACACTGCATCCTACGACTGGCAACATCAACCTCAGAGCAAGCACCTCGGCTTCAACTACTCAGCCGCAGCAGGTCTTTTGGCCTTTTTCCCTCCCTTTCTTTTTTTATTATATTACAAATATTCAGCTTGATAACTCAATGATTTCGCTTTTTTCTGTTCCAGGTCAGTACAGCTGTAGCCCAAATGCAGCCTTGCACCACGGCGAGCCAGTCATCCACCCTTTCTACCTCTGTGGGCACAACGATGGTCAGAAGTCCAGTTATGGCTCAGCAAGGTATTCTGTTCAGCCGGTCATTTATATTCCCAAATGGATGTCATCAGCCTCATATACAATTAACTCTACCCTTTCATCTTGTCCAGGCCAACCTCAGCAGGCTGTGACTCAGATGGGCCGTGGGCAGCCTGCAGCCACCGGGATGCCTGGTTCTACACCTGTACCGACGACAGCTACTCAGAGAGCAGTGGCTCCAGCGCCGTCGCCCCTCGCAGCCACCACAGCTCCTGGACAGCCTCAGCCTCCTGCAGCTCCCAGCCAGACCAACAGACCACAGCAGGGTCAAGTCAAACTTACTCTGGCACAGCTCATGCAGCTGACACAGAGCGCTCAGGTTAAGAGTTGTTTTTTCCCCCTACACCTTTTTGTTTTCTTCTTTAGTATTAAGTCAATTTACTTCAAAACTGGACTAATGATAATATTTATGCAATCTTTTGTTTGCATTTCCACAGGGTGGAAACCCAGGTCTGACAGTGGTGATCCAGGGTCAGGGCCAGACCCAGGGGCAACTGCAAATCATCCCACAGGGTGTCACAGTTATTCCTGGCCCTGGTCAGCAGCTAATGCAGGCAGCCATGCCTAATGGCCAGGTCCAGCGCTTCCTCTTCACTCCCCTGCCCCCATCCCCAATAGCTTCAACATCGGCACCCAACGCTGCTACCCCTACTAAGCCTGCCCTACCTCAAACTCAAATGTCAATTCCAGCTCAAGCCAGAACCACTGCACAGGTCCAGACAACTCCGTCAGCTTTAGCCCAAACACAAATGTCAGCCCCTCTACCTGTCCCAACACAAATGCCAAGTTTGGGCCCCATCTCAGCTTCACTTCCCGGGAAATCCCAGATCACGTCTCCTGTTTCTGCTCCAGCACAGGCTGCAGCCCACTCCTCAGTGGTTTCAACTGTTACTTCACCATCGCTCCCTACACAATCTCCGATATCTGCTCCGATACCTGCCCTTCCTTTTGCTGCAGTCCAGGACTCCACACAGGTGTTCACCTCCGCGCCAGCAACTATCCCCACACAACACCAAATGGTTGGATCCGTGCCTGTCCCAGCTTTGACTCAGAAAGTCTTCACCTCCACCCCAGCACAAAGCAAAGCTGAAGTTTCCACAGGTTCATTCCCTACACCAACCCAAACTGCAGTGTCACCACCTGTCCCAGTACAGCCCCAGCTCCAGGTACAAGCCTTCCACCCGTCCTTTTGCTCAACCTCTCCGCCTGTCCAGATGCATGTCACTGCCCCCTCCCCTGCTGTAGTCCCCGTCTCAGTCAAGGCGAGCCAAGTCGTTGCAACAGCACCTACTGCTAACCCAGCCCAAATGCAAGCTCCCTCCTCTCTTCCCTCCGCCGTCCCGGTTCCGACCCCTGCTCTTGCTCCCGTCATAGCCGTTGTGTCAACGCAAATGGCCGTCCTGCCTCCAGCTAACGCTTTGACCCAAATTCAAGCCACGGCTCCATTTCCCCTTCATGCTGCTGTGGCCAGAGCTGTTGTCACACCGGTCACAGCCACCTCCACCACACCATCAGTGCCAGGTAAGAATAGTTTCTCTATATTTATCTACACTACCGTTCAAAAGTTTGGGGTCACCTATACAATTTTTTTGTGTTTTCCATTGAAAGTCACACTTTTATTTGTCAAAAGAGTTGCAAAATGAATAGAAAATATAGTCAAGACATTGACAAGATTAGAAATAATAATTTTTCCCTTTCCTCAAAGAACCAGTAAAACTGTTTTCAGATGTGCTAACATCATTGCACAAGGGTTTTCTAATCATCCAATAGCCTTCTAACGCCATTAGCAAACACAATGTACCACTGGAAATGGGCCTCTATACACCTATGTACATATTCCATTAAAAATCAGACGTTTGCAGCTAGAATAGTCGTTTACTACATTAACAATGTATAGAGTGTGTTTCTGATTCATAAAAGAGCTTTTGGACATTTCTAAATGACCCCAAACTTTTGAAGGGTACTGTACATGTTTGATGATTCTTGCATGTATAATGAGATGATTTTTAAATACTGTTTTGTTATTAAGGATGTCCGTTTGCTTTTCTTGCAGCTCTTGCAGCTCTGATAGAACAGAAGGCAGCTCAGCCCCAGGTTTGGATGCCAGTGACATCTCAAGCTCAGACTCCAGTCCAACCAGCTCAGCAAGTTGCAGCTCCTGTTCAGACGCCTGCACTGGCCCCAGTACCTGCCTCTACCCCTGCATCAGTGTCCACACACGCACCTGTCACCCCTCTGCCCCAAGCATCGCTCACTCCACAGTCTCAAGCACAAGTCCAGCATCCTACTGTTGTGTCCATGCAGCAGGTGACTCAAATGCCAGTCACAGCAGTGCAGGTTCATATGAAGGGATTACCAGTCTCCTCTGTCGTGACTACTGTGAGACCAACCCAGCCTCAGCTCCTTCCCCAAACCACTATTCAGCAGCAATCGCAGCCCCAAGCCCAAATTCATGCACAGATTCAGGTCCAGCCCTTTGGCCAAGTTCAGCAAATGCCACACACTCAGACTCAAGCTCATCTTCAGGCCAACGCACAAGTTCACCCGCAGGTCCAAGTTCAGTTTCAGCCACTTCAAACCCAAGGACAACCCCTCACTCAAATCCGACCTCAGGTGCAGTTTCAGTCCCAAAACCAAATCTTGCCCCAGGTTCAACTCCCAACCCAGTCCCAGCTCCAACCAAGGGTTCAGCCGCAGTACCACCCACAGGTACAAGCTTCATTTCAATCACATACGCAAACCCAAGCCCAGACGCAGCAACAGCCACAGGTCCAACTTCAGCCCCAGGTCCAGTCACAGCCTCAGGTTCAGTCTCAGGCCCAAAACCAACTCCATCACCAAGTTCAGGTCCAGTCCCACCAACAGAACCAAATTCAACCTCAGGCCCTCCAGCAAACCCAGATCCAAACACAAGTCCAAACCCAGCCCCAGTTTCAAGTCCAGTCACCACTGCAGACACAGGTGCAGCAGCAGCTTCAAGTCCAAGCTCAACCACAGCAGACGCAGGTGCAGCAGCAGCTTCAAGTCCAGTCTCAACCCCAAGTCCAAGCTAAGCTTCAAGTCCAGTTCCAGCCGCAGAACCAGAATCAAGTTCAAACGCAGCCTCAGCTTCAGGTCCAGTCTCCAATCAGACATCAGCTCATCACTGTTCCCGGCCTGCAGCAGCCAGTCCAGCTACTCTCAGCCCTGCCACCTCACGTTGCTGCCCAGATCCAAGCCCAGATTCAAGCTCAGGCACAGCAGCAGGGCGGCACGGTACCACAGCAAATCAAACTGCAGCTGCCAATACAGATCCAGCAGACTGGGGGTCCGATTCAAGCCCATCAGATCCAGAACATGGTGACCATACAGGCAACAGCAAGTGTCCAAGAGCAGCTTCAGAGGATGCAGCAGCAGCAACAGCAACAACAGCAACAGCAGCAGCAGCAGCAACAACAACAACAACAACAACAACAACAACAACAACAACAGCAGCAGCAGCAACAAAAACAACAGCAGCATCAGCAACAACAGCCAAAGAAGAAGAAACACCACGAGACTAAACGGGAACAGAAAGAGCAGGCTGTTAGTCCTGGAGAGGGCATCCAAAAACAGGTCTGACACAGATTTCTTCCCGACAACATCCAGGTAGTGAAATATTACAGCGTAAATATTGATCCGTGTGTGTTTGTGTTGCTGTTTTCAGGTGTTAGTGAAGCAGAGCACGACAGCGGAGCAGCTGAAACAGAGGAAGAGCCTCGCTGCAGCTGAGCGGGAGGAAAACCAGAGGTTTTTTTACATCACATTTGTTATTCCAAAGCTGTCGAATATCCAAGTCGTAAATGCACCACCACGCCAGGCACATCTAATGCTCTCCTCGTCTCCTGTCCTCAGAATGATTGTGTGCAACCAGGTGATGAAGTTCATTCTCGACAAGATCGAGAAGGACGAGAAGCAGGCAGCTAGGAAGAGGAAGAAGGAGGAGGTGGTGGAGCAGAAGCGATCCAAGCAGAACGCGACCAAGCTGACTGCGCTGCTCTACAAGCACAAGGAACAGCTGAAGGCTGAGATCCTGAAGAAGAGGGCGCTGCTGGACAAGGAGCTGCAGCTGCAAGTACAGGTAAGGACATGTCATGCCTTCACTGCAATCTGTTGAGTGTATGAGTTTGAAAATGAGTAAGAATCGTTCTTCTGTGCTTCTCAGGACGAGCTGAGGCGCGACATCGCGAGACTCCAGAAGGAAAAGGACAAAGCGAGAGTTGCCATCACACAAGCGGCCGCAGCCACCGTCAAAGCAGCGTCCTCGTCCCACTCCCACTCGTCCCATCCGACTCACTCCACACATTCCTCTCACAGCACCACCACCCACACGGTGACCTCGCCATCTCCCTCCTCCCATAAACGCAAGAGAGAAGAGGAGCGAGACAAGGACAGAGTCAGAGAAAGGGACAGGCACCACGACAAAGACAAGAAACGGGACCGGGACAAGGACAAAGACAAGGACCGAGACCGATACAGAGATAAAGACAGAGACCACAATCAGGAGAAGGAGCGAAACCGAGAGAGAGACAAACATCGGGACAGAGACCGAGACAAAGACAAGGACAAGGACAGAGATCGAGACAGAGAGAAGGACCCCGTAGACCCTGGCTCATTAAAACACAAGAAGAAGAAGAAGCTCTCCTCTACCTCAAAGGATCACAAGAAGGACAGCAAACTGTACTGTGTCTGTAAAACGGCCTATGACGAGTCAAAGTAAGCCGCCGTTACCGCATCACGTCACGTAGACTCATTTCATTCTGACACAATTCTCAATTTGTCCTTTCCCTCGCAGGTTTTACATAGGGTGCGACCTTTGCTCCAACTGGTTCCACGGCGCGTGCGTCGGCATCACGGAGAAGGAAGCCAAGAAGCTGGAGGACTTTGTGTGTAATGACTGTAAACGTGGCCAGGAAGGAGGCAGCCACGAGGAACTCTACTGCATCTGCCGGACTCCATACGACGAATCACAGTAATGACTCCATCACAGTAATGACTCCATCACAACAAGTGTTCCTCAAGTGTTAAACGTCCAGTGTGTGTGTAAGAATTAGTGACATCTAATGATGAGACTCCACTCAGCCCTCTCTTTTCCGAGAGTGTCAATGAACTACGGTGGCCTTCACCACAAACATACACTACCGTTCAAAATTTTGGGGTCATCTATACAATTTTCTTTGTGTTTTCCATTAAAAGTCACTCTTTTATTTATCAAAAGAGTTGCAAAATGAATAGAAAATATAGTCAAGACATTGACAAGATTAGAAATAATGATTTTTATTCAAAATAATAAATTTACCCTTTCGTCAAAGAACCAGCAAAACTGTTTTCAGCTGTGCTAACATCATTGCACAAGGGTTTTCTGATCAACCAATAGCCTTCTAACGCCATTAGCAAACACTGGGAATGGGCCTCTATACACCTATGTACATATTCCATTAAAAACCATTTAATGTTATATTCAATGAAAAAAAGTGCTTTTCTTTCAAAAATAAGGACATTTCTAAGTGACCCCAAACTTTTGAACGGTAGTGTATGTTCAAATTTTGCCAATAAATCTGGCTAAATGTTTAACACTGGACCTCAAACTCTTGTCACATTAAAGCTCATAATCCAACCCTAGAAAACACACAAAGGCACAAGAACTCTAATGTCAAATTTTTCATAGATTTTATGATTTTATTCATAAACACCCTTTTGTTTTTGATGCGTTAACCATGATGCATCATGTTTTGTGTTTTTTTCCTCCACCCTGCAGGTTTTACATCGGTTGCGACCGCTGCCAGAACTGGTACCACGGGCGCTGCGTGGGCATCCTGCAGAGCGAGGCCACGCACATCGACGTGTACGTGTGTCCGCAGTGTCAGTCGACGGAAGACGCCATGACCGTCCTCACGCCTCTAACTGACAAGGACTACGAGGGGTTGAAAAGAATATTACGCTCGTTACAGGTATGAATGCAACCATCGTGTTCTTTAACCGTTTTTGGCTCAAATAATCTTATTTGTTTTTGGCTCCCTGTCACTTAGGGTTAACTGATTTAGTTTGACTCTAGAAGGAGCGTATGCCTGTCAAACGTGAGGGTTTGCTAATTTTATATTTTATATGATGTGTTAACTGTAGTGCTGGGCACGTTAGCGCACAACGCTTTTCCATGACGACTGACCGGAAAAAGGCGAGCATGAGATCATGTTTACATCCAGTCCAGGCACTGTTTACCAGTTAGCTCCGTTAGCTGCATTAGCTCCTTTTAGCGCCGTTAGAGTGCCTACAGTCGAAGTGGATCGATCTGTTTATTAAACGAAAAGAGCAGCAGTACAAATAACCAGCGTACCTGTGTACTGCGAATGTGTGCCTCTGTTTTTAAAGTTTAGCGTTACTTTAGAGACTCGTGAACAATCGGGAGTCACTTAAACATGACGTCACACGCGTCTTTTTCCGGTCAGTCGCCATGGAAACGCGGCATGCGTTAATGTGCATTAACGTTGACCCATGGCGCGTTTCCACGTCGACTGACCGGAAAAAACGCGTGTGACGTCATGTTTAAGTGACTCCCGATTGCGGCACCAGAGTCCAGGCACCGTTTACCAGTTAGCTCCGCTAGCTGCGTTAGCTCCTTTAGCGTTGTTAGCGTGCCTACAGTCGAACTGGAGCGGTCTGTGGTGCCATATTTTTACATATTTTAACAGCCTAGCTTTCCAAAAGAGACATATATAATACATACATACATACAATAAATACCAATAAAAATGCAGTAAATTTAATCTTTTCTCACACAAACAGACTCACAAAATGGCTTGGCCTTTCCTTGAACCAGTGGATGCGCATGACGCACCTGATTATTATCGTGTGATCAAGGAGCCAATGGGTAAGAACAAAATCTATTCTGTCTCTACTTTAGAAAATGAATAAATCCATTCAGTGCTCGTTCTTCTCTCACACTCACCTCTTGATCCGTCCCTCGTAGACTTTTCCACGATGGAGACCCGTTTGCAGAGGCGACATTACCACAAGCTCACCGAGTTTGTGGCAGACGTGACCAAAATCTTCGACAACTGCCGCTATTACAACCCCAATGACACGCCCTTCTTTCAGTGTGCCGAGGTGCTGGAAGCCTTCTTTGTACAGAAGCTCAAAGGTTTCAAAGCGAGCAGGTAAGTTCAGTACGACTGAACGACTAAACTGGAGGTCCACCAGGTTTCTCTCTCTCCTCTTCTTCTCTGTGATGTAAACCTTTGACTCAGGCTGTCTCATCTGTTCTTCTCTTCAGTTCAATTGTATGCCTACCATTCACTTTTTTTTACTTTGTCTGTTGCACTGGCATGTCTGTAGGGATGGTATTTGGCAATAGAATGTGCTTTACTCGTACATAAAGAGTCAAATGGGTTCTCAGGGTTGCTTGGCTGCACTAAAACCTGCAGAGATGACGACCGTTAAGACATTGCTGCCGTTTGGAGACATGAAATCCAGACTAGGGCTGGGTATTGATTTAAAAAATAAGTTCAGTACAGCATCTGTACTTGGACACCAATTCCTCAATTTTCTATGCTAGTTTTATTAAATCTGTTGTAGCGAGATTTATTGACTCAAATGGACACACATGAGACTGAAGGTTGTCTCATACTTAAAAATGTAGCTTTTATGAATGTGCGTGGTTCTGTTTATACTAAAACAGAGTGTGTTCTAGTTTTTAATTTAATTCCAGCATCGCTCAATTCTCACCACCTCATTATACAATTACAATACAATCAATTATACACACACTGCCATTCAGAAGTTTGGGGTCACTTATATTTGAAGGAAAAGCTCTTTTTTTTCAATGAATATAACATTAAATGAATCAGAAATACACTCTGTACATTGTTAATGTGGTAAACGACTATTCTAACTGCAAACGTCTGGTTTTTAATGGCATATGTACATAGGTGTATAGAGGCCCATTTCCAGTGTTCAAATGGTACATTGTGTTTGCTAATCGTGTTAGAAGACTATTGGATGATTAGAAAACCCTTGTGCAATGATGTTAGCACAGCTGAAAACAGTTTTGCTGGTTCTTTGACAATTATTTCTCATCTTGTCAATGTCTTGACCATATTTTCTATTCATTTTGCAGCTCTTGAGGAATAAAAATGTGACTTTTAATGGAAAACACAAAAAGATTGTATAGGTGACCCCAAACTTTTGTTAGCGGACCTTTATTACGTCATTCAAGTTTCCTCTGTAACCATCGTTACAACAAAAGTGTGCCACGAAATTTCACGACACAAGGACCCTTTGGCGTGTATCCACTAAGTGGAATGGTTCAGTTTGGTACGGTCCATTAGGAGAAGTACCAAAATAACTGGCTCCAACCATTCCGTTACGGTATCCTTTCCTTCGGGGTACCAGAGTAAATGGTACGCTACCGGTGGAGCTATCAGGCACAGCGCACACCCCCGTCTACCAAGTAAAATGACTGTTCTGAGTCGAAGCACAAGCCTGACTCAAATATGACCCAGCCCTAACTCCTCAGAAGTTCAATATCCAGCCCTATTCCCAACATTTTCCAGTTTGCCTTTCACGTATAATGAAAATGTTTTCACGTACAATCAAAATCCCTCCAGAGTTCATCACATGTCTGAAAGCCTCTTAATTCCAATGTCTTAACGAGACCTGCCGTTCGTGCCATGTTTGCGTCTATATTTTGTGTCACCTCACATTTGTGTCTCTTCACTTTTGCTGCATGCCTTTTTGATTTATGCCATCCCATTTTCTTCTTTCTTGCAGATTGTCAGATTCTTAAGTGGGCCAGTCTAGCTGGAGTCTGGACTGGATGCTGGGGGTTTTCTAGTAATAATGTCATGGAAAATTAATAAATAGACTCGATACTACACAATAACACACATCTGAACAACTAATGTGCTTTTATTTAAATGTTGTCCAGTCTTTGTCCAATAACACCATTTGGTAATCATTAAAAAAAAAGAAAAGAAAGAAATGGCAGCCATGTTGACAAAGTTAATCATGTGATTGGCCTTTTTTGAACAATCCCATCACAGAAGTGAGATTTTAAATGCATTATAGTTCTTAACTTGTATTTATTTTCTGTTCTACATTTCCGTTTGAGTTGGACATGCTGAGAGTGTTGACCGTAACAGATAGAAGACTATATAAAGGTGCATATTTTATTATGAAGATCTATTTATGAGAACCTTTGTATGTTACTCCCCCCACGTAGAGGTTTGATTTAGCTGTTACAGCGATTGTCTTGACTGTACATTAGTTTTATCATGTACAACAGTTGTAATATATCTGACTTTGAATGTGTGGATGTTTTAAATCATTATGGAAACAAAACCCCCGTTTTAGAGAGTATTGTATTAGAGACCAAATGTACAACAAAGAGAGAGGAACTGGACCTAAAAACTGTAACCCTGAAATCATTTTCTTCAGTTAATAAAGGGATTTCCGTGTAAATGACACCCAACGTGGCTGCAGGGTCCTGTTGTCTCTCTGTCTGTCTCTGTCTCTGAAGATGTCACTGCAATAAAAGTCAATGTGAAGGGCTCTCAACTCCCCCCCCCCCCCTCTTTCCTCTTTACGTTCTGTAGGTCTCATAACAACAAGCTACAGTCTTCGTCCGCCTCTTAGAAAGCGTCGCACATTGCTCGAAAAACAAAATGCACTTACCAAGAATATGGCTTTTCTGAACTGTAACTCTGTGACGGACTCTGTCTCGCCTCTCCGTGCGTGGGTGGGAGCTGCCCCCTCGGCCCGTTTCAAACCTAAGGGACCTTTACATTTTTTTTTGGACCTTTTTTCGTCGGTGGGACTGAACACTTGAGGCATTTCAGAAGAAAGTTTACCTCGGAGAAAAGACTCTCAAAGGAGCTCTCATATTTCCATTGTACTTTATTTTTTTGGATCTCAATCTTTATATTTTATTATTATTGTTTCGACTCTCAGGCCATCCTTGTGGTCGTCGTGTCTGAGAAATGAGGGGGGGAAACTGAACACTGACTGTACAATGGCTGAGTTTCGCAGTGGAACTAACTTCTCTTCTCCCATTTCCACTCATCGATGTAGTCTGAAGGGCCACGAAAGAGCGTCGTACTAAATACCCGGACATCAGTAGTCTGCTTGGTCCAATTTCTATAACCTTACTGAAGGTATTGGTAATAAGCTATTGTAAATGAAACGCGCCGCAGTAGTGATCGACTGACATTGTGTATTTGAAGGTTCCTGCCCTGTTTGTAAAAAAAAAACAAAAAAAAAACACACAAATTTGTCAGATTTTGACTTTGATTTTCTTTTCTCTTTTTGTATTACAGCTGAAGAAATATTGATGTATATGGAACTTAATAAAAATGTAAATACTGATTCCATCCCTTCTTGTAATGATATGTAGTGACACCTCCACCATTTAAGAAGTTTGTGGGGGGAAAAAAGCAGAAGTGTAAGAAATGATTTTTTTTTTTTGAAATATTTACGGGACAGTGTGTTTGTGTAAATGGGAAAATGTATTTGGGATGATTTGAATTTCATGAATATTGGCACCAGCAGCCCTCATGTGGAGGATAAAGCGGTAGAAGATGAATATTTGTTTTATTTGTCGAATG
The DNA here is from genome assembly GCF_963457635.1 of Microchirus variegatus. Lineage (NCBI taxonomy): Eukaryota > Metazoa > Chordata > Actinopteri > Pleuronectiformes > Soleidae > Microchirus > Microchirus variegatus. Next base: position 8,214,627 of record NC_139811.1, read on the forward strand.
GAATGAAGGGCATAATAAATAATAATAAATAATAAATATATATTTATAAATGACATTTAAACACCATTTAAAGGGCCCAAAAATATTTTTTTTTCCCCCTAATTTTCAATTTGGTCGTCAGACAGTGAATCTGAGATTACACGGGAAATTGGGATTGACAAAAAGCTAGAAAGTCGCTTCCTTCAAAGAAAAATAAAAGCCCCTGCGCTGCTTGTCACTGTTTCTGTCAATTATAGCGAGTAATGAGTAAATGAGCTGGGGAAAAAATAATTCAATAAATAAATACATTTAAAAAAAACTAGTCAAATCTAATCCAACTCTGTAATAGAATGTGAATTAAACAAACCCAGCAGCAGCATAATGTCGAGATTAGGATTAGGATTATGCTAGTAGTAATTATGGTTAAGGTTTGAGAAAGTCTCCTGTGTATTGTGTGTGGCACATTTTCATGCCTTAAAAAAAAAAAAAAAAACTGGCAAAACGTTAAATGTATACTCTTTACACATCAAACGTACACTTTAATCTGAATGATTTATAGTTATTTAATGTTTTAATGTATTTAACTGTGTTATATTAACCAGAAAGAGAAAGGAAACGCTGTTTTTCTGCTGCCGTTATACAGTTTTTTAAACTCGTGCTCTCTCCACACACACACACACATGCGGTCAAGGTCTCGCGATGTTAAGCGTAGCGACGTGACGACGTCACTTCCTGTGAGCTCTGTGATTTTTTTTTAAACAGGCCAATGAAGTGAGGCGGTTGGATGCGAACGCTCGAATAGTCCAATCAGGACGCTGTGTGGGAACAATTTAAAGGTCAGTACGGGACTTTGTGCCACTACAACTTCTCCTCCGGCGGAAGGTAACGACTATGTTCTGCTCACGTTTCTTTACAACTATCGAAAAGTACATTTTTTTGTTTTATATACGACTGTTTGTTGAACTTAGCTAACTTAAGCTAACCCCTGTGTTATAGACGGAGTAGACGAGCTGCTCTGTCTTGTTGTGTTTGTCATTCGTGTTACAACAGGATCACGAGGCAGTTCCCGGTGTTCCCACCATAACTCTTTTTATGTTGAATTTCTCAGGAATAACGTCACACAGACAGTTTGCTTTACCGCTGCTGAGAAACCTCCTAAACATGTCTGAGAACGCGGATCGTCTGAATAAGTTCAAGAACAAAGGCAGAGATGCTAATGTAAGGTGTTTTTTTTTTGTTTTTTTTAATCCGAACATTTGACAGTTGCCTGTTTTGAGTACACACGTTTGACATGGTTTTCTAATGAATGCAGGAGCTTCGACGCAGGAGAGTGGAGGTGAACGTGGAGCTCCGTAAAGCCAAGAAAGATGACCAGATGTTCAAGAGAAGAAATGTGGCCGCGTTTCCTGACGAGGCCACTTCTCCTCTGCAGGAGAGGAGTCAGAACTGTCAGGTATGTCAGGGCTCTCCCACCTTTTAAAGTTGGTTTTTAAACCGCTTCAATTGCCTGTTGTAGTAGTATTATTATTGTATTTATCATATTCTGTTTTAAATTCTGTCCTAAACACTGACAGGAAATAATCTGTTAGAATACCGTGAAAAGAGTCGACATGGAATGTTTTGACTCCACCCTGATCCTGGACAAATGACTATGAATTTTGTTATCTGGTTTATTTTATAATCTATAGCAACACATACATACATATATATATATTTATAGATAGATAGAGAGGGAGAGATTTTTTATAGATTATATATTGAGAGGGGTGGATACATTTTTATATCCATCTATATATGATAAAGAAGGATCGATAGATTTTTATATATAAAGAGAGATGGATACATTTCTATATCTATATATTATTTAGATGGGTCAATAGATTTTTATATATAAAGCGAGAGATGGATCCTTTTTTTTATTTTTTTTTTTTATTTATCTATACATGATATAGATATATAGATGGACATAAACATGTTTATATAGAGAGAGATATGGATAGATTTTGTATGTGAGAGAGTTCAAACGATTATGTTTGTAAGCGATTCATCTGTCAATTATTTTCTCAATTAGTCGTTTGGTCCATAAAATGTGTCAAGTCGGGATGATGTTCTCAAATGTCCAAAACCCCCAAAAAACTTTCTTTTTTTTTAATCAGTTTTAATGATTTATTTGTTATATGGGAGCAAACAAAAAATCACTTTTAAGAAGCTGAAAAATCAGAAAACAGTCCTAGTTCAGTAGTCTTAAACTTAAAATGATATAAATATAGAGCAATCATGGCTCTCGTTTATTGTAACGTTATTGTGGAGGAATGTTGTATAGTTTCCTCTTCAGTCCAAACATCCTTTGTTTCTGCTGGAATGACGTGTCAGTCACATGATCTCTATACATCCTTTATTCACTGACTCAATATCTGTTTCACTTTGATTTTTTTATTGATTCGCCAGCTTTTCCACCTACAATAATGTAACATTTTCCATTCTGCTTTTTTTAATGTGCGTACAATAGACTGAAACTTCCTTGGTAAAGATTAATCCGCCCCTATACATGTATTAAAATATTGTTTCTACAAATTGCAGGCTGCCAGGCAGTGGACCGTAGAAGAGATCGTCGCCGGCGTGTACAGTGACAACGCCGAGTCCCAGCTCCAGGCTACACAGGCCGCACGGTAAGAACGGTTCATTAAAGATCATCGAACGTCGAGCTTTACCACGCAATCGCGACTGACCAAGTGCTTCTGCTGTGACTTATTTTTACTGCGTTGTCCCCCAACAACAACACAGAAAACTGCTGTCTCGTGACAAGCATCCTCCCATTGACCAGCTGATCAGCGCTGGGCTCATCCCCAAGTTTGTCTCGTTCCTGGGGCTGGTGGACTGTCCGCCAATTCAGTTCGAGGCGTCCTGGGCCCTGACCAACATTGCCTCCGGGACGTCCGACCAGACGGTTGCCGTCGTTGGAGGCGGAGCCGTTCCTGCCTTCATTAGCCTCATTACATCCCCTCACCAGCATATCAGCGAGCAAGCAGTCTGGGCTCTTGGAAACATTGCTGGTAATTGACTGAATATATTTTTTGATTGTTAAGCATTTACATGAGTTGTTTGTCAAGATCTAAATGTTCTCCCCTCTTCCTCTTTAGGTGATGGATCAGCTCTTAGAGACAAGGTCATCAAGCATGGAGCTGTGGCTCCCCTTCTCAGTCTGATGGCAGTCCCTGATCTGTCCATGTTTAATGTAAGAATTCAGACCGTTCCCTCCTTTTTACATGCTTAACTGTTCATACGTTTGGTTGTCCACTAGGGGGAGCCCTCACATCAAACTAATGCCTTCACTCTCACTTGATTTCTTTGCAGACCGGCTATGTGAGGAATGTGACATGGACGCTGTCGAACCTCTGCCGCAACAAGAACCCCTCCCCGCCTTTGACTGCCATCCAGCAGATCTTACCCGCTCTCATCCGCCTCCTGCACCACGATGACCTGGAGGTCCTGGCCGACGCGTGTTGGGCCGTGTCTTACCTAACGGACGGCTCAAACGACCGCATCGAGGTGGTGGTCCAAACCGGCGTGATTCCCCGCCTTGTGAAGCTGCTCGGCTTCGATGAGCTGTCTATCATTGTACGTATATGCGGAGCGTCGTGCTGTCTGTGTCATTTACCCTGAGGTCCTCCCCAGCTTTTTATATAACGACCCCTCTCTCTCGCCCATCCTCAGACCCCCGCACTGCGAGCCATTGGCAACATTGTGACCGGGACAGATGAGCAGACTCAGGCAGTCCTTAATGCAGGGGCGCTGTCCATGTTCCAACGGCTGCTGCGGCACAAAAAGGCCAACATCCAGAAAGAGGCGGCCTGGACTCTGTCCAACATCACTGCAGGAAGGGACACCCAAATCCAGGAGGTCATGGACGCAGGCCTTGTTCCTTTTATGATCGAAACTCTTGCACGGGTATGTTTGGCTCTCTTTGAATTTTGACCGATTCCTTCATTGTTCCAAGTTTTTAGTAAATGTCCATCTTCCTTCCTCTCTGCAGGGTGACTACAAAACTCAGAAAGAGGCAGTATGGGCTATTACAAATTTCACCAGCGGGGGCAATGTTCAGCAGGTGGTTTATCTTGTTCAAGAAAATGTGCTCGAGCCTCTTTTGAATCTGCTCTCGTCGAAGGACAGCAAAATTATCCTGGTCATCTTGGATGCCATCACCAACATCTTCCTGGTGAGTGCTTTTGTCGTTTTAATGTGATTTTTCGATTACAGCTGGCGAGGCGGGATGTCTGTAAAATAATATTTCATATTTTTGTGTCAGGCTGGAGATAAAATTGGTGAGTCTGACAAGCTGAGTCTCATGATGGAGGAATGTGGTGGACTGGACAAGATCGAAGGCCTGCAGTCCCATGAGAACGAGATGGTGTACAAAGCAGCGCTCAACCTCATCGAGAAGTACTTTTCTGAAGAGGTAAGTGACTTCAAAACGGTTGCACTCTTAGAAAATCGTGTTATGCTTTCTCCCCGAGTCTCACTGTGTTGTATTTTCTTCTTTTAAAGGACGAGGAGGTGCAAAGTGTGGTCCCAGAATCGACCACTGATGGTTATGCCTTCCAAATCAGCGAAAACCAAAGCACTTTCAACTTCTAGGTGTCTTTCTAACCCCCTGTACTGTACTCTCACCACTACTGTTCGTCTTTTTTCTATGTGTGTCTTTGTACATACAGTGTTTATTTTTTTTAATGTGACTGAAAAACATGTAAATAAAGTTGTCATGTTATGTGTGGGAGTTATTTCACTACAGTGTGCATTGAGCTGTTCTGCAAAAGTAGTGTATTTACACCAATTATAAATTATTATTATTATTCTTATATATTTATAAATACTTTTCCATGTTGTGCCTAAGTTGGAACATTGTTGAGAGTATTATAGAGTAAACATTAACAAATGTGTGTAAATGCAAAACAGAATTGAGTTCAAATGATGTTTCTGTCCATGGAGCATCTTTCTTAGGGAGGATGTTCACCTGCATTTGTACAGTTCTGTCTGTTGACTCTAGATTTGGTTACTTTATTAATGAAATGGCAGTCGATATACAAATAAAAACAGTGGTTGCCATCATCGATTTAGGTCATCGATCTTATTTAGGCATTCTCTGCTTACTTAATTGTGTTATTGCAACGAGAATGGTCCTTTTTTTATATAAATCAAACTACTGTGTCAGGAGTATGTCTCTACCATTTTTGTCCCTTTCTCTCAGTCATTAGCCCGATTTCCTCAAGACTGGAAGATCAGAGCAGTCGAGTTATCGCAGATCACTTTCATTTGCATATGTCCCATATATCATTTTAAAAAGTGAGATAAACTAGCTTTTTTTTGGCTCAAACTGAAAGATTGAAAAAAACACCTGAGACAATAAGGCTGCTGCATGCATACTACTACAGTTTAGCCATCAGAACAGCACACCACAATACCTCTGGAGCATTAAACCAGAGGTATTTTATTTTGTCAGTGTACAATGAACAATCAGGACAGCATAACTGTAACTGTATGATAACTGTGTAATACCAAAACTACATTTTATTCTGTAGGGTAAATTAAAATATATAAGAACAACACACACACACATTATGAAATACAGGTATTTTATAACAGGAGTACGTATAACATACTTACGGAGTAAGTATGTTATTTTAACCCTTTAAGCTACGCACCAAGAAAAAAGCAAAGGAAAAATAGTTTCTTTGCATTTTTTAAATTATTTTATTGTATTTACTTATGATAGCAATAACGACAATCAATATTTATTTATTTTTGAATTAGACCCTACAGCAGGGGTCACCAACCTTTTTGAGACAGAGAGCTACCTTAAGGGTAAAAAATAATATGGAGGGCTACCATATAATATTTTTTTGTTTGTTTACCATTTAAATGATTAATATTATGCATTCAACTGCATACACATTGATTCCAGTGCTTACTCCTAACGATTACCAGTTTTTATAAACAATATCAAAGATATTTTACTGAGCGATCATACGGATACATGCAAGTGAGGTGAAGTGAGCCCGCGGGCACCGTATTGGCTGCCTGCGGGCTACCAGGTGCCCGTGGGCACCACGTTGGTGACCCCTGCCCTACAGAATTTCAGATACAGGCCTCTACCAAACGGTTGAGACGTTTGTTCATAATAAACCTGGTTTGCGTAATTCATATAAAGTACAACATTCAGAACAAGTCACAATAAGTGTAAGTGAGTTCAGCTTGATGCATTTTTCAATGAGATATAGTGACTTAAAGGTGCCATATGTAAGAATGTGGCCAAAAACGGTTACTACATTCAAATTCAAAATACAGAAGTCTTTTAGGTTTCGTTTTCTGACGTAACTGGCAACCCGTGGTTGCGCGGCAGCTGAGACTCTACTGACTGCAATGATTGGTAGACGGAGGTAGGTGGGGCCACATGCCAAAACGTGATTTCAAAACATAAACACGATTTGCAGTCTGTAAAATATTTTTTTTAATGCAAATATTTTGGCTGTACTGTTGTTGTTGGTGAGTTCAGTTTGTTATATGAACATTATTCCTGAGTCTCTGTGACATATTAGGAGGATTTTATGGCCAGTTGCTTTAGATTTATTACATAATGCACCTTTAAAGTGTGGTCGACCAAATGGTTGAGTAGTACCTTAAAGGGTAAATGTCCGGAAAAAGACCGGAAAAGTAAAAAGTGTTCGGTACTCAAGGACACACTGGGATCTGTGTGTTTGTGTGTGTGTGTTATTACATTTCGGTGCCACCACATGCTGGAGTCTGGTTTGACTCCCCCCTCTCCGCCCTCTCCGCCCCCCCTTACCGTGTGCTGTCGTCACCGGTCAGCTCCTACCAGCGTCCTCCTGAGGTGGGATCTCCTCCACACACTTCAGCTCTCTCTCACCGAGCGGAGCCTGGAGAGCGGAGAGCGGAGAGGAGGACAGAGTCAGTCCGGGGGCAGAAGCGGAGGCTCCTCACGAAGATGTGAAGACAAACACCGCGTAACAGCAGCGCCGCGACTCCCCCCTCTCCAGCTGCCCGCTTCTATGTTCCCCCCCGAGCAGAAGTCATTCTCATTGAATGGTCTCTGCTGCAGCGCTATTTTATTTACCCAACCTTTTATATTATAATTTTTTTAAATTTAAAAATATTATAATTATTAATATTATCCATAGCATTTGTGAGCTCTCGCTGTGGCAGTTGAGTCCACATCCGGGCCACAATGTCTTGACTCCACTATTGTGTAAAACTGACGGGAGTGCTTGTTATTATTATTATTAATATTTTTTTAATATATATATATTTTTTTTACATTTAACGACACATTTTTATTGCGCGCAGTGGAGGCTGGTACCAAGAGGACATGTCTAACCAAGGAGTTCGGCGGAATGGCCCGGTGAAGCTACGACTAACAGGTAGCTAGCAACGCTTTTTTAAACCCCCCTCCAACTCTATTCCCCTCCCGCACACACTCGCTTGGAGGGCTCGGTGTATTTGTTGGACGAGAACAGTTCCCATGGGCTATGGAGTTTAGCTTTCCGCCGTATTGTGTCTCATGTGGTTCTCACGTTGTTGTGTACAGCTACGTTACCGTTGAATTGTGCATGGTTGTCGCTAAACACTGCTAAACGGAGAACAACGGTGAATGTAATATCCCTGTTCTTGGAAATAGACTCAACCGTGTGTGTGTGTGTGTGTGTGTGTGTGTGTGTGTGTGTATGTGTGTGTGTGTGTGTGTGTATGACTGTCGCCACAACCACCACCACCACCACCAGACGAGTGGTAACACGGCTCCCAGACTAGCTATATGTTTCCCTGCCTTTAGTTTGTTATTATTTCATTAAACAAAAAATATTAATACATATAATAAACGCATGTCTGCACATTTGTAGGAGGGCTACCCAGCAGTAGCGCTGCTGACAGATGGGGCTCTCACATAAAGTTGGCTAGCCGACGTTAGCCTAGCCAGACTGGCTGGCAGTTTTGTCATAATCGAGCCTTTATGCCAGAACAAACCCGGGCTGATATGAGCGGCTGGCGGGTTGGCTGCTCCACAGGTCACACGAGTGTGCAACTGCCACTACACAGTGAACAGTGTCCCATAACTGCTAACTGACAGACAGCTGACTCCTTTGTCATTGTTGTCTAAACAGGTCAACATGAAAATGCAACCCCACAATGACTAATAAGACTGTGAAAGTCTGATTTATACCAGTTTTGGAGGTGGTTTGTAATGGGATTCAAATCACATTTCCACTGATGCATTTGGGTGTGAATGCACATTTTCTCTTGCGTCAGTCATAAAGGAAAAGTTCAGTTTGGTTGTTTTTTGGAAGTGAGGTTGTATGAGGTATTAATACAGGGGTGTCAAACTCATTTTCACTGAGGGTCACATCAGCATAACGGTTACCCTCAAAGAGCCAGATGTAACTGTCATACAGAATAAATGTAACTAAATGTAACCAAATATAATGTAAAATAAAGGTAACTACTACTATAATATATTGCTAAATAACTTTCTGCATATCATATTATATGCATATACAATGATACACTGCGATCTAGTGGCGGTGCCGTCGCTTTGCGGGGTAACGCAATGGCCATGCGTTGTGGGAAATGAAGTTTATGGTCACGCACGCCTTAAAGCAGCACAGACCTATTGTAACACAGATTTTTAAGACCAATTAATCACTCGCGGGCCACATAAAATGACTTGGCGGGCCTCATCTGGACCCCGGGCCTTGAGTTTGACACATGTGTATTAATACCCTGACTTTGCCAAAAGCATGTTATTGAACGACAAGCTTGGAACCTGGACACACAGGGACACTTTTTTTTTTTTTTTTTACCACTTAACAAAAGGCTGACCTAAAGAAATGTACCTATTCTGAAGTTTACTTTTCTTTGGCTTTTTATTTATGCCACACAGGGAGTTGTTTCTCTACAGCTGCCTCCATCTCTAAGCTCAAAAACATTATCTTGTGACTTTGGTGCTTGACCTCCTTTGTTAGGTTTGCGTCAGTGTTCTTGTAAAATAAAAAAAAAGGCAGATTTTCTCTGTTCAAAAAAAAACTTCACCATCCCCTTTAAACATATAATGATAACATGAAAATTGGTGCTGTAAGGAAAGGAATTAATTACTGATTCTGAAGAATATTATGGAGGAGTCGTCTGTTGCTAGGTTTTTCTTGTGTGATTGAGGAGTGCTGCACAGCGACGTGACAGGATGATTGTTTGGAGAGCGAGATGATGCACTTCCAATTTTTCCCTGCATTCTCTTTTGAAAGTTGCACCGCAAACACGGGCACGGCTACGTCTTTACCAAAGCCACCACATGCCAATACACTTGATAATGTCTGCACACATAAATCAAATAATTTGTTGTGAAGAACAACGTACAGTTGTGGAGCTTTGTTTGGACTCCTTCTCCCTCCTTTCCTCTCTCCCTCAGCTGTTTGGTTTGTGCCTTTTCAACACAAACAGGGAAAAGGTTTACATGAGCGCACAATGTTTTGACTGGAACTTAACAGCTGCCCTGTTTGATGTAGGTCCAGGCTCTGACCTGAATCAAATTCCAGGGCTGCCTGCTCCTATCAGGACAGGCCAAATCAAATATTTAAGATGGTGCTGTTTCTAATAGGAATAAGTGGAGACATGAAGGAGGGATCTTAATAAGATTTGCCCTCTAGGGAAATGTATGGTTTAGGTTATAATTCTTATCCAGGACCTATACTTCTTAAAAAGGCTTGAACCTGTTACCGTTCTGTCGAATGCACCGTCGTACAGCAACAATTTGCGAGGCGCTGTGTAAGAATTGCTCACTTTATCATTTGCCTGATGTCCCTCAGAGACACGCCACTACATCATCTTTACGTACGCAAACCATCGTGTTGCAATCCAGAGGAGTCGCTGCGAAGGTTGTGAATCAGTTCTGTCGCCACGTTCTGTGATGAAGTGCAGTGGTCTCCTGCTGGAATGCTAAGAATGTGAGTCCACAGTGAAAAATGGGCGAGAGCAGGACCTCACAGACCACCGCTCCTCTTGATGCTGAGCGACACTGACTGTACGCCCTTCCAGAATAAATATAATCTCTGCTAGGGAGCAATACAAGTCCATAAAATGTTTTTTTTTGTGACATCAGTCTTTATATGTTTCACTAATTATGCAACATGTTGTTCTGTCATCTACACGGCCAGCCCTGTCTCCAGTGTAAATCAGTATTTAGGGCATGCAAATAAACTCTATAGGAAGGCAGCCATCTGATCGTAAAGACGTAGCACTCACTTATTATTCTCGTTATGCTTATTTATTTATTTTTCATAGTGCCGCACAGCTGTTTATGCTAGGTCGCTTAGATCACCGTTTGGGCAGTAACGATCCCAGAAAGTGTCATTGCGACATTGCGGCTCCATGTTGTCATCTGTAGTCGAGTCGCAGTTTTTGACGCATACTTGCCGATGAGTTTGTTTCCGAGCAGGTTGTGAATGACGAGTTGCTACATTTAGAAGAGGCCTGTAGCTGTTTGCGCTGTAGGCGTCGCTCCGCGTTGACAACCCCCCTGTCCATTTGAACCAGATGTTGCAGATGTTTTGCCAGCTATTAAACTGGAAAAATATGGCAAGCAAGCTGCTAAAACTAACACTTGGGGTGAGAATTGCCCCTTGACTAGACGGGACAGGTTCCCTTTCTTCTCCACAGCTGATGAAACTACACGACACACAAACTCAGGCACTGGCATAATATGCATGATCTATGGAGTAATAAATTACATCGTTAAGAAATGGCTCATTGCCTTGTCAGATCATTTTTAGATTCTGTCACGCAGACATGGCTCATGGCATAATTTGCAGCGCTTTGCATGCAACCATAAATCTGATGACACGATGAAGAGTGCCAAGTCGGAGTTCCCTGTAATATGAATGAAACTTTGCAGAAAGGAGACGACATTCCTCGAGTTAATCGCAATCTGTGATCTCATATAGAATTGTCAGCGATGCTCTGTCTCTGCTCTTCTAAATGTTTTCTTTGCACAGAAATACATGCATCACGGTAACAAATGATCTGCCGTGTGTTTGATTTTCTGGTGCGATTCAGATTCTTGACGTTTATTGCCATTTCTTTTTTTCGTCTTAGCTGAGAGTTTACGTATGACTTGTTAAGCATGTGGTTTGCTCATCTGGATTCTTTGGCGCGGCGCAGACCAGCGAAAAAAGAGCTATCTCAGTGGGATTCCCTAGAATTCTCCATTCGCATTCCCACCTCTTCCTCTCTGAGTCACTCCTGTTCTTTCCGACTGGAGGCTTCTTCCCCTTCAAACCAAGTCTGAGGCATATTTCACTCCCACCCTTATCTGAGCTTCCTACGCACTTTCTTGATTTGTTTGATACATCTGTAGGTGTTATTATCTATTAATTCAAGTGCAGATGATCAGAATTTGAATGTGCTGCAGTTCACTACATTTTCGTGGTATTTCCCTGACCTAGACACTGCCTGAGAAAACAGATTTACGTAAAGGGGACATATTATACTCTATTTCTCCAAGTTAACCTAGTTCCCTGGTGTCCTAATGAACATGTCTGTGACATGCTTTGGTCAAAATACCTTTAGGATGAAGCACCACAGCAGTTCAATCACCCTGCCAAAACAGCCCTGTTTAGAACGCTTCCTTTAGTAGTATCTTTTTAGGTCCACCTTAAAAAAAAAGTAAAACAAAACTTAAGGGACAGGAAATGACATCAGCCACAGAGGCTACTGGGAGCTAACAGCAGTTAGCATTTGGAAAAGTGATCATTTGCAGGCTCTAGCAGGCACATTGCCGTCATGTATAACATGCATCCACTGGACAGATAAATCCTATGAGGCTGGAAGTTTGTGTAGAACTCTGTGCTGCACTGTGGAGCCAAGAATAGAACTTTTCGTGGACTTCGCAGACTTCCGGTTATCGGATACCGTTGACCTCGCCTGCACTCTCGCATGTTTTACGGACAAAACGGAGCTCCGCGAGACAACAATTCCAGGAAGTTAGCGCATTGTGACGTCCCAATGAGCGCAGGAGTGTTTCATCTCCTGGACTTAGACTGAGGAGGACCACAAAAACATGAGTGAGTCGTCTTTTTTCACACTTTGCCGACTGATAGGACCTCCAGAGTCGCAAATTTAAGGATTTAAATGATTAAAAAGTTGATTTTGCATAATATGCTAAATAGTCCACTGTGTGGCTTTGAGCACAAGGCTAAGGTATCTTTTTTTTTTAGTGCAACTCCTCACTTGGTCTGACTTTAGTCTGCAGATCTTTGGATGTAGGATGATTTGAATAAGAAACTCCCACAGATGGGCACAGATGGCTCTGTGGAGGCACAGGACCTGATCATCAAGAGAGTTTTAATGTGGTTGAAAGCTGGCACTTGACGCATTCATGTGGTCTCAGTTTTACAGAGTGGCTGCATGGAAGTGATTTGGGTTCATCTGGGTGTTCAGACAGGATACGTTGTTAATACGCAGTGATTAGCTGCATGTGGTGAACTGTTGAGTCTACTGGGCATAACTTGGGCATGCCTTTTCTGCAAACATCTCCACATTTTCCTCCTAACAAGATGTGAAAGAAAACAAAATAATAGTGGCCAAAGACCAGGGAAAACACTGGGGTCAGGAGATCGCAAAGAGAACATAACAAGCAATTATTGTATATCATTTGTAGACATTTTTCTTTCCCCCCGTTGAGAGCCTCCCATCATTTAAAATTCTTCCATCAATTAATTGACTGACTTGGGTTGGCTTTCCTGTTGGTTCAGCTGCTTTTCAATGAGGACAGAGCCTTTATGCGGTTGCTTTACCCTCAACTGCCTTCAACTCCGGCCAGGAGGAGACCAGATGTAGCGAGGGGAGAGAGTGAGCAGCTTCTGAGAGAGGAAGTGCTCCCCAGACCCAAACACTTGTCCAAACGTCACCCCTGACAGGTGGGGAGCAGAACAGTCCAGATTCCAACCCTTTCGAGGTTCCCCTGCAACAATAAAGCGAAGAACTGTCGTATTACTCAGCAGGACACGAGGCGTCTTGTCTGCTGTGTTGCTTATATCACTGGGTGGCTCGCAATTCTGTCCTGTCACTGTATTATAACAGCGTGCCGTGGGTTTGATTAGTGGGCGGCATGTGTAGTTTGGGAAGAGCGGCTCTTCCTGCCGAAGAGAGCAACAACACTTGAGAATGCCTGCTTTGTAACAGTAACGCCAAATAATATTTTCCCGTATCCACACGCCATGTTTCATTTGGAGCCGGACGAAAGAGAGAAACTTACCAACCTTGTTCTCAGTTAATACTGGACTTTTCATTCAATCACAACCAAGGCTACTTGTAGATGTGATGCTTATGCTTTCTTACGATTAATTGTATGACTTCACATTCATTTGGTAAAGTGGCAAATGACTGGGATGTACCATAGTGCGTAGAAAATTCATCCAGTGAGAGGAAAACAAGCTGGCAACTGATGCTTACATACAGTTTTTTTTTCTTCTTCTAATGTGAGTGTTTCTTTAGCCGTGGAGAAGTGCTAATCCTCTTGGGTGGTTTGGCGGAGACCTTCAAAGGCCTGATCTGTTAACTTTGTTTTGGTGGTTAATGGTTCAGAATTGGATTAGTGGCGAGTGTGAGGGAGGGGAGTTCCAGTGAGAACTAAACTGATTCTTGTCTGCAGGCTCTTATCCCATCCTTCCTTCCCTGCCTGCCTGGTCTCAATGCTGTCCCTATACACTGCATCAGCCATCGCCTTCATTTTTATTTTAAAACTAGTGCTTTCTTTGAAGTTGAGAAACATATTTTTCATCTGACGTAGCTGCACATATATCTTACATCAATGTTTAAACCCATTTGACTTAAGATTGGCTTTAGTGTTGTGTTGCTGCGAGAATGGTTTGAAAATGACTGAACAAATTGACTTTGTTGCAGCTTATACAGAGCATCACTGAGTAAAAGCACGAGTTATGTTTTAAGGCTGTTCTGATACAAGCTCATTCCCACAGCTGCAGTTAGTCATATACCCAAAGTAGAGGTAGTGGGCCTTGCCTTGTAGAGTGCTGCACCTCATTCTGAAATGAATGTGGAAATTCATGCTGAACTGCTGATAAATTCAATTCATGTGTTGGCTCAGTAAAAAGCTCTCCATCACATTGTCATTACCACATCACCAGTGTGCTTTTGTGCTCGTAAGAGAGTGTGGTAGATCACCATCATTCAGGCTTTTAGCTAGGATTTTTTTAAAGAGTGTCCCAATCTTTGTGTAGAAGACGATTTAGCGCTGTTATTAAGGGAATAACGATGCATCAGATCAGCTGATCTCGTTGATTAACTGCTCAAACAGAGATAGAAGAGAGTTGTGTCGTGGGGAGTTCAGAATCTGCGCTTTTTGCAGCCAAGTTTTGCTTTTGCGCAAAGAGACTTTCCAGCATTTAATAGGTGCTGTTTCACTGTGTACTCACATCTTGTTGGAATCATTTTATTGGTGTTCCAAACTGATCTTAGACCGACTCTAAGTGGGTATAGACAGGCGCGTGCTGGCCGAAGTTTTTGCATGCGTCATCACAACATCATTTTGGTGGTTACCGGGTGTAACTGGAGATAAAAATAAGACGTCTTTAGGGTGTCCTGCCTAAAAGTAGGGCGTCTAATTTCTTTTTCATTTTCAGTACAGGGAGTCTCCAGGACGCCCGGACTCCCTGCTGTCTAAAAGCCTGCCATCATCCTCGTGCTAGGTCAGAACAACATGCTGGTACAACAGTGCCCAGACCTCGAATCATTACATTGGTTAATGTTCCACTTCTCTTGTGTTTGTTTCCAGCTGTGGTATTAGTTATTAGTCTTCTTCTTCCGTGTGTAATTCTTATCTCTCATCAATGGTTGAGATCTGACATTTGACATCGATTCGTGGAGAGAAGCTTTCACTTTCCCGATGAGTGGTGGTAGAGGCAGGACGGCCAGAGCGTTGCTGCTGCTGCTGCTGCCCAGCTGTCTGATGAGCGAGGGTAACCTGAGATTAATACTTCGACCTGCTCGGCTCTGCTTTAAACCTGGATGGACATGGGTTGATACGATTAACTCTGACTAACCTCAAGCAGATGGGGGTCTCTCAAGTCTTTAAGTGTGTTCGTTTTGGGGGGGGGGGGGGTTACAAAAGCCGCAAGACGCCAACAGCTGACTGGAGGCGTCTGTCCGTGCCTCGGCCTTATGTTTGAGCCCCTTCAGTCCTCTGAGGAGACGGGATCAGAAGAGAGATGTTTATATTCACACCCGATCACGTTTCAAATGGCATCTCTGCTAAAGTTGAACAAATACACCACAGGAGATTCCTGTGCAGCTGAGCACAGAGAAGCGAATGTGATACTCGAATGTTGGGATTTTTTCCTCCGCGAATCGGGCTGGATAAAAGTATTTTTCTGGCTTTTATCGGGAATGTTGACTTTTTTAAGTGAAGCTTTTCAGAACCGTATTACAACTTAAATCACGCTGGAAATCTACCATGAGATACCAGCACAATATGAACTACTGTGGTCTTTAAATTGGCACATAACAATGGAACTATCAAAATGAGATGAATTAAATTGCAGCCTTTGCAATTTGATGACGGCACTGTTTTAAATTGCATATTCTAATTGAAAATGAAAATGATGCCCAGCCCTATCCCTGACACGCTTGACTAAGATTGAAAAGAATCCACAGTTATGTGCAGAGCCCCATCAGGGATAAGCATCATTAGGATTAAGTTGACACCGGTGCTACTTATCACCGCTGATACTTCAATGTAATTTGATGCTTAGCGTGTCTGAATGCAGAGATGTACTTTTTTTTTAACCTCACAACCAGAGCACAAACAGGGATTGCTGTTGAAACAAATGGACGCCACTGCAGTCGAAGGACTGTAAATCTTTTACAATAAACTTGGCAACAACCCCGTGATATCAACAGTTTCCAGAGTCATGTTCCCTCGTTCTGTCTCTGACTTCCGTGGCTGCTGGTTGTGACTGACGTCTCTCTGGGATTATTTAGCACACATTGGAAGTTCTTAAAAGTGATGCCAACAGCTTCTTGACTTAGCAGTGACACGGTTTATCATCACAAGTTACCTTCAGCTCCTATCAGCGCTGATGGAAAGTGTATGTGCATGCAGCATTCTCCACACAAACATGTCTTTTCCTTAGCTTGATCGTAAAGTTCCACCTCCAACGACCATAAATCTACATGTTAATAAAGCATTTGTCACATTGCCCGTTATTTTTTAACCAAACTGTTAAAAATAATCAACGCAGACGTCTTAAAATATGGGGTTAGGGTTCGCGATTCGTCTAATTTAAACATGACATGTATGTCGTAAAACAGTGTTTATTGTATGCACCTGTGCACAGCTGCATCTGGTACATCACATGTTTTACATGTTGATTAAAAACGGATAATAAACCAAAATTTTATGCCAAGAAAGGGAGAAACCTCGAAGGATATGATGATTTTGGCACGTTTACCATCCTGATTCTTAAGTGTGTCTCACAGTTCTTTCTGTCCAACACATTTATTGGCACGGTTGTGATGGCTGGGTGATAATGATGTAACACCGCGCCTAGATGAAGTTGAGAATGAATTCTTAGCAGCTAAAACTCTCCAGAAATTGCCGAGGGGGGGGGGCGACTATAGTGGAGTAAATTAACTCCGTTCTGTCGCTGAGATGTTCCTCAAATTCTGTTAAACCGGTTTAGTACGGTCCAGTCTCTCTACTACAGCACCAGTCCAGGCCTTCTCTTCTCCATTACATCAGAGAAGGCGAAAGAGCCAAGAATCTCGGAGAGCCATGCAGTCACTCAGTGCAGCCCAGAGTCCCAGCCAACGGCGGTGCAAGCTTGCAAGCAAGCGTGAGCTCTGATCTGCTCATGGTTTTTGACTTCTTACTTTGTGGCAGTGGTGACGGTACTTTGGAAGACGTGCGTTGTGATGCAGAGTGGAAAGAGAGGGTGATGTTCTATGCAGAGGTAACAGAAATGCCACTAAGAATTGCCAGTGTGGCATGGTTTCTCGCTATTCGGAGCTGAAAATAGTCGGGGGGGGGGGGGGGGAATGGACTCCTCTATTATGCAATTACAGTTGACTGTATCACTGAGGGAAAAGGTGACGTGAGATGGATGAAATGTTCTCACACTCAAACTGTTGCCAGGCTCTTTCCTCTCGCATGCGGTTGTGTGCGGCGAGTTTCCTCGTGTAGTGAAACAGGTTTCAGCAAAGGAGGATGAGACTGTGAAGCTCTGATAATCTATCACCGATTATTATACCTGTTTTACTGATTAATAAGTTGGTCTGTTTGTGTGTGTTTCAACAGTCTGAAGTTGAAATGCACTCATAAACAAAATAAGTAGAGAAAGAAAAGAATCATAAAAATATTCTTATTTTGCAGGGCGAGTGAGTCTTGAAAGAACCGAATAATCAAGCTGGAACCAGAGCGTTAATTGATTTTTCATGACTCCAAGCTTTGTAATTGATTATCAAAGTGGTTGCTTTTATTGATTATCTGCAGATTGTAAAATTTAACTGCTCTAAAAACATTGTTATCAATCATGATCTGTCCGTAGTTTCCTCTCCACTCCCCTGTCATTGACAGGATTGGTCTTTCCCCTTCACACACTGGGCAAGTGTGAAATAGAGATGAGGTATTTTGAATGCCTTTAACTTGGAAGAAGGGGATTGAGGTTTCTCTCCCCCCGCCTCTCTTTTTTGCACAGTGTTCCTTTCAGAATAAAGTGATGCACAGGGAGATTTCGTTACACATTTTCCCTTTTAATTTTCGCAAATCTTGGAAATTGCAGCTCTGTGTAGAGGCATTAGACGTTTTTCCTGGCTCCATGATCACTGTCTTACAAGTGCCTCTAATATCTGTAATCGTAGACATCTTATTAGATTTGCTTATGACACGAGTGGATTTGCTATTATTTAAAGATCTATCATGGCTGAGATATTTCCCAGTGCCTTACAAGTAAATTTACCTCAACCACATTTCCACAGTTGAAGAGTTGGACTGAGTTTAGAAAATCCTGCGCTGCTCAAGTTCTTGCACTATTTTTGCTTGACTCCAGTTAATGGATGCTTGTTATGTCTAAATCTTTAGGAAACAATTTGCTTTTTGTTGCAGTTATAATTCATCTGAATATGGAGGCAGATGATAAATTATCTTTTGTTTCTTTGTTTTAACGGAACAAGTACTTATGATTCCCTATAAAACAGAGCTAATATTAATGAAGTATTTGGACCCAAAACACTTATTGTTTACTACAAACATTCAGGAGTACTAACCCTAACCCTGCACCACTAATAGGAACACATGTACAGTATGCTGGCTGATGGTTGGTATCTCAACATCACTTCTGACAACAACAAAGAGATGACCCACTCCATGGCTTGAGCTCTCTGTGTATTCTGTGTTTTATGATTATAACAGGATACAATTTGCCTTCTTCTTAATTTTGAAACGGATTTACAAAAGTTAATACTATATTATCGCCTGTCTCTTCATGTTTCAACCAGCATTTTGAAAAAATATTATTTGAGTCCAGCATTGATCTAATTTTCACCTTTTTTTTTCTGGATGATGGAAATGCAAACAGGAAATTAAAGTCTCAGAGTTTCGCTTGTCGGGCTCCATATTTCCTGGGCCTGTTTCGTTAAAAAGGGAGATTGGTCCGGTTCAAAATTAACTTGGATTTATTCCCAATGAACTGCGCCTTGTTTCCTTCCTGTGTAAGACTGAATGGCTCCACGTCTGTGAGGTTGCTCCATGCATGAAGGTCCAGCATCCAGCCTATATTAGCCTCAGTGACAGGCGCTCGCAGAGGCTGTTTTCAAGACTAAACATTACCCAACATCCTGTCAGGGGGAGATTGATCGGGAGGTGCTCAGAGTTTAGCAAGAGACTGGTACAAAACAGGTTCACCAGCACCATCCATTAGCACTTGTCAAGTTATTACTCGGCCTCCTTCATTTACATTTTGCCCTCCTTTTAGGTTTCAAGTCCCAAAGAAGTAAAGGAGGAGTGGGGAGGGGAAAAGGAAGCCTTTTGTTTATACAAGAACAATGCTACGCATGAGATTGCACGGTCCCGGGTCTGGAGTCAAAACAGGGCAGACAGACAAACATGCAGACAGGCTGGGGGCTGGGGAGTTGTGGATGGAGGTGGTGGGGGCTGGGGAGTTTTTTTTTTTCCCTGAAGATGTGTCAGACTGTCTGGCGGGGGAAGGTCAGTGCACTGGACTGGAGGAGCCAGGTGGACAGGAAAGGAGGTTCAGAACAGGGTCAACCTGAGCTTGTGGGCTTGGAGGGATTTATTTAAGTTCTCACACAGCGATGATGAACAGCTGATTTTTTTTAAATGCCCCCGTCTCTTCCAGTCGGGCTGCTTCCACGCAGTTTGGGCCTAAATTTGATGGGAAAGGAGCAACAGGACTAAGTGGTTTGTCTCTATTCCCACACACACCCCCATTTCCTTCAGAGTAATGGTTAACCACAGAGAGAGGGAGTGTGGACTAGGGCTGCAACGATTACTCGAGTGATTGGAGTAACTTGATAACAAAAAAGTATTTGTTTTTTCCTATCTCGCGCGGCCTGTTCAGCACAGGGATCATTGTTCCACACGGACCGTTTTAGCAGACGCACTTCTGGATTTCAACTGGCACGATGGCGGAGACGGAGAGTGAAACAGCCAATGTCCAAAGTGTGTGACCATTTCACGCTTAAACAAGCCAACAAGGTGCAGCTAGCCACTGTAAACGACTACTGAACTGGCGTAACCACAACAGCACGTCCTCAATGATTCAGTATCTGAGCCGATAGCATCCAGTTGCTAACGCTTCCCACATTGATCTGAGCTGATTTCATGTAGCTTACTTGAGCTGCAGCTATTGAATATTTTTGTAATCGAGTATTCTACCGATTATTTCTTGATTAATCGAGTAATCAGATTTTAAAAAACGGAACAACAACACAATAATAATAATAAACCTGCGTTTTGCGCCCTCGATTAATCGAAAAATAATTGGTTGAATACTCAATTACAAACATATTCAATATCTGCAGCTCGAGTGTGAACCCTCTCCACCCCCTAGTGTTACTTTATAACTATGAAAATCTCTGTATGTTTCAGTTGACAGCAGACAAAAGAATGTTCCCAGTTCCATCTTGTCTCTTGACCCGGCGATTGCTGCCATGGCGACGCACCCGACCCTACCCTACCCACCCCACCCCCCCTCCCTTAGACGTCGCATGAGCTACCCCTCCCCAGGTGTTTGGCTTGAGTCTGGCGAACTTCATTGATTCGCCTGCACAGTGGGGCTCTTTGTGTCCCAGCCTGTGAGAAACTCTGCCCATCCTCTCCCCACAGGTGGAACGTTAACTTCACCCCCAAGGTTTAAGTATATATCTCTCTCTCTCTCTCTGCACAGAGCTGCTGTCGCCTCTCGGAGGAATTGATTTTTGTTATGAGGCAGGAGCTAAGCAAAAGTGTGTGCGTGCACGATCAGCGGTGTGTGGCGTTTGTCCTCTGGGAAGCAGCCTTGTTTGGGCTGTAATGTGGAAAGCCATTATGTGACTAATAAGCTGCAGTCAGCTCCTGAGAGCGCAGGGCTCTCGTGAAGTGGTATTGTGTGAGGCTGTGTGTGTGTGCGAGAGTGTGTGTGTGTGTGTGCTCGTTAGATGATGCTGCATTTAAAAAACAAAAAGGCTACGCTTTCATTTGTTTTAAACATTTTGTGTGGATTAGAATTCCTTCAGCCACTTTGTTGGTCTTGTTTGTGACGTGTGCCTTCAACCTAAAAGGTTTCGGTCATTTATCAGATGGAGAGAACTGTGTGCAACCCAGTGATGGAGGTGGTGAAGCTTTCATATAATGCACTTTCGTTGCATTCTAATCTTGGTTAGATCTTCCTTGATTGTGAATGAGGTTCTTAACCTCAATGGGGGGGGGAGGGGGGGGATAAATAAAGGTTAAATTAAATAATTAAAATAAAAATAATAATAAGAAGTTTAAATGTCTGTTCCGGTGTCTTGCTGCGAATGTCTCAGTGGTGATCATCCTGTCTGTCTCTGCAGGGGTTTTTCCTTACACCCCCCCCAGTGCTGCAGTCTGTGTGTGTGTGTGTGACAGTGCGACCGGAATGAGAAACACAGGCGACACAGAGAAACCCTTCTTCTCAGTCATTGCTATGGCTACGGTGGATTTTAGATGGTGCTGAGATGCACGGGGGTTATGTGATGCTTTTGAGACGGTCATCTTGTGGTTGATGCGATCCAGACCTGGTTATTCAAAACACACAGATGATGCTATGGCAAATCAAATTGTATCTTCCTTCAAGTGACATTATTGGATAATAAATATAAGAAATGGATGCTAAAGAATATTCTTCACTATTGTCAATGTTTGTCAGAGTGTAAAAGTCGTCCACCCCACACTGAATAAGACAGTTTTAAAATGTGAGACATTTGCTAGCAGAGCATTTCTTCCAACAGTCCATGTCCAGGCCAAAACCCAAATAAGATTTGTTTAAAAATACACACCAAGGGCGAGAACACAACTGCCAAAAAAGAAGGACTTTGTTTATGTAGTTTATGTAGCAGTCCATTTATGAGATTCTGGCATATTGTACATTGGGTGCCAGGGTTATTTACATCTTGAGGTTTTTTTTGCAGACAGTTTAGTATTTGCTGTTAGACCTGGAAGTCGTTCTTACTTTGCAGACGACCGCGAAAACAAACAAACAAACAAACAACAACAAAAAAACAGAAGAAGAAGATTGGCTTGACTGGAAAATCACACAGACAAAAAACTCTCGGTGAAGACAGATTTGCGTGACATTGCTCTCCGTTGGGAACGCCTGCTGGAGGCCAGAATGTGGCTTTCTCATCCAGACTTTGCCGTGAACTTTCATTGACATCTCCTATGTTATCAAAAACCCCGACAGTTGTTGCTCCATTCTCCATCGTTGCACTAATCAACAAGGAGACGAGCCTGGCTTGTGTTTTCTAAAGTAAAGAAGGAAACTCAGACCGAAGAAGATTGTTGATTAATGCCATGAGACGAGCCTGCGTCCCTGGGGAAGGAACACAGGAATGGTGATCATGATGTGCATATGTCTTTCTTCAGATCGTATTTTATCAAAGGCAAGTGCTTCTTTATATATCTTAATGTAGTTGTTTTGTTTTTGTGCATTTTTTTTCTCTCCAAAGACTAAGAGAAATAATCCCACAGATGATGAGTGAAATAGCAAGTGTTGCTATTAGCAAATAAGCTAATGATAGCGGAATAAAAGTAACGCTAGATTGGAGGCGTCAACGTTAACGCATGACACGTTTCCATGACGACTGACCAGAAAATTACGTGTGTGACGTCATGTTTGCGTGCCGCGGTACCGGAGTCCAGGCACAGTTAGCTCTGTTAGGTGCGTTAGCTCCTTTAGTGCCGTTAACACACCTACGGTCGAACTGGAGCGGACTGTTTATTAAACAAAAAGAGCAGTGCTAAAAATAACCAGCGTACCTGTGTACTGCGTACGCGTGCCTTAAAGTTTAGCGTTACTTTAGAGACTCATTTTAACAATCGGGAGTCGCATAAACATTATGTCCGGTCAGTCGTCATGGAAACGCGCCATGCGCTAACGTTGACGCGTTAACGTCCCCAGCACTCATAAGTCTGTTTTTTTGTGGACATCGAGTGATTTGAATGTTTGTTATTTTGATGCGATTTAAAGGGACACTATGTATTATTTCTGGGTTTATATAACCCAAAATCCACTTTTTTATACATATTATGTGCTCCTGCATTGTCTAGTCGATGTATAATAGTTTTTGTTTCATTTTCGTAGTGTTTCAAAAAGTCATGTAAAATAACATGGTCGCGGGCCGCGGTTGCATAGCCACTGTTAGCAGCGAGACGCCATGTTTCTAACGGAGCCTGTAAGGACAAACGCGAGAGAACAAATCAAGCGTCTCTTTACTTGTAGCGGAAGTCCCGCCTCCTCTCTCTCCGCTTCGTCTGCTACGGCTGCGGTAGCTCGCCCTCTCCCTCACCTCACAAACCTCATCTGCTGACACGGAGAAAGACGACGAAGACGACATTTGACCGGCTGCGGATACCGTAGCGCTCAGGGAAGGGAGGGGGTGAGCAGAGCAGCAGGTCTTTGTTGTAAATTTCAGCCTCTTCTATAAACTACTTACTTCACCTTTAAATTGCGATGAAGTTAACGAACACAGACTCGTGTCCAATGCGAGAGTCACATGACTGAAAACTATCTGTGTGATTTTCCAGTCAAGCCATTATTACTTCTTACACCACTTGCGTCAAGTAAAAAACAAAACGAAATCTGAATTTCAGTACTCGTATTCCATTTTCGTTCGTGTTTTAAAGGTTATCCTAATAGTCAATTAGTTGTCTCTGTGATTGATGACTAGTTGACCGCAAAACATTGTCAGTACTTGCAGCCCTGTTCTCTCCCATGTTCATGTAATAAAGTAGAAAGAGCGGGAGCTTGTAATTACATTTGTGTGTGTGTGTGAGCATAAGGAAGCCAGTCCAGATTGACCAATAAAAGTCAAGATTGATGGTACTGCCTTGTAGGTGCAAACTGTCATTATGACTCTTATTTCTCACAGTGACATAAATCTTGGGTTGCAGGTAAAGAAGCACCGGTATTTTACTCAATGTCACTATGAAAAGATTTAAATGTAATGGCATTTTTGTCTATGGGTTCATTTAGTGATAGTATAGTACCCACTAATTTTTCAATCACTGGATCAAATCCCATTTAAAACCATATTGAAATTTGATCTTTTTTCTCTTTCTGCCAGCTTACCTGCCTGACCCCAAATAAAAAAAAAAAGTCCACATTTTTCTTTTTTGCATGTTTGATTTGCTTCCAAAATAAATTCAGGATGTCACAGTTGAATCGACAACATCATTAAAGAGACTTTTATGATCAGGGCATGTGTTATAAATCCAGATTTCATGCAAATAGTGGGAGGATAAAGTGCCAGAACAAAGGGGGAAATCCTCTAGAGAAGCTGCATTAAAACAAATGAAACCATGTCAACTTGCATGACAAGTACATGTAGTCTGGCTGGTTCATTTTGATCCCTTTTCCCTTATTTGGATGTGTGCGCCATAGGGTCTCTCACCTTTTAGCTTATAAGGCAGGTTCTTAAAGAAATAACATGTTTTTTTTGGCTTGGCCATATCGCATATATTTACATTAACTTAAAGTCAAAGGTTTAATCTAAAAGAGTGAAGCCCTTTGTATCAGCCAAGCAAGTGTGAGTTTAAGTTTAAATAAAGTAAAGTAGTAAACCTTGTCCCAGAAAACAGTGTTTCATCATGTGCAACATCACTTCACTGTTTTATTAAAAAGAAAAAAGACATTTACGTGTACTCTATGCTGTTAAATAGTGGGTATATAACAAAAACATCAACATTTATGGAAAACTTGAACATGTAAATGCTTCCTTTGAGTGAATGCAGAGGAAAGTTAATGATATTCTGTTGCAGACTAGTTCCGTGTGTCTTTTCACATGATTAAACATTAAAAAAGGTTGAAAGATTAAACCGTAAATCAGTTTGTTTCCTGGATAAAGAATAATACAATAATTGTTTCCAGAACGTGAACAACATAAACCAAAATGAGACATTACAATTACAAAAAAGAAAAAAAAATCTAGTAAGTAAATACAAACTAAAAAACAAATTTCAGTATATTAACAACTATTGCTCTGCTCATTAAAAATTGTGGACCTTCTTGACCATAATTCTATTTTGAAAAAAACGATGACCTCTGCCTGACCGCGTTACAGTGACCGACTGTTTACCTCCATAAACACTACTAGAAATTAAACATGTATTCAAATTTGGCTGCGTTTCAAAGCAAATTTGGATGGAAACCTGGTCTGGTTTGAATATGAATGCAGACTTTTTTTTGGCTCGTATGTCATCCATCTCTAGAATCCCTGCAGTCCTTCTGTCATGGCAGCTGTTGACTGATTGCACCTTCTCATTAGATGCTTAGATTTTGGGCTTTGATCTGAAGTCATTTTTTTTGTCTAACTTTTACTTAGCTATAGTTGAAATAGTTGAACTCCTTCACTATGTTCAGCTTTGTTTGAACTTCTGGCCTCAAGAGCTTCAACACAAAAATACGTTTCACTGACTCAAGTAGTGGACCTTATGTATGACAGACGCCATTGACACGTGTAGATGTAGTAAGGGTGAAAACATTCCGTCTGCCCCATTTCTTCCATGCTGTTGTGTGTTTTTGTGCTTTGGTGTGTATGATTTCTTGTCAGATTGTTGGAGAGCTTCAGAAAATGTCTTCCCTCCTCTCATCACACCATCATATGTTCTGAGGATGTAGCCATTTCTGTCATTTTTCTCAAAGTGGCAATCTGACTGAAGCTATGTTTACATAGAAACAACAAACACTGAAATGAGAAATCAGAATGGTTTTATCATCGGATTGAAGAAAATATGGCTTTTCGACTTAAGGTTAAAAATGGCACTTTTCCACGATACAGTTCTAGCACTAATCGAACCCGG
Source organism: Microchirus variegatus (assembly GCF_963457635.1). Taxonomy (NCBI): domain Eukaryota; kingdom Metazoa; phylum Chordata; class Actinopteri; order Pleuronectiformes; family Soleidae; genus Microchirus; species Microchirus variegatus. The sequence continues at coordinate 8,240,215 of NC_139811.1, forward strand.
CTCTACTTGGCTTGGTATCAGGCACGTCATTTTCCATTACTTTTGTACCTCCTCAATGTGGGCGAGGTCGTCATAGCATGGCGGCACAAAATTGCAGTGACGTCATTCTATACCTGATGCAAAACTAGTGACGAGCAAAGCAGTTGTTTCCGGTTTACTTAATCATTAGAATAAGTTCATTGAAAAAGTAGTGCTGGGGGTGTTAAACGAGTTAGCGGTGGTTAACGGCGTCAACGTTAGCGCACATCGCGTTTCCATGACGACTGACTGGAAAAAGACGCACGTGACGTCATGTTTACGTGACGTCACGTTTGTTAAAATGAGTCTCTAAAGTAACGCTAAACTTTAAAAACAGAGGCACACATACGCAGTACACAGGTACGCTAGTTATTTGTAGCGCTGCTCTTTCCGTTTAATAAACAGACCGCTACAGTTCGACTGTAGGCATGCTAAAGTAGCTAACGGAGCTGCCGCCTGGACTCCGGTGTCGCTGGACGTAAAAATGACGTCACACGCGTCTTTTTCTGGTCAGTCGTCATGGAAACGCGGTAACATGCGTTAAAATGCGTTAACCTAGTGCCCAGCACTATTAAAAAGATTAATTTAGTACTTCCTCTATGACCGTAGCACAGACTCTGGATGCGGCTCGCGGTTGCTGGCATTCGGCAGTGCTCACGCTAAAGTCTTTTTAACTGATTTACTGTTTGGTTTGATTCTTGTGTCGTACGTCGCGTTCACGACTCTTCCAGTGACGACGCACTCTGACCAATCAGTGGCCAGCAGTCTGTCAACATCACATTTAGCAGAGTCATGCCAGAACTGTATCGTGGAGAAGTGCCAAAAGTGTTCTCTCAAGCTCTTATTTGTGTCATATGTTACACAATCAGTTTGTTGCCATTTTCATGTCGACGGCCGAGCACAGTGCTGCGATTGTCTCCCAGAGAGAGAGAGAGACTGGTTGAATAGAAATGCTTCATGTAAACATGCCATTCTTAATACTCTGCTCTGATATGACTCAGTTGGAAAGAAATGTCATTCCAATCGAGAGAGGTCATTTCTGCCCATCTTGATTCTGATTGGCGTTCATGTTGAAAGTTGTTTCAGTCATGACTTCCTGGTATGGGTTATCACACGTCTGCCCGAAAAAAAAAAAAAAAAAAAAAAAAAAAAAACGTGACATATTTCCAGAAGTGAAGTTGCTTCTACTAATACTGTTTGCGTACAATCAGGCAACTCTGCACCCTTTACATGTCAAAAGGTGGCACTATAGATTACTTAATTTTAGATCATTAATCGATTACGAAATTAATCGTCAACTATTTTGATGATCGATAATCGGTTTGCAGCTTTTTTCATGATTAAAACAAGATTTCTAGTTGTTTTAACTTCTTAAATGTGAATATTTTCTTTGTTTCTTGAACAAATGGTTCCAGGTAGAACCTCAGCCCTTGTAGAAGAACACTTTTGGATCCCTTATTTCTAAGAGTGTAAGGTTAGCAGTTGTGCTGGGTTTGATTGCTTGGCCTGCTCCGATCGATCTTGCAGCTTTTCCGAACAGTTTCATTGAGGTACAAAGTTTTCATGCATCACATTCAGTTTGTTCCATTATATGGTTGTTTCTTCAGTGTGTAACGATACGTCTGTTTTGCTGAGTTCTTATTGCCACCCTGCTTTGCTGCAGCCTCACTCTCTCACTTGGCTTCACTGCTCCCATTGTCTCGCCGGCGTCTGCCATTCCAGTGGTTTTTCTGTACATTTTCTGTTTTTAGCTGTAATTCGGCCCCTTGAATGTTTTCCCAAGAAGTCAGTATAGGTATAAATACTGCTGTGCGGCGAGCTGACTACTGCTTATGCACACGCGGGTCTGTCGGTCTGCAGCTCGCTTTAAGCTGAGCTGGCTGTTGTGTGGGCCCTGATTTACAATGCAGTCGTTGTCATTTCCTTGTTCCTGTCTGGGTTGTGATTTCATGTTTTCTTGTCGCTGCCCTACTTTGATTTAAAGAAATGTTTCCCAGTTTTGTTTTTTTTTCTCTTTACCCTCTTGTGGATTAATCGTGTTTTGACTTATGGACTTGGGAAACTGAGGTCTTCATGTTTTAGCCCTCTGGAAATATCGTTAATCACTGTCGTACTCGCACTATACACATGTGGGCATTAACACTGTAGAAGTAGAAAATAAAAACTGTCACATTTTTACCTTACTCTAACTTTTTAACATCCTTCAAAGCCTCTTGTGTGTGTGTGTGTGTGTGTGTGTGTGTGTGTGTGTGTGTGTGTGTGTGTGTGTGTGTGTGTGTGTGTGTGTGTGTGTGTGTGTGTGTGTGTGTGTGTGTGTGTGTGTGTGTGTGTGTGTGTGTGTGTGTGTGTGTGTGTGTGTGTGTGTGTGTGTGTGTGTGTGTGGATATGCTCTTGTCTTCCTATGCTTGTGTGGACCACCCCCTGGCAAAACACCTTTTTTGTGGGGACATTTCTCCTTGTGGCGACATTATACCCGGTCCCGAACCTGGTCCCCACAATGTGGTAAAGACATGAAGATGTGTGTCTGTGTGCGTGTGCTCTTGTCTTTCTATGCTTGTGTGGACCACCCCCTGGTAAAACACCTTTTTCGTGGGGACATTTTTCCTTGTGGGGACATTATGCCCCGTCCCAAACGTGGTCCCCACAATGTGGTAAAAACATGTAGGTGTGTGTGTGTGTGTGCGTGTGCGGGCACATGTTCACTTCTGTGTGTTCAAGCGAAGTGTGGCTCAAAGCGATGCATACCAGATGTTTCAGAGATGAGGTGGGTTTCACTGGAACGTAACACATTCCCAGGGATGTTTGCGGAAAGAAATTCTTCCTCATCTGTCGAGCATGTTCTGCACCCCCCCCCACGCGCGCCCCCCCTACCCCAACAAGAGCGAAAGCATCCAATTTTGTCGTCTGTTTTCACTTCTTTCTCTCTTAATGGGGTTCTTGTCATTAAACCCACACTGTCCTGTGTGTGCGTTGTGCAGCTGTAAACAACATGCACATGTAGACGTTTGTGTGTGTGTGTGTGTGAAGCCGATGATTTGTGTATTTAATTTAATTTTGTCCACGCAGAAGAAGGTCCGTCGGCGGCGTCCTCCTCCTGCGGTTTCCTTGTGGGCAAAATTATTTCAGCTCAGGCCCAGCTCAGTGATTCAGGGTGATATTTCACATGGTGTGGTTGTGTGTCTGAGTATGTGTGGCATGGGGGTAGATGAATAGGCAACGGCTGCATATTGAATGGCTTAAGCTGCAGTCTGCCTCGACGGCTATGCCTTTTGTCTATTTGTGTTAGCAAAGTAACTTCTGAGCACTTTCACCTGCACATCGAGGCGAGTAAGAGCTAGAAAGTCAGGCCAAAGGAAAGAGACATATCCAGTCAAGTATGCAACTAATAATTAATTTGTTCATTTGACCCATTTTTAGGTTAACCATTTCAAATTATAAAATTAATATTCCCAATGATTGTCCATTGTTGATAAGGAAAACCTAACTTATGTCAATTAAAGAAAAATCATGAGATTTAAAGGTGCATTATGTAATAAATCTAAAGCAACTGGCCATAAAATCCTCCTAATATGTCACAGAGACTCAGGAATAATGTTCATATAACAAACTGAACTCACCAACAACAACAGTACAGAAAATGTGCATTAAAAAAAATATTTTACAGACTGCAAATCATGTTTATGTTTTGGCATGTGGCGCCACCTACCGCCGTCTACCAATCATTGCAGTCAGTAGAGTCTCAGCTGCCAAGCAACCACGGGATGCCAGTTACGTCCTAAAAGACCTCAGTGTTTTGAATTTGAATGAAGTAACCGTTTTTGGCCACATTCTTACATATGGCACCTTTAAACTGTTTATTAGTGGTGCTGGGCATGTTTACACGATAACGGTGGTTAACGGCGTCAACTTTGACGCATGTCGCGTTTCCATGGCGACTGATGTTTACGTGACTCCCGATTGTTAAAACGAGTCTCTAAAGTAACGCTAAAGTTCAAAAACAAAGACACACATACGCAGTACACGGGTACGCCGGTTATTTGTTGCGCTGCTCAGACCGCTCCAGTTCGACGATGGGCGCACTAGCGGCCCTAACGGAGCTAAAGCAGCTAACATAGCTAACTGGTAAACGGTGCCTGGTAAATATAATGTCACGGTCATGGAAACGCGTCATGCCGTAAACGTGCGTTAACGTTGAGGCCGTTAACCGCCGTAAACGTGCCCAGCACTAATTATTAGATCAAGTTTTGCTGTACATGGAGATCCAGATCATATTATGTTTTTAAAAATATCCTGTTAGAATAATAAACTGTCTTATATGGTTACTTTTCTCCACCTAAGTGCACAGGAGGTTTCAGGTGTCCAGACCACACATAAACTTTGCATGTCAGACCATGGGAGGCCTCCCAAACTCGTGTAAGGCGTCATGCTGCTAGACACGAAGTACATTTAAAGTCGTATGTAAAGTAAGCAAGTGCACATTTTTCCGCCTTCATCGGATAAATTAAAGCAGCTTTAAAACCGTGCGTCATTAATCATCATTAGATCAAACTGTCATAATAATTAGTGAACACATATTTTCACAAAGAAGAGACTTTTTCTTTCTTTTGAAAAGTGTCCAGTATTTCAGATTTTTTACAATAATGATTGTAATTAATTAATCAGGTTTTGATAAATTAACGCTGTAAGTTATGCGTATCATTTCTGTTTGATCCAGTTAATCAACCATAACCATATTCAGACCACAGAGCATAGAGAGGATGAGGGGGACGAAACCAAAATCACCTCCTCCAGCTGTTTCTCTTTTACTGATATGACTCTTAAATGCTCAAAAATTCAAGAAAAGCCTGTGTCTTGCTTCCCTTGCTGTTGTTGATAAGGTGAATAGAAATGCAATCTCATTTGGGTTGGGTTGTCTTTAACAGTGCTCTATAATTCTGTTTTTCTGAGCGTTGATTCTTAAACTACACTCATCATTTCCGACCCAAGACAATTTTGTCACTTGTTTAACAAAATTAAACAAACATTTTTTTGCATTGATGTTATGGTAAATTAAGTCTCTCCTTTCTCTTTCAGTCCTCTGTGCCAAAAACCTTGCAAAGAAAGACTTCTTCCGTAAGTATCTGCCAGTATATTTTCCATTCCTTTGGTTTTGCGGATATATGATAACATGCATTATAAAGTCATTTTTTTGAGATTAAGACATTTAGGAAACGTCTGTTAGCTGTCAGCCACACTTATAAAGTCATTGACAGCACATTTGGAAGGTTTACAGTCCTTGCTAGTAATAGTATACACTACCATTCAAAGGTTTGGGGTCACCTATACAATTTTGGTGTGTGTTTTCCATTAAAACTCACACTTTTATTCATCAAAAGAGTTGCAAAGTGAATAGAAAATATAGTCAAGACATTAACAAGTTTAGAAATAATGATTTTTATTCAACTGCTGTGCTATAACATCATTGCATGAGAGATGGTTGTTGGAAATGGGCCTCTATACACCTATGTACATATTCCATTAAAAACCAGACATTTGCAGCTAGAATAGTCGTTTACCACATTAACAATGTATAGAGTGTATTTATGATTCATTTAATGTTATATATATATATATTGAAAAAGGTGCTTTTCCTTCAAAAATAAAGACATTTCTAAGTGACCCCAAACTTTTGAACGGTAGTGTATGCTATCTACTGCTTTATCCTCCACATGAGGCTGCAGGGGGGCTGGAGCTTACAAAGATGGGTTTCAACATCCTGCACAGTTCGCCACTCCATTGCGGGTCCTTGTGTATATTAGCAACTTTTCCACAGCCAGTTCATTTTAACGAATTAAAATGGTTCATGTCAGGTGTCGGGAGTGTTTTGGTGTGTTTGGGTCAGGCTGTCATGGTGAATGAGCGTGTCAAGGTCCTGTGCTCACTCAGGTGGTTTCTGTGGTGCCCATTCCTGCCATTCCAACACTCAGGAGCTGAGCAAACAGTCAGTTAGGAAGCGGCTGGAGAGCAGCACTGAAACCGTCGATAAACGCGCCTCTGTCTTTTTTTTCCGTGAGCTAAATCTATACAGTGCTTTTCTATTTTTATCTGCGGTGTTTGCAGTGCTTCATGTGCAACCAGATTTACCACAGGGATCATTTGTAGTGTCAGCTAATTTGTGTATAAAATGCCAGCAATCAAATGTCCATTCTGAATCATCAGAAGCTAAACAGAAACTCACCTACACGTTTTTTTAGTTTGTATTTTCCCCTAAAAAACGACCAAAATAGATATTGGTTATTCCCTGTTTGCCACATGTGACATCAAAAGACAGAAGTGTGTGGAAATAAACAATGAGTAATCTGTAAGTCTGGACTGTTAGACAACATGGCGTGTTTATCTCCATCCATCACACCACTGTGTAATGATGTCATCTGTGTGTTGTACACCTGTTTATCTGATTGTTCTTGCTTATTGGTGTCTGAGTGTAATAATGTTCCTTCTCTCTGTCTGCAGGCCTTCCTGATCCCTTTGCTAAGGTGGTTGTGGATGGTTCAGGGCAATGCCACTCGACAGACACTGTGAGGAACACGCTTGACCCCAAGTGGAATCAACACTATGACCTGTGAGTCCTTCAGTGTTTCTCTCGCACAGCCATTTCTGTTTTTAGATTCCTTCTTCGGTTTATAAGAAAACCTCACACCCACCTGAAGGCATAGTCTGATTACAAACAGCAGGTTGAGGCAATGCTACGATGCCTCACCGACTGTGTCAGGTCAGTGCCATTAGCGGGACCTGAACAGAAACAGATGCAAACAGCCGTTGCATCTGGCCGCTAACACATTAGATACTCTGTAATGACATAACCCCGCAGCGCCAGCAAACAGTCTAAAAATGTACCTTGGAACAGTATTTAAAGCACTGGAAACGATGGGCGTCTCCAATAGTATTTTCTTCCATTGACTGGAACGCGTGCTCGTCGTGTTGCGCCCTGATTGCCTCTCTTCCCAAAGATAGATTTGTGCTGTGAAAGTTAGCCTGGAAAAAAAACCTTATGAGACGAAGGGAGCGCGTGAGTGAAAGTGTGAGAGTGAAAGTTTCCAGTATTCGCCCCGGTTGTTTATCCAAAGCGTCATGCGTAAGCCAACGGCAAGAGGAAGCACATGTCTCCGTTTGTTTGGTTGCTGGGGATACAGGACCCTCTTTGTACGTGTCTGTTAAATAAGCTGCTCCTGTCATATTTGAAAAAGTCACACATACGCATACGTATGCTAAAGATAAATAGATGTTAAGGGGGGACAGAGACTTGGCTTAGAAGAGTTTCTCTGTGCTCTTTGTCCCCAGAGCCTGCAGACATACTGTAGTCGACTTGTGTTTCCGTGCTACGGATAAGTTTAACATCACTGCACCATTTAAACTGTCTGTTAGTGTCCAGTAGGGCTGAAACTATTAATCGTCAACTATTTTGATAATCGATTAATTGGTTTGAAGCTTTTTTTCATGATTAAAACAAGATTTCTGATCGTTTTAGCTTCTGAAATGTGAATATTTTCTTAATTTCTGCTCCACATAACAAAGAAATCATTAAAACTGAATCATTTTTGGTTTGTGGACAAAACATTCAAGAACATCATCATTTCCAGGTTTGACAAACATTTTATGGACCAAACGATTAAGCGATTGAGGTTTTAGTTCAGGCAGAGCAGCCCTAGAAAATCTTGCCTGGTGGTCTTCCTTACTAAAATTATTATTATTACTTTATGTTATAGTCTCATGTGAGAGGGTGTAGAAGTCCTGTGTGCAAGCATGTGTTTCATTGGCCTGTAACCTCTGACCGTTTCATTTTTGTTGTGCAGGATGTGGTCAAAAAGCCAGGGACGGCGCACACACAGTCAATGTGTAAAAAAAAAAAACACTACAGTGACCAATAACAGCAGCATATCATTGACATTAAGGAAATATTTTAATTTGTCAGATAAGGGCAAACTCATTTCTACTCATTTAAGCCCCATTTAAACTCATCCACCGTGTAAGATTTAGAGACTTGTAATGACGAGACTGCAGATAAAAAGAACCAGATACAAGAAATGATGTTGTGCGGCTTTATTTTTAAGTAAACCTATTTCTTTACAACATGAAATGCCGGTTTGTCTGTTGAAGTTGCTATAGAAACGTGGTGGTGCAAGATGGAGGCCTGAAGTATTAAGAACAACATTGTTTTATTTTAAAACAATTTTACACACAAGCTAACATACTGTACTTATGGGTAGTATATTTAATTCATCCTTCATCCTCTTTAAAAGGTAAACATGTGTTTACTCTGAATCAGGAGTTCTTCTTCAGATGTCACATCAAAATGTGATGTTAAGTGCCCAGTACAGGCTACAATTATATCTGCTTACACATCCATTGTTCTTTTTATACTGTATCATAACTTAATTTCTATGTAAACGTCATCAGCATTAGTGCCACGTTGTATTATAGGAGCTCCTCTTGATATTGATATACATGTTTATTAGATAAGTCTGTTTTAATGTTTCATTCTCACTTTGATGAAAGCTTCACTGTCATAACAAATATCCATCCAAGTGTATTTTATTTTAAACAGCTTTCATTCATCACGTACGATTTATCGTTCTAGAGCAGTAGTTCTAAATCTTCCTTTTTTTCAGATGTGTACACGCACACAACTCCATCAGGTTAACTCAAATGATCCTTCATTATCATCATCATCAAGTCATATTTCAAACCCATTCATTTGCAATTGGATGTCATTTAACCCTATTCATATATACAAGTTGATATTGCAACAGTAGTTTTCTCATTTCTTAAAACTAACTCCAAAAATGAATACATCACCTTCACTACTTCCACTGTTTATGCAACATTCTATTGTTTAGTAGTTTTTATAACTCGTCCATTAAAGGGCAACAGCCGGATCCAGTCCAGAGATTTAAATCTTATTAGCGAGCCCACACTTTTGTTTTTCCCTTTTACTTTGACCATGTGTTCTTAACACTTTCTGAAATCCCCCTGAATAATAATAATAAGAATAAGAATACAGTCTGCCAAATAAATGGATACATTTAGAAGGCACATCTGTGCCTTTAAATCCGTCTTTTGCTTTTTGTTACAATTTTCCCATTGTCGGTGTGTGTGTGTGTATGTTATTGCCGATGACTGCTATTAAAAATCTCAGCCAGACTAATGAATTTTATGACATAGAGTGCGATCCAGATGACTAGGGTTTGGTTATAATACTTCCCTCCCGTCATGTCTGTCTGACACAGCAGCTCTCGCTCTCTCTCTCTCTCACACACACATAGCACAGACAAGCATTTGGCATGGACTCAAAATGTCCAGACATCTTACTCACAGCCCCATTGTTTCATATCCCTTTTGGTAAGAACCGTGATAATTACAGTGGGACGCAGTTCTGCAGAATCGTACACATGATTAGCTTTCGACAGAAGGAGGCGAGCCCACCCGAGCAGATGTGCCGCGACAGGTTCACGACACGTGGGGAGATTTTATCACACACTCTGGTCTCACCTGACACACGGGGAGCAACCGAGACGACACGGTACTATATAAGAATGTGCTGCAACACACCAATGCAGGCAGTCAGGAAATAATCTGTTATTTGTAGATGTCTCTGTTTTTCCCCCAACACATATTTGGCAGTCTGTGAACTGTGTAATTACCCAATTTGGTTCTTTTCCTGGTATAAGAAGATTTAAAAAAAGTTCCTTTAAAACTGCTTTTAGTTAAGAAAGGCAGAGGTTGCATTGATTACACTCCTCTAGAGCTGAAACAATTAATCCATTACTAAATTAATCTTCAACTATTTTGATAATCGATTAATCGGTTTGAAGCTTTTTTTCATGATTAATACAAGATTTCTGATCGTTTTAGCTTCTTAAATGTGAATAATTTCTTTGTTTCTTTGCTCCACATTCGAGAACATGGTCATGATCAACGTTTTTGAACATTTTCTGACATTTTATGGACCAAACCATTCATCGATTAATCGAGAAAATCCATTACACCTTAAGCCTTGTTTCCACCACGCGGTCAGTTTGGAACGGCACATCCTGATCTGGCTTGCATTTCCACGGTGGCGTGTGCGAGCCGGATGATGATGATGATGGTGATGATGGTGATGATGGCTGCATCAGCTAAAAATAAAACTAGCATGACGACGTTATACCAGTGCCACGCAGTGTAGCCTGTCAATAAATTCCACAAAGCAGGAGAGGAACGCAACACTGTAAACAAAGTGTTTATAGCGTTATGTTTCATCCATTGATGGTCTGTTTTTTTCGTATACGTTTGATATGTCCTACATTATTGAAGTCACCATAGCCATACTGACTCTTCTTGCACACACCTACCTGGAAATCTGTATCCGTGTTCTTTAACTTTTAACCTAACCCCCCATTAGTTGACACTCTTAACCCTGGAGATGGTATCTTCTCCTTTCTTAGAGAACATCCAGCATTTTGTGTTTTCCCGCTCTTGGCATAATGGATGTTAATCTCACGATGAAGATGAGCTTTGTTTGCGAGTAGGCTGCATGTATTTTTTGGTTTTTTTCCGTTGCGTGGAAGCCACAAATGTCTGTACACTCTTAGAAATAATGGTTCCAAAACGGTCCTTCTACAAGGGCTGAGGTTCTACCTGGAACCATTTACTTCTGAAAAACCCTTTCCCGAAGAAAGGGTTTCTCAAGGGTTCTTGGTGACACTAATGGTTCCAGTAAAAAACATTTTGATCCAGAGAACCCTTTAAAACCCCTTTCCTGTATAAAGGCTTTTAAACCCTAACCCATAACCCTCTAAAAGGGTTCTCCTATGAGGACAAGCTGAGCCTTATATGGTTCTACTTAGCACTTTTATTTCTAAGAGTGTAGATAGATAGATAGATAGATAGATAGATAGATAGATAGATAGATAGATAGATAGATAGATAGATAGATAGATAGATAGATAGATAGATAGATAGATAGATAGATAGATAGATAGATAGATAGATAGATAGATAGATACTTTATTGAGAGTTTCCGGCTCCATCTTATAGAGCAGGACCATGATGCTTGATACCCAAGGATTGGTACAGGTCACTTACTTTGCAAGTTTTGACAATGGAAACACAAAACTAAACAAAACTGCACTGCTTGAAAGTCAGCGAGGCTAAACGGATAGGTGAATAATTTACTTGCAAGCTAACAGCCAACTATATTAACTATATTAAAAGTAATTTGGCAGTATAATTGATGACTCTTCATGCTAATCACACTTCCATTTAAGAGCTTGTGTTAATTTTTATGTTTTTTAATAACTAGGAAAAGATTATGCGTAATATTTTAGAGGATTGTGAGCCCTGTTGAAGCCAGGACTGTCTGGGGTGTTATAAATGATTCACAGGATCATAGTCTGCTCATGTTCCATTTCATACTCAGACGCTCAGGGTCAGATTTACTGGCTGGAAAATCCCTTTTCAGCTCCCCACCTTCCTCTTCCACCTCCGTGCCCTGACTCTTTCATGTGATGTGTGTCCTTGTTGTTGAGGAGGCTCTGTGGCGCATGTTTTGCTGCCTGCAACGATGTGGAGACACTTGTCTGCACTTGTGCTACATGTTGAAACCACATATGTCTCTTGTAACGTCTAGCAGCTTGACATTATGACTAATATGACACGGAGACTGTCGCTGCAATCTGGTCACATTCTCACCGTGTCATCGCAGATTATTAACTGCATCTAATGTAATTTATTCCCTGCAGATATGTTGGAAAATCAGACTCCATCACTATCAGTGTGTGGAATCACAAGAAGATTCACAAGAAGCAAGGGGCTGGTTTCCTGGGCTGTGTCCGCCTTCTGTCCAACGCCATCAACCGCCTTAAAGACACAGGCTGTAAGTGTTACTCAGCTGAAATCACTGTTACATTCATTCGAATTTCCATGTTTTACAAATATATGGTACATTGACTTATTGCTTTTGTTGCTCTCTGCTATGTAGGCGCATACACAAATGAGAGTAACAAGGTTGAGGTTGGGGTTAGGGTTGAGCCCGATTTATACTCCTGCGTAAAGCCAAAGAGCCTTATATGGTTCTATTTAGCACTTTTATTTCTAACAGTGTATGATGTGGCCTTTAGGGTTAGGTTTGGGGTTAGGGTTAGGGTTATGTGATGCACATCCCCTGTGACACGCTTGGTTTCCTTGTCACATCCACATAAAAATAAGATGAAAATATAAATATTGCGACTTTTTTGATACTCAGGCCAAATAAAGTAGGTCAACCCGGCCTTTGGAAATACTGAAATGAACTGTGAACCTCCATTATCCTCCCAAATCAGTTGGTAAAGGAGAGTCCCACGCACAGATAATGAACAGCTGCAGTGATAATCAGTCATTTTTTCTTTGTTAAATCAGTGAAGCTGCATCAACCACAGTCCTCTCTGCAGCTCTTGCAGCTTTCTAATGATGAGCGCGACATCTCTGGCTTCTTCCATGTGCTGCGTGTGCAACAGGCCCCTTAAACCTGTCTCTTAATAACACAGTACCACTGTCAGAGCTGTGATAGAACGTGGACTCGCTCCTTTTAATGTCCCCGTCTGCCTCAGTAGTGCTGACAGAGGCCAGGACGGCAGTGTGAGAGGGGTCAACGCTCGTGCCCCTGCCAGAACAGGAAGAGCCAATCAGCATCACCCTGTAATTACAGTAAAAATGTCTCATGTCAGAAGCTAACTGGATAAATGACGCTGAGTCTTTAGTGAATAGCTCCCAGTAAACGCAGTCTCAGACAGTTGTTGGTTTGACAAAGTGTTCCTGTAGCGATTATTGCTTCATGGTGGTGAGGTCGTTACCTGCTCTCCGGGCCTCGTGGGCAGAAACGGGAAAGAATCCCGCTGCTTTTCCTAGAACCCCCTGTCACTGTTGTTTTCCTGGAGCAACACAGGAAACCTGAGCCTTATGCCACAGCTGTGAATGGTTTTCCTCCGCATTTCCTTTTTTTTCGCCTGGCCTCCACCTCACCCCTTCGGTTTCAACTCGAGTCTGCTCCGTGAACTGACGGCATGCGCGCATGCGAACATAAACACAAAATGCTATTGTGACTAACCTCTATCTCTGTCTGCTGATCTAGACAGCTGGTCATTTCACGCAGACATGCGTAATTGTACTGCTATTTAAGTTAGCGTAGATTGGTTGTGTTCTCTCTGTTGTGGTCTCTCCCCCTCTGTGTGTTTGTCATTCTGTTGTTTTTGTGTGTGTGTGTTTAGCGGCAGTAGCAGATTTGTTCTCTCCGCATGCCTCGGAGAAGGCGCTGGCTTTGACGACTGACATTTGTATATAATTGCAGAGCGTCTTGGCTTGACTTTTAATGTTTATAATGTCTTTGTGTATATTTAAATGTATATACTTGTATGTATTTCAAGTGTGTGAGTGCATACTTATTTTTTACTGTCTATGCTCGTCCAATTTCTGTTTTCTCTGTGGCTGCTGACCTCTGGCCAGCCTTGTAACAGTTTGACCATTGCCTGTTTTGGTCCCTGTTTAGTCTAGACACACATCCTGAGCTGATCTGCATGACACCCAGACAACAGAGAGCAGATAGTGGCATTTCTCATGTCTGCAGGCAACTTGGATATATTTTTTTTTCTTTCTTTTCCGCCTGATCTCTCCCTCTCTCTCCTTCTCCCTCACTCTCAAATTCCACAGACTTTAAGAAGTTCAGACAAAGAGTTTCCAGACTTTGGCAGAAGTTCATGTCCATGCTAAGACGGAGTGGAATAGTGCAGGCTTTGTACTGAAATTTGTCAAATGTTTGACCTCTGCATTTGAACTGAAGCCTGCTCTGTACCGATGCTCAGTGAGATTTTTACAGCCAGTGGCTGTTCCACAGACCAGACCATCTGTTCCTGGGCAAAGCCAAGCTGTGGTCTGCTGTCAGAAAAAATGAGAGACAGATAATGAGGGAGAGGGAACTTGACTCTGAGTGATATAAATGATACACAGCGATGGGACGGAATACATCCCCAAGCGGCCCGTGATCATTTCCGTGCATCTTTCAGGGGTCCTAATGATTCCTCATTACTTTTTTTTCTCTGATCTTTATTCCCTGAGTTCTCTCAATTTCTCCTTTCTGATCTCTCCTAAATAGACCAGAGACTAGACTTGAACAAGCTGAGTCCCAATGACAGCGATACAGTCAGAGGCCAAATAGTGGGTGAGTACACACAAGGACACACACACACACACACACACACACACACACACACACACACACACACACACACACACACACACACTAAACAAAAGGTAGAAAAACAATCACTGTTGAGTACAGTTGAGGTTTTAACTTAGTAGAACTTTGTTGTTTTGTTTCAAGTTTTTTAATGATCTGTTTCATGTATTCACTGATTAGTTACTCTACTGTTCAAAAGTTTGGGGTCACTTAGAAATGTCCTTATTTTAAAAGGAAAAGCACTTTTTTTCAATGAATATAACATTGAATGAATCAGAAATACACTCTATACATTGTTAATGTGATAAACAACTATTCTAGCTGCAAACGTCTGGTTTTTAATGGAATATGTACATAGGTGTATAGAGGCCTATTTCCAGTGTTCTAATGGTACATTGTGTTTGCTAATGGCGTTAGAAGGCTATTGGATGATTAGAAAACCCTTGAAAACCCTTGTGCAATGATGTTAGCACAGCTGAAAACAGTTTTGCTGGTTCTTTGACGAAAGGGCAAAATTATTATTTTGAATAAAAATCATTATTTCTAATCTTGTCAATGTCTTGACTATATTTTCAATTCATTTTGCAACTTTTTTGATGAATAACAGTGTGACTTTTAATGGAAAACACAAAAAATTATATAGGTGACCCCAAACTTTTGAACGGTAGTGTGTATGTGATTTTTTTATTGAAGATACATAAGTGCACTGTAGTGCAGACACAAAATGCAGGTTTTAGAGATGCATCAGTGTTCATGTTTATTTCGGTTCAGCAATAATGTGTATTATTTATAATTCGAAACATATTTCATCAGATGGAGTGGGGGAAAAACAAGTTATATGGCCAACATTCAGATTCATTATTGCAACAAGGTTGGAAGTGGAGGTGTTTGTTTTATTTGACATCTGTTGTCGTAAACATGCAGCTTGTTGGTTTTTTTTTTTTTTTTTGCATGTTGACGTGTAGAACACACATGTGAAAGAAAACCCTTCAGGCTATACTTAAACGTTATTAGGACTCTAAAAATATAAATGTAAACTCTGAGTGCTAATTATCCGTGTTCCACACCACAGTCTAAAAAGTTTAAAATGTAGTATTACATTTTAAATATTACTATAATATTTCAATATCACTGTCTTTCAATCATGAGGAAAAGCAGAGGTAGAAGAAAAATGCTCTATGTGGAATTGCACATATAAAAGGTAACCTGTTCCTCATAAAGAAATATAGCTCAATTTTGTGCTCAGATAAAATATCTGTGCCTGCACTGTAATTTGCTGTCTAGTAATCCTAGTGTGTGCATCTGTCTGCCATGTGTTGCTGCAGTGAGCCTGCAGTCTAGGGACCGGATAGGCACAGGAGGCCCTGTGGTGGACTGCAGTCGACTGTTTGACAATGATCTTCCAGATGGGTGAGTGAGTTGAGGGAAATCTCTTATCATCTCAAGAATATTTTTAGAGGCTGCAAATCCAAAACACAAAAAATAAATAAATGCTGCCTTCAAGTCGATGGGGTAAGGACATACACAATGTTTGCATGTGGAGAGAAAGCAGCCAGATTACCCGATGGTTCTGCGGCTACTTAACCATGTCCGCTCACTGCTGTGTCTGTGTATGTTTCTGCGGCCAGATGGGAGGAGAGGAGGACCGCGTCTGGACGAATCCAGTACTTGAACCACATCACACGCACCACACAGTGGGAGAGGCCTACCAGGTGAGTACACTCTGCAGCCCGCAGAGACTGAAACCCAGACCTCTTTAAATCAAACAGTGGCAGGCTAATGGCAGACCTCAATCTCTGACCTCAGTGCTCCCAAACGGGTGAACGCCGTCCAAAACTGGAGTGGGCTCCTTAAAACTGGGTGTAAGACATAATGTTCCAGTCAGTGGTGTTAAATGATGTGGAGAAGCTGACAAGAGTGGAAATGGAGGCATCTGCCTCCATCGTTTATACTTGTGCTTCTTTTTTTACTGGGATTTTCAGCCACATTGCAACTTATTACTCAGTTCTTACACTCCTTTTCCCCTCAGGGAACCATTAGGTACAATAGTACTACTCCAATAGATGAATGAAGTAAAACATATAAAAGAGCCACTTCTGCCCCCTCAAAAAACAGCCTCATATTGAATGGGCAATGATCTAGTTTTTGTTTGAATCCCGCCGCCATCCACACTATCCCAGCATTTTGAACCCCTTAAAATGAACGTGGGAAAACCGTTGTGAACAACGATGCAGTTACCTACTTCCTGATTGGTTCTTATCTGCGCAATGACTCAATGATAATCACTATTAACACTTACTTTCAGTCTTAGTTTCATGACATTTTCAGTCTGATACACATAGAAATCCCTGCTTTGACTAAGCTAACAACAGCAGAGGAGAGAATCAGCTTCTTGTTTACAATCGGGCCCTCGATCATATTCCTTTCTGTGTTTGTTCTCCATCAACCTTCTCTCTCTCTCTCTGCTCAGGCCTGCATCAGAGTACTCGAGCCCTGGCCGGCCGCTCAGCTGCATCGTGGACGAGAACACGCCGGTCAGTACAAACGGGGCCACGCCCACCACAGCACTGCCGCCCAGTAATGGCGAGCAGCGGGCCCAGGAGAGACGAGTCCGCTCGCAGAGGCACCGCAACTACATGAGCAGAACCCACCTGCACATGCCCCCGGATCTGCCTGAGGGATATGGTGAGTGGAAGTGGAGTGAACTGATACCTGTATAAATATGTATACAACTGAAAACATTATATTTTGCAGGTAGCCTTGGAGACGGAACTATATTATAAATTTCATGAAAATACTGTATATGAGCTTGCCACGTTGCTTATTTAAGATGTTATCGTTATTTGAGTTGGTCCTCAGTCGCTTTATGGTTGTTGATTAAGTGTTTCTAGCCAATTTATTTTCAGTTTCCAATCAGTGGCTCTTATGTGGTTGCCGTGGCGATATCTGGAAAAGTCATGGACTAGTTCAGCTAATTTTGGAAAACTAAAAATATGTTTTGATCAGTGCTGGGCACTAGGTTAGCGCACGATGCGTTTCCATGACGACTGACCGGAAAAAGGCGTGTGACGTCATGTTTACGTGCCGCGACACCGGAGTCCAGGCACCGCTTACCAGTTAGCTCGGTTAGCTGCATTAGCTTAGCTCCTTTTAGTGCCGGTTAGCGTGCCTGTGGTCGAACTGGAGCGGTCTGTTTATTAACCGAAAAGAGCAGCGCTACAAATAACCGGCGTACCTTTGCACTGCGTATATGTGTGCCTCTGTTTTTAAAGGTTAGCGTTACTTTAGAGACTCATTTTAACAACCCGAAGTCACGTAAACATGACGTTACGCGTGTCTTTTTCCGGTCAGTCTTCATGGAAACGCGTCATGCGTCAACGTTAAGGCATGACGCGTTTCCATGACGCGCCCAGCACTAGTTTTGATAATGATTGAAAGTGTGTGGCTTAATCCACTATCAAAGGCTTTTACGACCTCCATCATGAATTGTGTCATCGCTGAAAGGCTATTGTGATCATTTATCTCCCCGCTCTATGCACAGTAAACCCCGACTGATCAGTGCTCTCATTCAGTTCTGTCCAGCTGCTGCGATGACGTCGCAGCTCCACACAAGGAGCCTGAAATACTGGCTCCATTTTAGACAATCTAATTGAATTGATCTAGTTGTTAATGGCTGGCGGCAGCCGTTCACTCCCTCTCCTCTGTTCTCCACTCTGCACACACACAGTCAGACAATCTGACGCATTCATGTAAAAGCAAACACACACACACACACACACACACACACACACACACACACACACACACACACACACACACACACACACACACACCCACACACTGCCTCACACAGCCTCATGGAGTTGTGTTTATCCTCACAGTGAAATCTTGTGGAGGATTTAAGAGTCAGAGTCATGGAAGAACAACACAGATTAGGCTGCTCCAAGCCTCACTTGTGCTTGTCTGTCTGTATATCTCGCTCTCTCTATCTCTGTCTTACTCTCTTATTAGTTAGTTCTATAAAAACCTTGTGAGGTCACACAAGCCAAGATATTTTATGCTCTCTATGCCCGACGTATTGCACTTAACTGGCGGTGGTGGGTGTGGGTTTGGAAGGTTTGGTGTGTACATGCATGCATGTTAAAGCATCAGGGTGGTAGGTTCCAAAGAAATGCCAGAGAGGAGCTCGCTGGCTGGAAGCTCCGTGGAAATATCTGTGTCAGGCTGTGATGAATGAGCTCATCAACTCAAAAGTCAGACACCACATCTCTCCCCTCTTCTTTCCTCTTCTTCAGCCTCTCTCTCACCTCCCCTCCTCCTCCCCCGCCCTCTGCCTCTTCCTGGCTGCCTTGTCAGATCTTCACTGACTCCTTCAGCTCCATCTTTGTGATCTGTCTTTCACGCAGACGAATTATAAATGCACTCTGCCTACGTGTGCCACTTGATTTCATTTTTCATATACTGCATGTTAAGATAAAAGCAAAAAATGTTATGCTTTCCTCCTTTTGGAATTTATTCAAACTTAGATATGAACACTTCCATTGATGATGAACTCTGTTTCTCTCTCTTTATCCAGAGCAAAGAACCACGCAGCAAGGACAGGTGTACTTCCTCCACACTCAGACAGGTGTCAGCACGTGGCACGATCCCCGAGTACCCAGGTATGTCACAGGAAACATGAACATGACGTCAGACTACAGAAAACTAACCTTGTTTCACATTATTGCCTTTGAATGTAACATTATTCATATGCTGCACTTCTTTGTGTGTTTTCAGTCATACGTCGTCTTGCTTTACTAGCGCAATGTTGCTGTTGCCTCCGTCTGTCTTGTTATAAAATGCAAGAATGTCACCAGCCAACAAGAATCTGCTTTAATAGGTTTAATCAGCATTGTGTGAAGTCATTTGAGAATAGTTTGAATTTAATTTATAATATTTATAATCTTAGAATCTAAAGTTACGCTCTACTGTTTTGGATAAATCGTCTTGCAGTGCGTGTTGTGGCAGTCGCTTTATCCTAATTGCCTTTTTATTTCATTGTAAACCTGCAACTGGTTCAAAAGTTAGGGGTCACTTATACAATTATGTTGTGTTTTCCATTAAAAGTCACACTTTTATTAATCCAAAGAGTCACAAAATGAATAGAAAATATAGTCAAGACACTGACAAGATTAGAAATCGTGATTTTTATTGCTGTGCTAACATTGCACAAGGGTTTTCAAGGGTTTTCTAATCATCCAATAGTCTTCTAACACGATTAGCAAACACAATGTACCATTAGAACACTGGAAATGGGCCTCTATACACCTATGTACATATTCCATTAAAAACGTTTGCAGCTAGAATAGTCGTTTACCACATTAACAATGTATAGAGTATATTTCTGATTCATTTAATGTTATAATCATTGAAAAAAAGTGGTTTTCCTTCAAAAACAAGAACATTTCTAAGTGACCCCAAACTTTTGAACGGTAGTGTATGTCTAGCGTGCTATGAGACGACCCGTGTCACGGTGCACACAGGTCTCAATGAGCTTTACCACAGACTGTGTGCACTCCAGAAGCTTTCAATAAAACATGGCTATGATTTAAACACCTGGCCACTGCTCTCTTTACAGTCCATCAATGTATGAGTGATAAATTCTATTTTTCGTTGCTTTTGGTCATGCCACACCTCACTGTGAGTGCTCCTCAGACAGCTCCAACATTAAACAGTGACTCAGCTGCCAAGCCCTCATCTCTTGTGAGGCTCTGGTCCCTTTTGGCTTCAAGCATGTTGAACAGAAATGTCAGCGCCAGCATCTTTAGCCTGTTGCAATGTCTCCTCGGAGTCCAGCTGAAAGGGTTTGCAGGGCAGCAGTAAATAATTTAGATGGAAGCGAGAAGAAAAAATAGTATAAAAGTGATTTTTCAGACATCTCGGACTCTCGCTGTCTGCATGAGTCCAGTTACTCAGTGCTTTGGTATGTTTTGTATCTTATTGTGCGCTTGATCTTGGTCTCTCCTTCCTTTTTTCTCACAATATGTTGCTCCTAGTTTTCATCTGTTCTCACACAATACTAATGTTTTGTTGTGTTCTGCTGCGCCACAGAGATCTGAGCAATGTGAACTGTGAGGAGCTGGGTCCTCTACCTCCAGGGTGGGAGATTCGCAACACCGCCACAGGGAGGGTTTACTTTGTTGACCACAACAACAGAACAACTCAGTTCACAGACCCACGCCTCTCCGCCAACCTGCATCTAGTCCTAAAGTAAGGGTTGCTGCACATTTGAGGGGAAAGAAAGTGACGGTAAAATAATGTCAGCAAAGAGATTTATTCTAACGTCTGTCCTCGTTTCTGTCTTTGTTTTGCATCTGTAGTCCGAGCCCTAATGGATCTCGAGGAGGCATCGAAAGTCAGAATGTCAGGTAAATGTTGGGCCTCGTGCCAGCATCCTCTCCTCACACAGACGGGAACACACACATGCGTGCGCTCTCTCAGACGTTCACACACTCGCTTTACAGCGGGATTCTGTGCCAGGGTGTGTTCGCCACCTGTAGGGGTGCAGCACTCACTCACTCACTCACTCACAAACGGGCAGCGATACATAAACAGCACACTCCCCCACAGTCTGTCTTTCCACACACAAACTCAAATTCCTCAGTCCCGCTGAGGTTTTGATCACAACGGCGTTTTTTAGCACACAATCCGTCACAAAGCTGGATTTGGCCAGACATCAGATAGCAGAGTGGAAACCAAGGCTTCTGTGTCTGTGTTGCTGAGGAGCGTCTTACGTCCAGGAAACTGAGCATAAATTTGATGCCGGAGTCAATGAATGAACCGTGTATGTCTGCGTAAATGTGTGAGTGTCCGCGGTACATGCCTGGACGCACGTGTCGAGAATCTCTTCCTCGGCGCAGCTGTTCAAACACATAAGATGCTACGATAGCCGTAGAATTACCCACAGGCCTTTGCTTCACAAAGGTGGAGCAGTGTATGGGTGCCTCGGTGGGCCTCCTCTGCCTGACCTCATTCCTTCTCCGTGCAGAGAGACGGAATGCATCGACTGAGAGATCAGGTTTCCTCTTTTTTTTCCCCTGTTCTGATGGATCAAAGAACGTGTTTGGGGCTTTGTATTCCTCTGAAAAATCGTATAAAAAATGTAGCCTGGCACGCCACATTTGTTTTAAATGTAGGAATTTTTTTGTCATGAGCGTGATTATGCCCAGATGTGTGAAAAATCTCATGCATAGAAAATTCTATCATATATGTAGTCTGAGAGGATAATAACTGGTTAGATAATAACTTCACATTAAACCCAGGAAATGTCTGTTTTTCTAAGTAATATCACAGGACTCGTTTTATACAGGGAAAGGAAATTGGTACGTCTGTAGCTCGTGGTGATATTAGTGTTGTGCACATATTAAGTGCAATTGCACATTTTTGTTATGTGGATTTCGTGCAGTTAGAAATTAGATGATATAAATACACATGAATCGTTGAACGGGCTGTGTGGTGATGTACAGATAGTTTATTTACCTTTTATTGGAATATTCCATTCAACTTTATTATAAATTGTGCATGAAAGAGGCTGAACCAGAACCTTCCTCTCAGTCTTTTCTGAATTTCTATGACTCTTGAGTGACTTTCTTGCTTGTGTGACAAAACTCTGGAAAAGATATCAGTCGTCGTCGTCGATTTCCACATCTGCCTTTTATCAAGTCAGGGATTTTCAAGTCTTTTTACCCCTCGTGTGCTGTCATTCTGCAAAAATGCTAATGCATTGATAATGAAGTGCAATGCATTTAGAATGGTGTTGCATAGAATACTGATTGGTCTTCAGGTGATGTAGAGTAAATAGTCGTAAAGGAAAGAGAAAACCTGTGGATCGTGTTTGTATGCAGCTGTGAAAGAAGGAGCCAAAGAAAAAACTTTGACTTATGGGTGAAAGTGCAGGATGAGATGCTCCTCTCTCTCTGTAATCCCCCTCTTCTCTCCCTCAGAGCTGTCTGCAGTGTTTGGGTGCTGTCAGCAGAGTGCCCTTCCTGTCTCTACTCACTGCCTTCCCTCCCTCCGAGTCTAGTCTGCAGGAAATAAAGGGATTCACGAGGAGGTCTTGAGTGTCCTATGGGGCCCTGTGGCTTTCTGGGATAGCAGGAAGTGATTGAGTTTTGGTTTCTGGTGTCTGCCCAGCAGAAACCAGTTAGTTTTTTTTTTAGACCACTTGTTAAGGAGACTTTGTCATTGTGGTACGGGGAAATGCAAGCTTTTGGGTGGATACGCCGGACTCTTGAGCTAAATGAATGCGTAACAAACTGTGTCCTGACATGAAGCGATTCAGTTGACAGTTAAAATAAGTCCCCCGTATTTGTTTGCGTAGGTAATTATCTGTTAAAAGTGTGCACCTAAAACTTGGCATCGCTTTGGGAATGACGTCATACCATGCATATCCATACTGGCTAGGGTCTAGAATTTCCTACAACCTCATCATATGATACACAATCCAGAGGCTACAATCATAGACGGTCTAAAAATGGACATGCTCGTCTGGTTTGCACAGAAGGAGGAGTTAACCACTAGGGGGCGACTCCACTGGTTGCAAATAGAATTCAGTTTAAATGGAATATGTTCACAATTTGATTTCTCCAATCCAATCCAACTTTATTTAAAAACAACAACAACAGCTGAAACAAAGTGCTGTACATCAGAGATAAATAAATAAAGAAAACAAATAAAACATACAAACATATGACCTAATAGACCTTAGAACAAACACTAAAACAATAAAAAAATACTGTGGAAAATATAAAAACAACACAAATAAACAGGTCATACAATAAAACTATAAAAAAGATAAAAACCAACGTCTCAAAGAGTAAAAATGGGTTTTAAGATTGCATTTTAAAAGATCTTTAACGTCATTAAACATTGCATGGAGCAGGATCATCCAATAGGTGCCATGGTTGGAAGACTCGTTGTTAAGTAGAGTAACAAATAAGTTGGAAAAGATTCAAATTTTATCACAATTTCCAGCTTGTTAAAATAACATTTTTATTTAAAGCACTAGCAGCTGAGGCTATAGCATTGGCTACAGTAGCTCTCCTCGCTAGTTGTCTGTCTCTGACAGCTTCACATATATTTTTTGTAACATTTTGGCTATAGTCTGTATATGAAAGTAGACGCAGGCTTCCCGTTATAAAAGTGAAGCCCACAGCGGGACATTTGAATGGCAGTCTATGGGAATCTAATGTCCGAGAAGTCAATGATCTCATTTGCTCGTCTTCTTCAGTGGAACATGATGTCAGTTTTGTAAAATTATGTTCACATTTAGGAAAATGCACAGTACATATGAGTGGACACATGTCTGTGAGCTTCTGGTTTGAAAAAAAACTGACATGACGCAGTCAAATCTTGAGGCTTCAAAACTCTAGTTTGTTTTGCGTAAATGCAAGACTACTGTGTCCAATTTTATATCCAGTCCATGGTTTTGACCAAGTCCTTACTCATTGCATCTCGGCTTTGTCGGCCGGTACATCGTATCACAGTGTCTGCAGTATTCTCTCTCTCTCTGTCCCTGTTTAGACAAACCTTTAGACTTGTCAAAATAAATCACTACGCCTCTGCAGAGTGGCCTCAGTGGCCTTACTTTACCTCGAGTGCACGAAAGCGGAGGCAACGGAGATTTGCAGAACTTTCTTTTGCGCTCTGTCACACTCTGCTGCTCGTCTGTATCACAAAAAAAAAATAGTTTGACCGCCTTCAAGCCTCTGCCAGGTGGAGATGAGGAGAGGAGGAAGACGTGTGGTATGTGAGTGAGATGTCTTACCTCCAGCAATCCCACCTCCACACCTATGTCTGTCTGCGTGTGAGGGGCTGAGGCAGCTGTTTGACTTGATGTGCTTCCCAGATGACCTCAGTGTGTTTACTCCTCGTTCTCTGCAGTCAGCAGAGGAGTATTTTGAGTGTTTTGGTCTTCCTCTTGTTAGTTTTGTTCAAGCTTTTAACCAGTGTGCGAAATACTCATTAATAATCGGCGGGGCAGGGGGGCTCCAAATACTGTTTCGCCACCCCAGGTGCTACCCTGCAGTATTGGCTATCTTCCCTGTCAGATGTGGGCTTGTGGTGGGCCTTTTCCACAGCGCAATCTGGAAAGAAATTAATAAAAACATTAATATACAAAATTACAAATAAAATAATGTAAATTTTATCTGGTTATAAAGGATAAGAAAGCATGAAAAGTGTATTATGTAATCTATATACGAAAAATGTCCAATGTTTGGACACTTTCAGGGGGTCTAGCCCCTCCCCAGACCCCCCTGTATTTCGCACAGTGCATTTTGTATTTGTAAATGTAAAACTAACAGTCTCTTTCTTCTCTCTCTCCCTGCAGTCGTCAGAACCAGTTGAAGGATCAGGCCCAGCAGGCTCTGGTGTCTCCCAGTCAACTCCCAGAGGAAGCCGAGTGCCTCACAGTACCCAAGTACAAGAGAGACCTTGTTCAGAAGCTCAAGATCCTCCGCCAGGAACTGTCCCAGCAGCAGCCTCAGGCTGGCCACTGCCGCATCGAGGTGTCCCGTGAGGAGATTTTTGAGGTGACGACGATGGAAAGAAACGAGCTCAGTCATGTCCCTCTTATCATGCTCATCACGAGGGGGGGTTGTTCCAGTGATTTAAAAACTCATCCCAAATGTGCAAATAATTTAATCTTGGGGGAAATTTGGTTTTCACAGTTAGAGGATGCATGAAAGAAATGAAAATGCAGAACAAAATGCTAGTAAAACATCACAGTGATGTAAGATTGGCTCCTTTGCACAGCCTCCTTTTTTTTTTTACCAAAAATCCAGCCAACAAATTGATATTTGGCTTCATAAGAAACCCTATCCACTCTGCATACACAGACTCACCTAAAGATTTTTCCTTTTTTTCTATCCACATAAAGGTCATTGCCCATAGCAGTTGGCTGTGAGAATGATTTCTGTCTCGCACACAGTTATCTATGATGTGTGAAGGTAGTCTGCTCAAAATCTAAAGCAGACTTGCTTGAGATGTGGGTTTTCTCAAGTACATTTTCTCAGCATGTGTGTGTGTGTGTGTTTTCCTGCATCATAGAGGTGCAGGGCCTTCGTCAGAACAGCACCACCTGCAACAGACTGTGCGACTCTCATAAAATATGCACTGGAATGTGCTGGAACAGCCTCGTCTGTTAATCTGAACGAAGAGGACGTCATGAGGTTGAGAGAGAGAGAGAGAGAGAGAGAGAGAGAGAGAGAGAGAGAGATAGAAGTGCATAGCTTCACCAGACCAGCTGGAGCATTAAATTATGAAGGCATATGCAAGTGTTAGCTGCTAAGACTGTCAGAGCTGTCTCAGTGTGTACTTTTCACCGCAGATAAGACGTTTCCATTTCTCCCACGGCACCGCTCGGCTGTCTCGAGTGGGCACAGTGGAGAGGCTATGTTATTATAGTCTTACGCTTGTGTTTATTATAACTGCCCCCTAATCCACTTTAAATGAACACTCCCCCCTGTCTGCAGATGGGATGAACACCAATTGTGGTGGCGAGAGGCCTCGCAAACATAGAACCAATTGAAAGTGTGTGGAACCACATTGTGTCTTGTTTTTTCTTGTAGGACACTCCCTGTTACTGCTTTTTTCTGTAGCTCTTAACGTCACTAATTTTAGCATAGCCTAATTCGGGGCATGTTGTATGAATGGGTTAAATATGGGGGGTCTCAATACACCTATGTACATATTCCATTAAAAACCAGACGTTTGCAGCTAGAATTGTCGTTTACCACATTAACAATGTATAGAGAGTATTTCTGATTCATTTAATGTTATATTAAAACAAAAATTGCTTTTCCTTCAAAAATAAGGACATTAAGTGGCCCCAAACTTTTGAACGGTAGTATATATTCAGTTTCTTTCAATAAACAACGCACTGTACCTCCTATAGCTCATATATTCTCGGAGAGTAAATATAATTCATTAAGGTTCATACAGCAGCTGCCTCACTGCTGTCACTCTCTTTGACCAGATGGGTTTTTCTTTGTTTGTGTGTGTGTTGCAGGAATCTTATCGACAGGTGATGAAGATGAGGCCAAAGGATCTGTGGAAAAGGCTAATGGTGAAGTTTAGAGGAGAAGAGGGGCTCGACTACGGAGGAGTGGCCAGGTAAGGAGTTTTGTGAATACACCCTTAGAAATAAGGGTTCCTAAAGGGTCCTTCTACGAGGGCTGAGGTTCTACCTGGAACCATTTGCTTCGGGAAAGGGTTTTTCAAGGGTTCTTGGTAACACTAATGGTTCCAGTAAGAACCATTTTGATCCAGAGAACCCTTTAAAATCCCTTTCCTGAATAAAGGGTTTTAAAAGGGTTCTTTGTGGAACCCTCCAAAAGAGTTTCAGGTAGAACCTAAGCCAAAAAGGGTTCTGCTATGAGGAAAAGCCGAAGAACCTTATATGATTCTACTTGGCACTTTTAATTCTACGAGTGTACTCTCCATCACTTGTTACTCAGACGTCTGCCTCCTAGTGGATGAATGAGCCCACTTCATTAGCTCGGGTGCATGTTCTGATCTCACTGGTATGTCTTCTTCTTTGTTCTTCTCCCTCATCTCCTGCCTCTGTGTTCCATGTGCAGGGAGTGGCTTTATCTGCTATCACACGAGATGCTGAACCCGTACTACGGCCTGTTCCAGTACTCCCGCGATGACATCTACACGCTGCAGATAAACCCAGACTCTGCTGTCAACCCCGTGAGTCACAGTCATTACCGATGACACCTGAAACACAGTCTGCGGTGATCTGAATACCTTCTTTGATCTAAGTTAATTATCCAGTCTGGCCGCTTCACTTCAAATACGGTCAGGGACACGGGTCGTTTGTTTCTTTATTGCACAACTTTCATCGTTCTCCGTGTTTGTTTGGGCTGGCAGCGGTGCTTTCAGCTGCTGATCTGCAGTCAGTGGGTATGAACTCACCAAACTGACGTGTACTCTGGAGCAGTGGCTGGGCTGTTGTGTTGAGACTGTGCCGTTTGGTCTTTCATTGTCGATGTATACAAGAAGGGATATTCAAATCTCAAATGTTTGAAAGCGGTTATCTCTTCACCTTGTTAATACACACACTTCTCCTATCATGGAGGTTTGTGTATGTTAGATAACGTCTGCTTTAACAAACACTTTAATCCGTCTGTTCTTTTGGAAACTGAAGATGTTTTGTCTCTCGTCTCATGTCTTTGTTTTTGTCTGCAGGAACATTTGTCGTACTTTCACTTCGTTGGCCGTATCATGGGAATGGCTGTGTTTCACGGCCACTACATAGACGGAGGTTTTACTCTACCCTTCTACAAACAGCTGCTTGGTAAACCCATCACTCTGGACGACATGGAGTCTGTGGACCCCGACCTGCACAACAGCCTTGTCTGGATTCTGTACGTACAAGAGAGGTTTAGTCACCTAGCACATTTTAATATTAGTTTTATGCTATTTGTGTGTGCAAAAATGAACTAAACTAATGTGATTTAACAGCATCTGTGTAAATAAAGGGATTTATGGTAATCATTATGAACAGAATTCTATGTTCAAATAAAAATGTAGTTTGAGGTTTTCCCCTCAGTATAATCTCTCTCCTATACCATGACAACAGCGCCCCCTGGGGTCTTTGAACATGTTTTACATCAGTAGTTCTTAAACACTTGTCTTTACACTGCATGTTTTCAAAATAAAAAACAGTTTGTTTTTCTTTTTTTTTGTTGCTTTTCATCATTATCTATTATTAAATAATTCCAATCTTGTTTCTGTCTTCAGGGACAACGACATCACCGGTGTGCTGGACCACACCTTCTGCGTGGAACACAATGCTTACGGAGAGATCATCCAGCATGAGCTCAAGCCCAACGGTAAGAGCATTCCTGTCACCCAGGACACCAAGAAGGAGTACGTGCGGCTTTACGTCAACTGGCGTTTTCTCCGAGGCATCGAGGCCCAGTTTCTGGCTCTTCAGAAGGGCTTCAATGAAGTCATCCCCCAGCACCTGCTCAAGTCTTTCGACGAGAAGGAGCTCGAGGTACTTCATTCGTCCGCTTGTGCCATATATCTTGATTCCCCTTCTAGTACATTTAACGTAATATATTGAAACGATGTCTCCGTCTGTAGCTGATTGTATGCGGCCTGGGTAAAATCGACATCCACGACTGGAAGTCCAACACGCGGCTCAAACACTGCACGCCGGACAGCAACAGCGTGAAGTGGTTCTGGAAAGCTGTGGAGTCGTTCGACGAGGAGCGCCGAGCCCGGCTGCTGCAGTTTGTCACCGGCTCCTCCAGAGTTCCTTTGCAGGGCTTCAAGGCCCTCCAAGGTAAACACAGCATTCCATTTACACAGACATGTGCATGTGCCAAATTCTCACTCTCAGCTTATACTAAGCTACATAATAAAAGAGGTCTGTACACTGACAAGGGACTGATTTGTCAGTTCAGAGTTCAGTCTATTAGATATTTTTTAGTTGACGGATGTAAGAGAGTGCTAACAACTAGCCGCAAGCTAAACCAGAAGCTACACTACCGTTCAAAAGTTTGGGTTCACTAGTTAGAAATGTCCTTATTTTTTAAGGAAAAGCACTTTTTTTCAATGAATACAATGTTAAATTTAATCAGAAATACACTCTATACATTGTTAATGTGGTAAACGACTATTCTAGCTGCACATGTCTGGTTTTTAATGGAATATGTACATAGGTGTATAGAGGCCCATTTCCAGTCTTATAATGGTACATTGTGTTTGCTAATGGCGATAGAAGACTATTGGATGATTAGAAAACCCTTGAAAACCCTTGTGCAATGATGTTAGCACAGCTGAAAACAGTTTTGCTGGTTCTTTGACGAAATGGCAAAATGATTATTTTGAATCAAAATCATTATTTCTAATCTTGTCAATGTCTTGACAATATTTCCTATTCATTTTGCAACTCTTTTGATGAATAAAAATTGTGACTTTTAATGGAAAACACAAAGAAAATTGTATAAGTGACACCAAACTTTTGAACGGTAGTGTATCTAATACTAACAAAATGAAAACGGCGTATCGCCCACTAACATTGAATAAATCTATTCCCTGCTAGTTCTTGTATACTAGGACAATGATAGTGGTCCAATTGTGGACATTGTAGTTGAGCTACAGCCACAGTAACTCATCGTAACTGTGCATGGAAACAGACTGTGACTGTGTGCATAATATGTTTTTTTGTTATTTAAATGCTCCATTTGCAGTGGCATTGTTATGTAGTACATGCTAATACTGTAAGTCTTGGGGCGTGTACATACAAAAGATTAAGTGGCTTGGTCTGAACAGGCTTTGTGTGATGGACTTACACCAGGCTGAGGCAGGTCATGTTGTTGGAAACTGTGTGAAATACTTCATTCTTTAATGTCAGATCATTCCTTTATTAAGGTGTGGTAGTGTAGTCTCTCTACTCTATGTTGTACGCAACACATTCAGCCCTTTACAAGAGATTATTTGCCTCCCTGTGTGTGTTTGCACCTCTGGGTTTCTCTGATCTCTGATCTTCATCAAAACATCAGCAAAAAGATGACCAAAAGACCCAAAAAAACAACTCACTCACCAACTTGGAATTACAGAGTCTGTCTGTGGTGAGGTAGAAAAAAGGGATTATTAAGGTGTGATAAATGACTTTTGTAACTTACACACATCTTTGTCTATATAATGACAAATAAACACAGTTATAACCACCATACAATTGTGTAAAACTGAATAGTAAAACTTACCCCCTAATAAATTTAAAAAATGAGGTTTTAGATATTGCTTTTAAGATTTTCAGTCATTTTAAGTTGCATAATGTCAAATGTATGCCTGCATTTCCAGTCCTTACACCTAAAAACACTTTTAAGGATCCTGATGGAATCAAACACAGCACATTTCACCTCAATCAGCCTTCCTTTGGCATTGTATTATTATCTGTTTTTGAAAAAATAAATTATTTTTTTAAACAGTCCAAACTGCAAATATCACAGGGTTCCTACACAGCATGGAAAAGTATGGAATTTGAGTAATTTCCAGACTATTATCTCACTTTCTAAAATGACATATATTAATATATACAAATCGAAACAAGTTACTAACGCAACATAGCCTACCTGTAGATGATATGAAACTAATCAAGCTGGCTGTAGAATACGTGCCGTCGCAAGTTTTCCGAGGGCTGGCTTCCTGAAAAATGATTGACGGATTTTAAAACCATTTATTCGCATAATAAGCATCTAACAATTGGTATTCCGATGTTTAATATTGACTGAAAGTCTGGAAATTTGAGTCTGGGAAAGTATGGAATTTTGAAATGTAAAATGTGTAGGAACTCTGGTATCAGTGTCTGCAGTTGTGTCTTTATCTGTTTTACTCCACACTTAATTCTTCTACAGGTGCTGCTGGTCCACGTCTCTTCACCATCCACCAGATTGATGCCAGCACCAACAACCTGCCCAAAGCCCACACATGGTGAGCTAACTGCTCTGGTCACGTGACTTGCATTTAAGACGAGATGTGTAGCTAAGATCTTTGTGTTTTCAGTGGTTACGGCTTGATTTTTTAAATCCCTTCTCTTCTCCTAGTTTCAATCGGATCGACATTCCTCCGTACGAGCAATACGACAAACTCTACGACAAGTTGCTCACTGCCATCGAGGAGACGTGCGGCTTTGCTGTCGAGTGAGTGAGTCGTGAACGTGGGCCGTGCTTTGCAACAACCAGGAGCAACATGGTTTGGCCACGATGAGCCCATCTACACATCCCCCCCCCCACACACACACACACACACACTCAGACAACAGATCAGTCCACTCAGACGGGGGTCATCCACTGTTGCTTCACCCAGGGACGCACTCACTACCTGGGGTCATGTGGCAGAGCTCATGGGAAGAGGAGAGAAAAAGTCAAGACTGTGGGGGTTTTCAGACCTTTCTGCCCTTCTTTATATCTTTTTTTATCGTTGAAAAGGATCTCTTCAGCTGCTAATAACTCAAGACTATTTACTAACTTGTGGAACCTGCAACATTTGCTGGCTCTGCCCCTTTTTTTTCTAAGTTCATTTTAGCATTTAAGAAAATAAAAAAAATAGACTGTATCTATGTAGCAATGCACCATTTAAGCAGAACACAAGCTCAGTTCACTCTGAAACAGCACTAACAAGACTGGTTTGTTTCTAGAGCACAGGGTTATTATTATTATCATTGGTGACCACAACCACTCGGAAACAGTTTGTTTGGATGCAGCATGACTTTGGTGCCTCAGAGTGATCGTGCTGAGGCTCTCGCTAACACAGGGGTTGATAAACGTGTGCAGATGAGAAGGCATGGACGCGGACGCAGCCCAACTGTTTACAACCTTCTCCAAAGATGTCATCGGGGACTTCTGCTCCTGAGTCTGCATTCCCACAAACCCCGAATATTTCACGTGTTTGAAAGTGAAGAAATGAATGGATCGGTTGAAATGTGTTATTTTTATATAACAGTTCAAAAAAAAAAGAAAAGAAAAAGAAACAATAACATGAAATATAATATATATAATTTATTGTTATATTTCAGAAAACCCCCCCATCTTCCATTATTTCATTGAAAAAATAT
This sequence comes from Microchirus variegatus, assembly GCF_963457635.1. Taxonomy (NCBI): domain Eukaryota; kingdom Metazoa; phylum Chordata; class Actinopteri; order Pleuronectiformes; family Soleidae; genus Microchirus; species Microchirus variegatus. The sequence continues at coordinate 8,272,074 of NC_139811.1, forward strand.
TTGAAATGTTACTGCTTCAATTATAGAAAAGCATTTGTGGAATGAAATGAGCTTGACTGAATATCACTTAAGGAATGCTGAGGTCTCTCTCTCGACATCACCGCTCATGTACAAAGAGAGAGATTGTGCTTTAAAGGCAAAAAAACACAAACATTATGTCCTTATGAGTGCCATAAACATTGTTGTGTGAATAAATCTTAACCATTATTGAGCGCACCCTTTAAATTCTACTGATTCATCCTGGGATTACAGTCCGTACGGTGGTGTGTTGACCTTCTGTGACCCCTCTTTTTTAACAGTTTGTCATTTAATATTCACGTCACTTCACTCGCATGAAACCTACCTTCATTTGTTATAGTGCTGGACGCTAGGTTAGCGCACGTTAACTCGCGGCGCGTTTCCGTGACGACTGACCGGGAAAAAGACGCACGTGTTTACGTCTTGTTTACGTGACCGCGACACCGGAGTCCAGGCACCGTTTACCAGTTAGCTGCGCTAGCTCCTTTAGCGCCGTTAGAGCGCCTACAGTCGAAGAGCAGCGCTACATATAACCAGCTGTACCTGTGTACTGCGTATGTGTGCCTCTGTTTTTAAAGTTTAGCGTTACTTTAGAGACTAATTTTAACAATCCGGAGTCGCGTAAACATGACGTCACATGCGTCTTTTTCCGTCAGTCAGTTGCCATGGAAACGCGTCATGAATTAACGTGCGTTGACCGATAACCGCCGCTATCTCGTTAGCGCGCCCAGCACTAATTTTTTGTAATGGAAGTCGATCACAGTCTCTTTGTTGTTTTATTTTTACCGTTCCTACCGACTACCTTTGAACCACGTGGTGCTAAATAGCATTAAATTGAGTCTTATATTGGCAACCGTACTCACTGACATACGACTGCTTTAAGCGCACAGTTTTTCTTTTCCCTCGTCACGGCGTTCTCAGGAGGTGTTCTACCTACTCTGGAACATCTCGTGATCTGAGAAACCAATAATTCTGACCATCAACACAGTACTTGTCGCATGTGTCCTCCATGTGTGTGAAAGTGAATCCTACAGTTATGTTTTGTTTTCGTGGGAAGGTGGTTAGAGGAAAGGAAAGGAAGTTCTTGAATGTTTTTTCAGAAGATGCTGCCTGTCTTGCAATCTCTACGACCGTGGACTGTTCTTTACAATTGCATACACTAAAAAAAAGAAAAAGGAAAAAAATTTTGTTTTCATTCTTTTACGTAGACAAGTGTATGCAAAGTGAAAAAAAAGGTGTCCTCCGATGGTGCTTTGTACAGTAATAAGATAATGTTCATGTACTGTATGTGGATCAAATCAACCTTGTAATTTATCTTTAACTTCAGTACAAAAAGATTCTTTTTTTTCCTTTGTTTTTAAAAAAAAAAACAGAAATGAGAAATTGCACACAAACAGAATGAAGACACCCATGTGTATTTAACACCAGATATTCAACAATGACGTTTATATTCAGTGCACACGCTCCGTCACCGTCACCTCACTGTCTGTTCCTACACGACGACGTCACTCGGCATCGCTGCCTCTCGTCGAAGAACTGAACTTTATATTCAAAGTCAGCCGTGAGACGCAGCTCTTGGTTCTTTTTTTTTTTTCCCCGGTTGTTTGTTTGTTTGGTTCGATAGCATGATCCACTTAGCAGGACTATATCTCAGCTGACTGATGCAATTTGATGTATGTTAACACTATCATTTTGTAAGAGTATTTTATTTTTGTGTGTTATTAGTTCTAATTAAACTTGCCTTTGTCTAACAATGTTAAGGGCCTTGTCTAAAGATGTGTCCTTGTTTCGCAACAAGACGGCTTTTTTACATGAATGTGCATCACACACGTGGGGGAAGCAACGACTAGTGTTTTACATCAGAATGGCGCACGTTTGAACCTCCCACTGGGTATTCATTGGTATCACTTCTAAGGTGTCTGGAAGATGAAAACGGGTCGTTGGTGCCAATCCCAGCTGACGTGAGGAGAAAGGCGGGGTACAGGTCGACCGTCCATCACAGGGCCAACGTAGAGACAAACAAGGGTTAAATGTTTAGTGTTGTGTGGAACAAACTTCCTGCAGAAACTACAATGCACTCCTCACGAATCCCTCCATACACTTCAACTGGTTCAGAACTCAGCCACTTGTATCATCACCAGAATCCCAGAGCACATCACCCCGTCCTGAAACAACATCCCCAATCCTTCTTTTAACATTCAAAACCCTCCATAGCAAAGCTCCTCCATATCTCACTGACCTCCACACTCTTATACACCTTCCAGCATTCTCTGGAATTCACTCCCACACAACACATCAGAACAATATCATCACCATCTGCCTTCAAATCCCAACTAAAAACGTACCTTTTCAGATTATTTTACCCATCATGACTACCCCCCCCCCCCCCCCACTATCACCTCACCAAATCTTTCTAAGCATTTTGCATTCTTGTATTTATATTTCATCTTAACTTTTTACCTTGAACCCTTTACGGTACGCACCAAGAAAAAAGCAAAGGAAAAATATTTATTTGAATTTTTTTTATTTTATTTGTTGTACTTATGATAACAATAGCAACAATCTTTTTTTTATTTTTTTTATTAGACCCTACAGTATTTCAGATACAGGCCTCTACCAAACGGTTGAGACGTCTGTTCATAATAAACCTGGTTTGCATAATTCATACAGTACAACATTCACAAGTCACAAGGGTTGTTGTTATTTTTTTAGCACAGGTAACAACATACTGTATTCATTCCATTACATTTACGTGTTCACGTATGATTAAGAAATAAAGTAAAACACGTTTCACCACACCTTCTGTTTCATAAAGAAAAGAAGAAGAAGAAGGAGAAAAGAAGACAACAGTGTTCATTACAGTCGAGTCTCGCACATGTTAGGGTTGGTCACGATGACGTAAATTTCCGTAAACCAGCAGCAGTGTCGTCAAAGGCCGAATCACCACTTTCTGTCTCGTACATATGCATCCGCCAACGCCTGTTGTTAGTATCTAAGAAAAACCCGCACATTAAAGGAAATACAGCGGCGGAAAAAGAGTTCAAAGGTTTGCTTTGAAACATTCTTTCGCCTTATATAAAGTCTCACAGAACATAGTATCTTGTTATGAAACTCCACATAAATCCTCGCTGGATGATTTAACCTAGTGATTTTACTCTACTCTGTTGAAAGGATATTAAGTAAGAGGCTGGTATTGTATCGATTTTTTCAAGATATATAACGTTATATAATAACAACAGAGCGTGTGTATTTAAAACACTGTTCTCCTTTTCTGCCCGGTCTAGTTTCGATAGAAGACACTTTCATCAGAAGTGTACGGCGGATGAATACACCGGAAGGTGGACTTCCTCTTGTTATATAATCCGGACCTTGTTTTCACATTACCGGCATTTCAGCTTAACTGCCGGTCGCATCTTTTTTAGTCGGCGGAAAAGCCACACGGTAGATTATTTATCTTTTTTTATTTAAACAGTTCATTTACACAATGCCTGGATATTCCGACAGAGACCGCGGCAGGGATAGAGATAGAGGGTAAGTACACTGTCCTCTTTTAAGACGAGTTTCGTTGCCGTATTAACCGTAGAAATGGCCGACTAGACTTAAAGCCGACAGAAACGACTCAAACAACGGAATTGGGTGGCTATAAAGCAACGCCTCGTTTGTATTTTTACGTTATGTGTTAAATGCGACTAGAGCGAGTGTGAGTATCTGAAGACATTTCGACTGGCTTCGTTTTTTCCGACAAGGCCCCGGCCTCCGGTGGCTGGAGCCCGTTGTCTTTGGCTCGAGGCCTTGTCTGGCCTCGTGCACCGGCACCGCAGCCTTTCGTTAGCTTCTTGATAGCGTTAGCATCCCGTTAGTCTACGCTGCGTTGAGTGTCATCCCCGAGTGTTACACTTCCGTAATATATTTCAATCATAATGGCGACACTGTGATCGACACCTCTATTATTCGTGTTTTAAGACGTACATCGGTATGTTATTAATCCGCTTTATTGACGCGGCTACAGCTGACCGGTCGGCTTTCCGCCATGTGGCAGATTGGATGCGGATACAAAATGCCGACTGTTACTCCATTGTTCCTCTGCCGGTTGGAAAGTATATGACATATCTAGGGTGAAGAAGTTGTGATTTGATTATGCGCAATTTAAACTGTTAAACCGCCGATTGACTCCGTGTTCATTTTATTGCAGTTATGGCGGTGGTCCTCCTCGCTTTGGAGGCAATCGTGGTGGAGGAGGCGGCGGAGGAGGAAAGTTTGGCAATCCCGGGGAACGGCTGCGCAAAAAACACTGGAACATGGACGAACTCCCCAAGTTTGAGAAGAACTTCTATCAGCAGCACCCCGATGTTGTCCGCAGGTCACCGGTATGTCGTGAGCGTGGTCCAGGCCATGTTATGCAACGCTGTTAAATGTGCGCTCTCCCGCACGTGTCTGTGACGTAATAGGTTATGACTGCTGGATTATATTTGGTCGTTCATTCTGATTTATTCTCGTCTTTTAGCAAGAAGTTGAGCAATACAGGAGGGCCAAAACAATTACATTCAAGGGGAGAGAGTGCCCTAACCCCATTATGAAGTTCCACGAGGCCAGCTTTCCAAGTAAGTTTGAACAAAGTGATGTCTACAGTAAACGTTTTAATGGAGCTATGGTCTGCATCGGTTAATCAATTTTGTTTCCACAGCTTATGTGATGGAAGTTATTGACAAAATGAACTGGACTGATCCAACACCCATCCAGGCTCAGGGGTGGCCTCTGGCTCTTAGTGGCAAGGATATGGTTGGCATTGCACAGACTGGCTCTGGCAAAACGCTCTCTGTAAGTTCTGCATTAGTTTCTTTAAATGCTATTGTGATATGACTTTCTGCATTAATTTCTTCAAATATTACTTCATTCCTATAATGAAACTGATGTATGTGATTATTTGCTCTGCAGTATCTGTTGCCTGCCATTGTACACATCAACCATCAGCCTTTCCTGGAACGTGGAGATGGTCCAATTGTAAGTAACATAAATTTTTGTACAAGTTTTACGGCTCCTCTGGTTGACCTCACATTTTTTGGGAAATTGTACCGAAGTTACTTTGCTTAAAAGCTCCTCTCCTCTCCTGCAGACATTGGTGCTGGCCCCAACCCGTGAGTTGGCTCAGCAGGTACAACAGGTGGCGGCAGAATATGGCAGAGCTTCTCGCCTGAAGTCTACCTGCATCTACGGAGGTGCACCAAAGGGACCACAGATCCGTGATTTGGAAAGAGGTATTTAATTACAATGTAGAATGTGGCACATTTTCACTTTTGTGTTCTTGGTTCTAACGGCTTTACTCTTACAGGTGTGGAGATCTGCATTGCCACTCCTGGCAGGCTCATTGATTTCCTTGAGGCAGGAAAGACAAACCTTCGTCGATGCACATATCTTGTGCTGGACGAGGCCGACAGAATGCTGGACATGGGTTTTGAGCCGCAGATCCGTAAAATTGTCGACCAAATCAGGGTAGGTTTCTTAAGTGGTCTGATGGTTATTTTTTTAATTGGCACAAATGGATGTGAAAGGCTTCTTTGCTAGTTGTACTCTACTCTAAGAGAATGTGTCGCTAATTGTTTTTGCAGCCTGACCGCCAGACTCTGATGTGGAGTGCCACTTGGCCTAAAGAGGTTCGCCAGTTGGCCGAGGACTTCCTGAAGGACTATGTTCAGATTAATATTGGAGCACTGCAGCTCAGTGCCAACCACAACATCCTGCAGATTGTTGATGTCTGCAATGATGGAGAAAAGGAGAACAAGTAAGTGACGTTCATGATGTTGACGGCGAGTGCTGCTGAAAAAGATCTGTGGACATTGGCCTGAGTCTATGGTAGATTCTTAACCCTTTTTCCCTTTTTAAAGGCTGCTTCGTCTGCTTGAGGAAATCATGAGTGAGAAGGAGAACAAGACCATCATCTTTGTGGAGACAAAGAGGCGGTGTGATGATCTCACAAGGAGGATGAGGAGGGATGGGTAAGTTTTGCCACCTAGTATGTCTGTACGTTTCTGAATGTGATGTGCTTGAATTAATTAACATTAAAACAATTCTTATAGGTGGCCAGCAATGGGAATCCATGGGGATAAAAGCCAACAGGAGAGAGACTGGGTTCTCAATGGTAAGCACGAATAACCATTGACTTCACTTGACCAGAACTACACAAGTCTGTTATCTAACAGTTTTTTTTTTTTCAGAGTTCAAATATGGAAAGGCCCCAATTCTCATAGCTACAGATGTTGCCTCCAGGGGTCTAGGTCAGTATTCGAACGGTGTACCACGCCAATGTATTTGAAAAAGAAAGTGCATTTGCTTTCTTTAACTTTTCTGCTTCTTTCTGAGTCTCTCCCCTGACCTGAAGGAGCGGTCTACGTGGCAGGGCCTTGGCATGACAAGCCCAGGTCTCCAGAGGGGGAAGGAGCATTCTTGGAGGTGTCCTGACTGGCGAGGCACGGGTCTCCCAGTCGTGCAGATAGACAGAGGTGACCAGGCCCAAGAGCAGCATAACGTGCAGGCCTGCCTAAAAACGGGGGAGAGTTCAGGGCTGGCCACAGTTCCACCCCAATATGCTGGTCTGTTCTCTGGCAATGTTTTGGACTGCTTCACACAGCCAGTCTCTGTAACTGTCCCACCTCAAAGCCCGGCTTCACCGTCTTCTCTTGTCTTGCACATTTGTTTGGGCCGAGCATTGCAAGTCATTTGGACGGAGCTTTCTGTTGCGTAGATGTGTCGAAAGCATGGGTGGTGTTGCTGTTGCAGTCTCCTAAACTTCTGTCGGAAGAGCAGTCCGTCAGATCGATCATACATCACCTCTGTAAAGACATGGCTACTGGCGCTTTAGGTGACAGTGGGACATGCTAGTTGGACACTTGGATAAAATCCAAGCTCACACTCCTCCCTCGCCTGCGTTTCAAAGTCATGTCGAGACCTGCCAACGAGAGACACTGAACAAGTGAACACTGCGTCTGGAAAAAAATCTTGCCATGTCGAGTGGTGGTGCATTGTTTCCAGGCATCCTTCATATTGGTTCAGAGCTACTGTTTTCATGGCAAGCAATACTACAGTGTGAGCGTTGCGGTAGCTCATGAGACTGACTGAGACACTGGTTAAGTGTTATTGGGGGGGAAGCATTAGTTGTAGTTGCATCAGCTCTGTGTAGAGAACAACCAAGGGTCATTTGTCAATATGTGGGGAAATGTGCTGCAATGGGAACGGACTAGTGAATGCATGCTCCAAAACATGCTAAGACTTCTGATCCATTCTTTGATGGTAAGCTCAGCAGGGTGGGTTTTATTTAGTCCACCAGGATTGGAAGCTGGAGTGTGCATTTTTCTTTTCCCACTGTAGTCTCCCCAGGGAAGTTGGTTTGTGCATCTTTTGTCTAATTGCAGTTTTTACAGCTTAAATGGCTCAACCCCACTGTGCAACTTTACTAACTTGGCCTTTTTGTTTTTGATCTGGTTGTTGTGGTGGTGTTGGTGCACGTCTTGCGTGTGCTGCCCTCTTCCTTTATGCCACATCGCTACACAATCTTACAGATGTTGAAGACGTGAAATTTGTCATCAACTATGACTACCCAAACAACTCAGAGGACTATATCCACCGCATTGGCAGAACAGCTCGTAGCCAAAAGACAGGCACAGCTTATACCTTCTTCACTCCAAACAACATGAGACAGGCCGCCGACCTCATATCTGTGCTTCGCGAGGCCAACCAGGCAATCAACCCCAAGCTCCTCCAAATGGCTGAAGACAGAGGAGGTAAATCCAATTGGTGAGATACAGAAACTGTGCTGTGAACCGCAGCCACTTTTCTTTCCTGCTGCTCTCCTTTTTTATTCTGAGAAGTGGATAGTTAATCCTCTTAAATTTATTGGTACTTCAAGCCAGTTTCTGGTTTTAAACATTTTTTCCCCAAATAACACTGCTATAGCTTTCTAATTTAATGCGCGTTCACTTTTTTCTCCCCCCAGGTCGTTCAAGGGGAGGCCGAGGTGGTGATTACAGGGATGACCGCAGGGATAGGTATTCCTCTGGAAGGCGCGATTTCGGAAATTTTAGGGACAGGGAGAATGGTAGAGGCTTTGAAAATGGACCAAACAAATCTTTTGGCGCAAACACACAGAATGGAGGCTATGGGAACAGTGCCACCAGCGGCAATGGCTACAATGGAGCTAGCTACAATGGTAATGGACAGTCCAACTTTAACAACCCAGCGGGGGCCTTTGGAGGTCAGAACAACTTCCAGGCACAGAATGGTGCTAGCCACGCCCCCTTCACCTTCCCCCAGACACAGGCCCCACAGCAGCAGCAGCAGCATCCTCCGCCGCTGGTGCCGTACACCCTGCCCCCTCAGTTCACTCAGTAAATGCACCATACACACTTGAAAGAAGTAATTTATTGCTTTTTTGTCCTGTTGAGTTTTATATAGACAACCCAGTTCTTTTTTTCTTTTTTTTTTTGTATTTACCTTACAGGGTTTCAAATGTTACCTCTGTCAAGCCTTTTAAGATCTGCAGTGCGGCAATAGTGGCGTTGCACACTTTTCCGATTATTATTTAATTTGTTACATTCCTTTAGTAATGGTTATGTTTTGTATTAGGCAATTACAGATGTACTGTTTTTTTCACACGTATCATTGAAGGTGATGTTAAGCTCCTACCCTGGAAGTGCACTGCATGATCTTTCAAATAAAAACAAACAAAATTATGACTTGGGTTTGTTGTTTTTCCTGACCATTACAAATTATGAACTCTACCTTCCGCCAGGTGTCTTTTTTTATGTCTAACATGAGACTTAAGTATGTGGAACCCTGCGATCACCTTGTCATTTAACATGAAAGTAAAGGTTTGTAGGATGCAATGCTGGAAAATTATAAAAATGAAAGCTGTGATTGAGCACTTTCTCATCAATGACTCAGCAGCTGAGGGTGACACACTTGTACTGTGGAAGATGGTTCACACTAATGATCATTTGATGAGGTCTTACAACTAAATCTTATGATGTGGCCTGAAAGGTGGGATGCACTCTGACCAGGCTGAGAATGGGCTTGATTTTTAAGCACTACACAACCACAAAATGTATAAGTAGTTGGTCAAAGTTGTCTCCACCTTGTGGTAGAAGGCCAAACCACAGTTGAGATGTCACAGGGTGGTGCTCTAGTATGACGATTTTTAAGTGCTCACCCATTATGAGACGATAGATCTTTGGAAACGGCAAACACCAGGCACAGTCTGGAGACGCACGTACATGCATGTTGCCTTTTAATTTGAAAGTGTTCTGTCATATCTGACCAGAGTGAGGTTCAACTTGGATCTGTGCTGTAAGGAAGGACATTGATCTGTGATTTCAGACTACCAGAATGTGATTTGGTGCTTTGAACTGTGGAGGGCAGCATTGGACCTCTCACTGTTCAGCAGACCAACAAGTTGGAGTATTAGCAAGAATGTCAATCCAAACATTTCAAACTGTGAATTTTTGAATTTGGTTGAAAGTTTTAACCCCCGTGTTGGAACATAATTAAATAAACCACTGGACTTCTAGTTTTAAAACAAAGTTATGTCAAATATTTCAATTTATTGCGTTCCTAAATTTGACTCGAGCTCAGTGAAACAACGTTTTTTAAGGACTTAAATCCAGATCTAGGTCAACACTTGTGCTTCTTTGTTGATGTTTTGATTCTATCTTATCCTTATTGTTCGCTTGAATAGAGGAAGTGGACCAGGCCGCATATTATGTCCTACATGTGTCCCTTATTACTGTTGCTGTGTGGGCTGATCACAGGTCAGCAGCAGCTCCTGCTGATTACAGATCAGATTAGAGCACTGCTGTTCTTTAGTGCTGTGGGTGCAGCTGATTTAAATTGCTCTCTCTACATATTTACAGAGCAGCGGCCTGGAACTATGCGTGGAACGCTCTCTGTGCAAATACTACAGAGCAGCAGAGTGTTGATCATTTCACCTGTTGAAGAATTGCCCCCATTTTTTTCTTCTCCTTTATTTTTTTTACTAGATGACAGCCACACCTTGCAGTTGACAGTTTGAGGTGACACTGATAACAATGAGCTCCAGTGACAGTGGAGCACCAATGAAACAGTCAGGACTTTTAACAATGAAGCCGTGATTGACAAGCAGCTTTTTCCGTAGTGTATGCAAATGCACGTACTACGTTACTAAGATTGTACGCGTATTTCCATTAAAAACGTGTGGTTTATACGAATGAATGAATGAATGAATGAATGAGTGAATTATGTGATTGGCCTCAAAAAGCCTATTTTCATTGTTGAAAATGCGTAAAACTACAGGTGACAGGTTATCACCGCTGGACAAACTATCCTTATCTCAGGCAGAATTGCGCAATGTGGAGTTTAAACAAGTGGATTGTGCTCGACTGAAGCTCTGAGGTGGACACAATAACACAGGTATACAGCCTATATCATATATATATATATATATATCATAATATTATCTAGTGTACAGCTAATCCTTTAAAGGAGTGTCTTTATAAGCATTATTTCCACTAATTTATTTGTCTTTTCTCTATTTTCTTTTATTTACAGGTGGATTCACTCTTTGTATTATTGAGCACCTGATGTGAACTGTGGAGTTGTAAACATGTGGTTTTTAACCTTGAAATATATCACTGTATTTAAAGGTGCATTATGTAATAAATCTAAAGCAACTGACCATAAAATCCTCCTAATATGTCACAGAGACTCAGGAATAATGTTCATATAACAAACTGAACTCACCAACAACAACAATACAGACAAAATTAAACACAGTTTAAGTTTGAATAAGTAGTAAGTAAAGGCTACCAAATGTTCTCCTACATGCTTAACCCTAGAACATCATTGGATGGTTTTCACATGAGCAAATAAATGTATGTGATTTTCATGAAAACCAAGTCTTCATCTTCATTATTATTATTATGTTTTTTGTTTTGTTTTTGTTGTTCCCAAATTCCTAATTTTCCAGTAATTTTGGAGCATTTTTCTATGGTGCCCTCATGATGATTTTCTTTCATTTTGTTAGACAGTTTCAAATAAAAGTACACTACTCAAATTTGTCATGTATTGTCATGTTTTGATATATAATACTTTTTTATTGGGTGTATTTATTATCTCGGGTAAAAATCACCCGGCGTTAGTGATGGTGTTTTGAACTTGAGCGATAGTGTTCTAGGGTTAAAAGGGAATATATAACTAAGATGTTTCTAAATCCAACACATTGTACCTTTAAAGGCGCCATATGTAAGAATGTGGCCAAAAACGGTTACTACATTAAAATTCAAAATACCAAGGTCTTTTAGGTTTCGTTTTGTGACGTAACTGGCAACCCTTGGTTGCTTGGCAGCTGAGACTCTACTGACCGCAATGATTGGTAGACGGCGGTAGGTGGCGCCACATTCCAAAACATGATTTCAAAACATAAACATGATTTGCAGTCTGCAAAATATTTTTTTTAATGCAAATATTTTGTCTGTGCTGTTGTTGTTGGTGAGTTCAGTTTGTTATATGAACATTATTCCTGAGTCTCTGTGACATATTAGGAGGATTTAATGGCCAGTTGGGTTAGATTTATTACATAATGCACCTTTAATAAAGAATCTATACAGTGTGGAATGCAACTTTAGAGACTCTAGATCTGTGTGCGTAAGGGAGTCAATGTAAACGTGAGTGATTCCAGAGGCCTGACAACCAAAAAAAAATTATCGTTTATTATTTATTATTTCAACTCTATCTCAGATCCCTTTAATATTATCACATTTCATTCATTTCTTTTTAGTAAAAGACTGACTTTATGTTCAGGGGGGGGGGGTTATTCACACCTGGAGACAAAGGTCAAGGCCAAGTGAGACTAAATGCCTTCCTCTGTCATCCCTGCACTCTTGCACTCATTCCACACGCACGCATGCACGCACACACTCGTGTGTAATTGTAGATAGTTTTTTTGTTCCGTGCAGGTAATCCCTCCCTCCCTCCCTCCCTCCCTCTGCCTGCAGGTATGTGGGTGTTGGTCTGAGGAGGAACTGCTCTGGGTGTGCGTCTGTCACACACCCACTGCAAGCATGAGCCGGAGCAGCATGTCGAGCCATTTTTTTCCTCCCTCCCACTGAGGCATGAAGAAGTCACATTGTTCCACACACACACAGGTGAATCCAACTCCCACCGCCCACCCACTCTGCAACAGAAATAGTGCACATTTTGTGTTTTGTCTTCACACACACACACACACACACATGCCAGAGTGTGTGCATGCATGTATTACTAGTTTTGATTGCGATCCCTTTTTATTATCTGGCAGCGACTGAAGTTTACATTTCTGTCTCTCAGACATGCACAGTTCTGCTTCTCCAGGATGCCACAAAGGTCATTTTACAGGGCGTGACTCTAAAGATAAAGATAAAGTATTTTTACTACAGAACTGTCAAGCAGCGCACTGATCCTTAGTTATTAAATAATAATAATGATGATTAATCGAGTCAACGAAGCACCGTCCTATACCAGGGGTCTGCAACCTTGAAAATGAAAAGAGCCATTTTTGTCCCCTCGCTACCCAAATAAAACCTATTTGATCCCTAAAATGAAGATAAAATCACATGCAAAGTTGTTTTTTTTTACACATATATACCATATTAAAAGAACTACAGTTTGTCGCAAACTCTAAATTGTAGGAAAAGCACTTTGAAATTAAATATCAATCAATTTCATGTAGTTTATGTCTGAGAAAACCTGCCTAGCGTAAGTACATGGATCTAAAGATGGACAGGACTCCAAAATGAGCCAGTTTAATGGCTTTCGGGGGAGGTTTTACACTTTTATTTATGCCTTTATCTTGACAAAAAGAGTGTGAAAAGCTAGAAGGAGCCACTATGGAGAGGCTGAAGAGCCCCATAGTTACAGACCCCTGTTCTATACTGTATTATTGCAGAGTCGACACTGTCACAGCATGTTGTTTTTTTCCACTGTTACATGGAAAAAACCCACTCTACGTTTATTTGAGGAGGTTTATACAAACAAATAGGAGACTTTTGCTTGTCATAACCACACCGACAATACGAGTTAAGTGTTAATGACGGTCTTGATATCCAGCCATGCAGAGTAGACGAGTTCGGCCGCATTCCTCTGTGAACATTATCAATGTTTTTCCACTTATAATGGCATGGTTTTAGTGCAGCGTGGAGTTAAAGTCAGAGGCAGCGGGACTGTTTATATAGACAGGTGCATGTGTAGAGTCAGAAAAACACACAACACTGGAAGTTCGAGTCTTTAAAGAGTCTCTTTCTGAGTTTCTAACCTGTTTCCCACTCTTGTTTTTCAAACAGAACTCACCACTGGGAGCAAATGCGATGACCAATGATTGTGTAGAATGCTTGCATGCATGCAGGAAAAAGGCTGTTAGAATATGAAGAGTGAGAGGGAGAGAGAGTGGAACAGGTCCGCCCGGTATCTTTGAACCAGTGACACACCTGCTGGTCTGGGCGGAGCTGAGACAGGTGGACTCTCCTTTAACTTCACCCGAGGAAGGAAGAGAGAGAGACGGACGCTCCAGGAGGCGAGAAGGAGTGAGAGGACAAGGAAAGAGGAGAGGAGAGCGAGAGAGAGAGAGAGAGAGAGAGGAGTTGGAAGATACACAGTCAGACTCAGATTACAACGGACGGGCCTGAACAAGTGTCCCAACATGTCGAAGAACAAGGAATACAGTTCTGTCAAGATCAGCAAGTGAGTTCCTGTGTGTGTGTGTGTGTGTGTGTGTGTGTGTGGGTGTGTGTGTGTCATGTTTTCTAGTCTTGTGTTGCTGTCTCCATGCTTTTGTGTGTGTGTGGTTCCTGCAGCATGGGGGCATTTTAAAGCACCACAACATCCATGTTTGCACTGAACAGACGCCGACAATAACAAACACATCACAGGAACCAGGTGTCACCTGAAAGCAGCCGTGACATGAACTGTTAAAAGAAAAACATGTCATTCTCTGAACGAGGGGCTTTAGGACGTGACTGTGAACGTGAAACATGCCACTGTTGTCCTGTTTGCTTAGATAAAACCGTGTTATTGTACATGCACAGTCGACTTCATTAGCTGTCACCTGATTACGTGACCCTGACCGCATATTTTCATTTGTGTCTTTGCTGAGAGGGCGTGTGGTATCACACTGCAGGCCACCGCTGTGACTCATTATTAGCTGTCAGGTCATGAGTGAGAGACCTTTAACGCGCTGCGGTATCGCTCGTGCTGTCAGGCTTTAGTTCCAGAGGGGGTTGATCAATGATGTTTTATGAAGTTTAACGCGGCAATAAATGGTGCACACTCCCACCTGTTTGTCATTGTGAAACCTAGACCCCACTCCACCCCCCGACCTTTACTGTGACTAAGCAGCAGCAGCAGCAGGTCCATTAGTGAGGCGCGCCTTGAAGCCAAAGGCTCAAGAAGATAGTGACAGAGGGGAGTGGCAGGGCAGGGTCTCTGCAGCTCGCCGTGTGTTTGTCTTCATCAGCGTTTGTCTTCAGTTTGAATGGAAGTGAGCGAGTGAGTCAGGTAGAAACCTGCATAGATCTGCGACTAAGGATTATCCTCATAATCGATGAATCTGTCGATTATTTTCTCGATGAATCGTTTGGGCCACGAGTCAGAAAAAAAGACGTTGATCAGTTTTTGTCAAACCTGGAAATTACGATGTTCTCCAATGTCTATGTTTTTGTCCACAAACCAAAATGATTCAGTTCGAATGATTTCACATATATTCACATTTAAGAAGCTAAAACAATCAGAAAACGATTAATCGATAATCAAAATTGATTTGAATGATTTAGTCATCGATTAATAATCAATTAGATTACATCCGTAGAGAAAAACCTGAAGTCTCGCACATGTGATGTGTAATATTTGCTGCAGAGATGATGGAGGATGAATCCTCATCCCTTCATTAAGTAGTAATCCCACGGTATAAGAAGTAAACGTCTACTTTTGTACTGTTGTAGTTCTTTTTTTGGCTTCTCTCTCCAGGACTCGGCACAGATAATCCGCATATTTGATTTGGCAGAGATTTTTTTTTTTAAATACCGCATCCTCTTCCTGACACAACCCTCCCATTTATCTGAACACGAGGAGTGGATTTAGTGTGTCCAATTAACAATGAAGCAGTGGGATTGTGTGCCTTGCTCAGGGGTACCCCAGCCCGTCATCTGGCATGGACTTAAACCAGCAACCTTTTCAGATTAGTTTATTTAAGCTCATTCATTCGTGGTTATTGCAAAAATATAATTAGGTGCAAATTATCATCGTTGAACTAATTATCTCTAATCATCCAATCATTCACCTTTCATCATGTGTACATTAATCACAACCTCTTCACCTTCGTTTTCACGTTTCAGCTTCATGCTAATCTATGATGTAAATGAATGATTTACTCCCATTAATTACCCTTATCTGTCAGTTCGTCGTCAAACAATTTGGGAATGATTTTCTGTGCCTGAATGGTGTGTCACAGCAGAGCCGCCAGAGCAAAGCTGCACAGACGCTCTGCTGCAAACGCAGATTTCCTATGAGCCACGAGAGCGTGATCTCCATGACCAGGAGTTCAGAGATCCTGGGTGAAGGTTCAACTCCACTGGTCTGTGCTTCAAAAGACCAGAGAGAGTCTGAAACCTGAGAGTCTGAACTCTTCTAAGCATCATATCAGGAGGGAAACACTCATCACCTACACCGTGCAGATGATTAAACGACAGCACGGAGGAGCTCAGAGCAGACAGAGTGACCGTAACAGGATGACCCAGGCAAACCCATTTCTGAAGAGCAGAAAGGCTGCAAACATCAGAGTCTAAGATATCAAATATCAAATCTTCTTAAGTCACCATCCAGGAGACTCGGGGCTGTAATCACTGCAAACATGAGCCAAAAGTGATTAATTCTGTCAGCCGAGTCCACACTGACGAAGAAGAATACTGCAGCACAGTTCACCCTCTGTCCACCAAAACCATATATATATATATATATATATATATATATGTATATATTATTTATCCAGAAATAACATTTGAATCTACACTGTTAAATGTCTTAAAAACTTCTTATATAACTACAGTTTACAGTTATTGCGTTATGTTAAATAGCCCCCCCCCCAACCCTAACCCTTAGGAAATAAAAACAAGTCCTCAAATGTCCAAATCCATCCACATAAATGCTATAATTTGCCTTAATATTTTACAATTATTTAAAGCTTAATGACAAAATCCCTCTTTCCTTTTCTTATCTCTTGCGTATCACCTGCAGTACCCTCGTAGCCCACCAGGAAGCTGTGGCCCAATGTCAACACATCTCTAAAATAATATTTTAGTGTGTTAATGCTGCGACATAAGAAAAGGAAGTGATGAAATGCTAAGGCAGCAGGTTAACTGTGTGTAGTCTATTGTCTAAAGAGGCGTAAAGAGAAAATATTCAAAGAGCAACTCAAACATGTTCTTACTTCATCACTGGCAGCAATAAAAAAAAAAAAACAACACAATCATCATCATCTTCCTCCTCCACCTTCTTACTACAAGGCGAGCCATGATGTCTGAGTGTCCTGATAAGAGATTCCTGTGAGCAGGAATGTCTCTGTCTCTCACCGACCGCATTCCTCAGGTGTTTGAAAAGGAGGAGCGACACTCCCCCCTCAGCAATGTGTCCCTCGGGTCTGGATCCAGGGCGTGTCACAGAACAAACAAGCCTCGCAAGAGCACAAACAGGTCCGCGGACTGCGTTCATGAGTGACACGGCCCGTGATGATGAGCCGAGAATGTGGAAGGGGGAAAAACGTGTTTGTCTGAAACGCTGACTCTGACTCTGACTCCCTGTGTGTGTGTGTGTGTGTGCGTGTGTCACGTTCTTTCATTGACTCATGTGTCATTAGGCCGAGGGCCGCAGGAGAATGGTGGCATTGTGTTGAAGACGATTGGGGTTGAACCGCAGAGGCAGCTGGTTTACTATGAGTAAACAGTGTAAACCCCAACAATGATTGAGTGTGTGTCACTTTTCAAATATCAACACATGTCTGTTACATTCAATCAGAGGAGTTTGTCAAGTATGGCAAGTTTTGTGTTTTCTCGTCTATGGAGACGTTGGATCATGGACCTACACTGTTAGAAATTAACCATAACCATATAAGGTTCTACGGCTTGTCCTCGTAGGAGAACCCTTTTTTGAACCTCTTTAGGTTCTACCTGGAACCCTTTTGGAGGGTTCCACCAAGAACCCTTTTAAAACCCTTTATACGGGGTTTTAAAGGGTTCTCTGGATCAAAATGGTTCTTACTGGAACCATTAGTGTTACCAATAACCCTTGAAAAACCCTTTCTTTGGGAAAGGGTTTCTCAGAATCAAATGGTTCCAGGTAGAACCTCAGCCCTTGTAGAAGAACCCTTTTGGAACCCTTATTTCTAAGAGTGTAGAGTCATCTTTGCAGAAAGCTGTGCAGGTTCATACGTCTGAGCAGTAAAACAACCACGAACAGATTCCTCTGATGCTGGTCTTTAGAAATCTGTGCAGTTGTCAATTCTCTTTTATTCCCCTCTGTGTGACAACTACCACACTGATAAAGACGACTTCTTAATTTAAATAGCACAAAATGATACAGAGCAAAGCTTTTTGGTTATTAAACCTAAGAAAACCTATGCGTTATATCATCTGCAGTATGTTTCCCTGAGCAAAAATGGTGTAATAATGTTCATTTAACAATACTCTTGGTCTACTTTCAAATGTGACACACTTATATCACAATAGTATAGATTAAGATTAGGGTATTAATGCATATAATACCACACTGTGTACTTTTATTTTTTTTTATATTTAACCTAACTATTTAACTTGCTGCAAATATTATTTTTTCCTTCTCCTCTTGTAAAATCTCTGTTGTGCCTCCACTGCTGTAGAAACCAGGTCATACCTGACATACCTGCCCTTTTTCTTGACTGACTCTGTAATTCTTGTGCTCTAAAAGTATTTGAACACAAATATGCCTTAGAAATCTTCCGTGAGCATAAATTACCTGACCCTTATCACACAAAGAAGCTCGAGTTACCGTAACAGGAGCAGCGTAGTTTGTCCTAATGCATGTTTAAAATAGCTAACAATCCAATCACTAAGATCCTCTTATAATGAGTATGTTAAATAAACCGTCATCACCACGTGGTCATAAACAGTTTGCCTCTCTCCTCAGTCTTCAAGTGTATGATGTGCAGAGTCATCATATTTACCTGTTGTTGTTGTTTTCTTGCCCAGGTTCCAGGCTCAGGACCTGGCCATGCTGATCGCTCGCATGCAGAACAACGCAGACCGAGTGGAGAAGAACATCCTGAGAGCGGAGGAGCTGCTGCTCGAGGTAAACACCTGCCACACCTGCAGCAGCTATTACTATTATCTCATATTATATTATGGAAGGAATCATTTACATCTGACAAAATCTGTGTTATGAGTGTGAAAAATTACCCAAAAATGAGCCCCGGTTTTCCCATTTCCATACAATATACAGCACACTGTAATCCACGTATGCAAATGTGTGTCTTGCCATTGCACTATCACCCAGAAACATCAAAGTAGTAGATAGTAGAGTAGTAGATGGAAATCACCAAATGACCAGGATTAGAGATAAGATTTGGGATGAAATCAGAATCAGAATCAGTTTTTATTGCCAAGTAGGTGTTAAAATACAAGGAATTTGCAGAACACAGAATGCAGAAATGAGAAAATACAGATAAAGGTTACAAAAAAACCCACTCGGTGTCAGTAGAAGTGTATTAAATCAAGAAAATAAAAGCAGTTTATTTACAAGAATTTTGCAAAATGAGACTATACAAAGCTTAAATGTATACACAAAGGAGCAATATGAGTATGTATGAGTATATATTATGAGCATGAGCAAAACAGCATGATGGAAAATCTTGCCTCAGACTAAAAAAAAAGTCAAATTTATTATTATATGGATATAATTTTATTGTGAAAAACAGATAAGATGCAAAAATGGTCAGAAACAGGATTTTTTTTTTTACTATACTTCTATAAAATGACACTCTTGCATTTGTCTTAACAATTCTGTGTTGTCAAATTTTAAGATTTTAATATGACACTTGTGTCCTCCTCTTTCTCCTGCTGCTGCTGCTGCTGCTTCTGTGCAGGACACTGAGCGTGAGAAGAGGAACCAGCAGTTGATCCATCAGAAGACCAATGCCGAGAACCTGACGGATGCCGAGGGGCTGCTGAAGGACCTCTTCATGGACGTGGACAAAGCCAAGAGGCTGCAGCACCCTCAGGCTCATGAGATAGACAAAGAGTGAGTTCATTACATGTATATCAACACAAAAAAAACATTAGAATGTGTGGCAGCATTCTTATGTCAGCAGACACACCTGAAAGTCCATCCATCAATCCATCATCGCGCTCCGCTGAGATATGATCACCACTCTTCGCTGTTCTCCGCCCCTCTCGGCTTTGCCACTTCTGTGAGTTTGATTGTGTTTGATTTCAGCGTGAATAACCTCCACGTCCGCTGGGCCAAAGACTGCGCCACCTACAGGGAACTCTACGACCAGGTGCAAGACCTGGAGCTGGCGCCGAAGATTCGCTGGAGCTCTCTGCTGGACGAAAAACTGGTCAGATCATAACACAAATATGTACCGAGAGTGTAGAATCGTTTATTATTATTATGTCGTTATATGTGCTACATTTGCTCCTCCAGGAATTAAAGCGGACCTAGACCGGAAGTTCCAATTACCGCTGTTTTTTAGTGTGTATCTGCGTCATTACCTTGTTTAAGAAGCCCTGAAGGTTCAAAACAAACATTTCAGCCACTTCTGAGAACGCTGTGTTTTATTGTAATCTCGGGCTCAGCGGTTATGTAAACAGCATTTCTCCGGAACAGCAGATCCTCCTGCTCCGGGCACTAGTCCGGGCACATCCGGTTGCGTACATTGAACCGCGGAAGAAGAATAACGTCCGTTGTGGAGGTGTTTCACGAGCGACAGTGTCTTCTGACTCCGGGTCAAAGTCATAAAAGTGACTGCGGCGGGGAGTCGTGAAGAAGCTACTTTTAAACATTGTTAAAACAATGTTTTGATAATGAGGAGCAGTGCATCCACCGTTCCAGAGGGGGGAGCTGTGCTTCTGAGAGCGGGTGTGCTGAATATGTCACTTCCGGGTACTGGCCAATCACAACACAGTCTGTCTTCTGGGCGAGAGAGTTGAGTCTGAAATCTCGCGCCTGGCGTACAGCGTCAGAAAAGAGGATTTCTATCCGCTCGTTTACAGCAACTAGGAGGTTTTTGACCATAAAAACAAGTTAATGTATGTAAGTAGACCTCCATAACTCACATATATGTGCAACAGGACCACTCTATGGGAGCTTAAAAAAACACTCAGGAACAGAAAAATAATGAACACATGAATAAAAAAGAATGTATGTATGTATGTATAGAACCACGGTTACAATGAATTAAAACATTTGTTGTCAAAGCCACAGGGGCCAAAGTCAAAAATGAAGTGTGCAAAACTCAATTTCTAAACACCTTCATACCAATAAAGTGTCTCTTTCTTCTGTTTTCACAGAAACAGTTAGACACCGAGGCGTACGGCCCCAAACTCTCTGACGTCGAGAAGCAGATTGCGGCTCATAACATCCTGCACCAGGAGATCGAGGCATACAACGCTCAGCTGCAGCCGGGCTCCACCACCTCACAGGTAACAACACACAACAGCAACACACGTGTGTGTGTGTGTGTGTGTTCTTGAAAGTGAGGACATTTTGGCCGGTCCTCACTTTGATTTTATTGAAATCACTTCCCTAGGTTGCTATAACATGCTATACTCAATTTGTCCAATTTTTTTTTTGTCAAATTTTGGACCAAAATGTTTTTGGTAAAATTTTGGACCAACATTTTTTTTGTCAAATTTTGGACTAATTTTTTTTTTGTCAAATTTTGGACCAATTTTTTTTTGTCAAATTTTGGACCAACATTTTTTTTGTCAAATTTTGGACCAACATTTTTTTTGTCAGATTTTGGACCAACATTTTTTTGTCAAAGATTTGTTAAAATGTTGGTCGACATAGTATGATGTTTTTGTCAAATTTTGGACCAAAAACTTTTGGTAAAATTTTTTTTTTTTATTTTGGTTTGTTTTTGGACATGTTATGGTACTGCAACCAGTAGTTCTTTATAGATGTCATTCATGAAGTAGATATTTGTAATTGTGTTGATTCATAAAGTGGAAATGCTGGTCCTCAGTATGCAGCAAGTACAAGAATGTGTGTGTGTGTGTGTGTGTGTGCTCTCTGCACAACAACACTCTCAACAATCTGTTTGTTCATGTGTTTGTTTTCAGGAGCAATACGCCGCCGTCAAGGACAAATATGCAAAACTTTTAGTAAGTGGTGTTCGTTTTCTTATCTTTTGCTGTGTCTTTTTTACAGACACACACACATAGAGTCTGTTTCTTCTTCATATGATTGTTGTGTGTGTGTGTGTGTGTGTTTTGCAGGAAACATCCCAGCAGAGGCGAAGCTCGCTGGCCTCCCTGTACGACTACATGCAGAGCTGCAGTAAGGAGCTGGTTTACCTGTCCGGTCAGCAGGAGAGAATCCTGCAGAGAGACTGGAGCGACCGCATGGTCGACCCCCCGAGCGTCCGTATGGAGTATGAGGTGAAGAGCCCACAGTGGAGCACAAACACACACACACACACACACACACACACACACACACACACACACACACACACACACACACACACACACACACACACACACACACACACACACACACACACACACACAGCACTTTAGAGCCTGGAAACGACGGATGTTTAATTGTTCAATATTATTTAAAGGTGCATTATGTAATAAATCTAAAGCAACTGGCCGTAAAATCCTCCTAATATGTCACAGAGACTCAGGAATAATATTCATGTAACAAACTGAACTCACCAACAACAACAGTACAGACAAAATATTTGCATTAAAAAAAAATATTTTGCAGACTGCAAATCATCATGTATGTTTTGAAATTATGTTTTGGCATGTGGCGCCACCTACCGCCGTCTACCAATCATTGCAGTCAGTAGAGTCTCAGCTGCCGAGCAACCACGGGTTGCCAGTTACGTCAAAAACGAAACCTAAAAGACCTCGGTGTTTTGAATTTGAATGTAGTAACCGTTTTTGGCCACATTCTTACATATGGCACCTTTAAATGATTTGCCTCTGTGTCTTTAAATGACGGCGTCTCACTCGTGAAACCTGGAAAACTACAAACTACAGTCGTTAGAAAACAACATGGCATTTTTACGACTACATAAGTTTTGCCACAATATGACAGCGGAAGAAAAACGTTGTCAGCTTGCCTTCAAGCACAACCCTCATGGTCCTGTTTTACCAGCTCGGGAGTCAACAGGTATAACCAGTATAGTACAGCTCAGTTCAGTATAGTGCATACTTTGTCTTTACTTGCTGTGGAATTTTGATTTGAATACTTAAACATCCAGTGTTTTACTTTTATTACCCAAACACCTCAGCTTCTCTCTCTCTCTCCCTCCCTCTCCCTCCCTCTCCCTCCCTCTCCCCACCCTTCCCCTCTTCACCTCTCTCTACTTTATATATACACTTACATACAATAAGTTATGTATGTCTGTCTTTTAAAGTAGCAACACTTCAGAAAAATTGGAGCTGCAAAGTGCAGGAACAGCAGCAGCAGGTGTGTTGTGTGTGGCACATGGAGGCAGCGATTTAGAGAGCGCCTGATTTGCGTTCTGTTGGTGGAGCAGTCATTTTAACCCGTAGTGCTCATGTTAAATTGTCGTGGGAATAACACACAACTCCTTATATGGACATCCTGGGGGTGTGTGTTTTTAGGTCACGTATTCAGCTTTAAAAAAATGTGTTTTTCTCGTTGTTAAATCAAAGTTATGATTCATTTTGTATCACATTTTTGCAGTACACTCTTAAGCCCAATTTATACTCCTGCGTAGCCAAAAGCACAACAACCTTGCGCAGCGACCCCTACTGATCGGGCGGGAAATTGCAGTGCGTATCCGTCACCACGACTCAGAAGTATGAAGCCTCGAGGGGTCTTGTGGGAAGTAACCCTTATTTCTAAGAGTGTAGTGATGTAAAGTAGCAATAATTGTGCACAAACAGACAATTTTTCTTTCCTTTTTTCTGTTTCTGTTTATAAAAACGAGCCATGTGAACTTTGAACTCTGACTTTTTTTCCAAATTCAGGTGTGTTAACATAATTGGTGAATTTAAAAAATTTTTTTTGCCTAGGTTGTGCTGTAAAAAGGCACATTCTTATAGTCCCTATTTATATGTTTTTTTCCCCCAGAAATTCAAAAACAATGGACTGCTTGCACACGAAAGTGAGATCAACCAGCTGCAGGATGAAGGAGATCGTCTGGTTCAAATGAAACATCCTGGCACTCCGACGATAAAGGTACATTACGCTGCGTCTGTCAGACATGAGGACAGACCCTCATCATCATCATCATCATCATCATCACAGTGAACGACACTGAGCTGAGTTCTCTTTGTTGTTATTCTTTCCTCAGACGCACAGAGACTCCGTGCAGAGCGAGTGGCAGGCCTTTCTCAACCTGTGTCTCGCACAAGAAACCCACCTGGACAACATTGAGGATTACAAGAAGGTAACCAAACTGTCCGATGACGGCAAACTGTGACTTCATCACGATAACATTGTGTTAACTATTTGTTGATGTGCATTCTGTGCAGTTCCAGCTCGACGCCGAGACTCTGTCTGAGTCGATGGAGAGACTCAACTCCACTCTGGACCCAAAGTCCACGGCCAACAAAAGCAACCATGAAATCCTGTTTGCCCTGGAGGTAAGGCCCGGTTTTTATGATGTAGTGTTTGGTTAGAGGCTGATTGAGTGACAACAAAACAACTCACAAACATTATCACGATAAAGACGTTCACCATTAATGCCAGATAATTGAAGAGTTTTGTTGAAGAAACTCTTCAATTATGTTTTAAACATGAAAAATTCACTGACAACCAGAGGATGACACACTTTTAAATACTGCTCCCCTTTTCAGACGCTACTGCTAAAAGTAAACCAAGTTAAAAATTAAGTTAAACATTTTAAATGTTCTGAATATTTTATTTATTTTTCCCTGATAAAATCTATTTTTTAAAAACAAAAACTTCAAAATGCCATAAATGTGTAATTGTATAATAATAACTATTAACTGACATGTTAGTTTAAGCTGTTTGAGTAGGTTCAGTGTGCGTGTGTGTGTGTGTGTGTGTGTGTGTGCACAAAGTGACCTGATCAGTTCTGCAAGTTTTATGAACAACACCCGACTCTTTTGTTGACACACAGTATTTGTTTTTATCAGTTACAAGTTTAGTCAGTTATTTGGGACAAACTGTCCGTCAGGAGTGAATGTGAGGTAATAAAAGTCTCTGTGTAAATATAAATAAACCTCTACTTTGGCTAATGAGTACAAACTTTTCCTCATAAACAAAGTCAAAGTCTACATATGTCTCTCTGACATAAGACGTAATGAGTGCGGAGTTGTTAGCAGATGCCACTTTTACTTTGATAACGACAGATATGTTGACATAACATAATAGAAGTGACTAAATGTCATAAAGTATGCTGTCCAAAATTTGACAAAAACGTCATACTATACTATGTCGTCCAAAAATGTACAAAAAAGTCATACAATACTGTCGTCCATATCACAGTCCATCACAGTCCATATCAGACAATTAAATTTTTTTTTTTTTTACTTCAAAATGTGACCAAAACGTCATACTATATAATGTCATAGACCTCAATGTAATACTATACTATTTCGTCCAATATCTGACCATTTTTTAAAAAAGAAAATGTTGGTCCACAATTTGACAAAAATGACATACTATACTATGTCGTCCAAAATCTGACAAATTTTATGAAAAACGTTTTTTTGGTCCAAAACTTGACAAAAACGTCATACTATACTATGTAGTACGTCCTACTATACTATATCTTCCATAATGTGACCATTTTTTGAAAAAAAAAATTGGTCCAATATTTGACAAAAACGACATACTATACTATGTAGTACGTCCTACTATACTATGTTGTCCATAATGTGACCATTTTTTGAAAAAAAAAATTTGGTCCACAATTTGACAAAAACGTCATACTATACTATGTAGTACGTCCTACTATACTATATCTTCCATAATGTGACCATTTTTTGAAAAAAAAGAATTGGTCCAAAATTCGACAAAAACGACATACTATACTATGTCGTCCAAAATCTGACTAATTTTTTGAAAAACGTTTTCTTGGTCCAAAACTTGACAAAAACGTCATACTATACTATATAGTACGTCCTACTTTACTATATCTTCCATAATGTGACCATTTAAAAAAAAAAAAAAATGGTCCACAATTTGACAAAAACGACATACTATATACTATGTCGTCCAAAATCTGACAAATTTTTTGAAAAACGTTTTCTTGGTCCAAAACTTGACAAAAACGTCCTACTATACTATGTAGTACGTCCTACTATACTATGTTGTCCATAATGTGACAATTTTTTGAAAAAAAGAATTGGTCCACAATTTGACAAAAACGACATACTATACTATGTCGTCCAAAATCTGACAAATTTTTTGAAAAACGTTTTTTTGGTCCAAAACTTGACAAAAACGTCATACTATACTATGTAGTACGTCCTACTATATTATGGTGTCCATAATGTGACTATTTTTTGAAAAAAAAAAAATGGTCCACAATATGACAAAAACGACATACTATACTATGTAGTACGTCCTACTATACTATGTTGTCCATAATGTGATAATTTTTTGAGAAAAAGAATTTGTCCACAATTTGACAAAAACGACATACTATACTATGTCGTCCAAAATCTGAAATTTTTTTTGAAAAACATTTTTTTTGGTCCAAAACTTGACAAAACGTCATACTATGCTATGTAGTACGTCATACTATACTATGTCTTCCAAAATGTGAACATTTTTTGAAGAAAAAAAAATTGGTCCAAAATTTGACAAAAACGACATACTATACTATGTCGTCCAAAATCTGACAAATGTTTGAAAAACGTTTTCTTGGTCCAAAAGTTGACAAAAACGACATACTATACTATGTCGTCCAAAATCTGACAAATTTTTGAAAAACGTTTTTTTGGTCCAAAACTTGACAAAAACGTCATACTATACTATGTAGTACGTCCTACTATACTATGTTGTCCATAATGTGACCATTTTTTGAAAAAAAAAATTGATCCACAATTTGACAAAAACGACATACTATACTATGTCGTCCAAAATCGGACAAATTTTTGAAAAACCTTTTCCTGGTCCAAAACTTGACAAAAACGTCATACTATACTATGTAGTACGTCCTACTATACTATGGTGTCCATAATGTGACCATTTTTTGAAAAAAGAAATGGTCCACAATTTGACAAAAACGACATACTATACTATTTCGTCCAAAATCTGACTAATTATATGAAAAACGTTTTTTTGGTCCAAAAGTTGACAAAAACGTCATACTATACTATGTAGTACGTCATACTATACTATATCTTCCATAATGTGACCATTTTTTGAAAAAAAAAATTGGTCCAAAATTTGACAAAAACGACATACTATACTATGTCGTCCAAAATCTGACAAATTTTTGAAAAACGTTTTTTTGGTCCAAAACTTGACAAAAACGTCATACTATACTATGTAGTACGTCCTACTATACTATGTTGTCCATAATGTGACCATTTTTTGAAAAAAAAAATTGATCCACAATTTGACAAAAACGACATACTATACTATTTCGTCCAAAATCTGACTAATTATATGAAAAACGTTTTTTTGGTCCAAAAGTTGACAAAAACGTCATACTATACTATGTAGTACGTCATACTATACTATATCTTCCATAATGTGACCATTTTTTGAAAAAAAAAATTGGTCCAAAATTTGACAAAAACGACATACTATACTATGTCGTCCAAAATCTGACAAATTTTATGAAAAACGTTCTTTTGGTCCAAAACTTGACAAAAGCGTCATACTATACTATGTAGTATGTCCTACTATACTATTGTCCATAATGTGACCATTTTTTGAAAAAAAAATTGGTCCACAATTTGACAAAAACAACATACTATACTATGTCGTCCAAAATCTGACAAATTTTATGAAAAACGTTTTTTTGGTCCAAAACTTGACAAAAACGTCATACTATACTATGTAGTACGTCCTACTTTACTATGTTGTCCATAATGTGACAATTTTTTGAAAAAAAGAATTTGTCCACAATTTGACAAAAACGTCATACTATACTATGTAGTACGTCATACTATACTATATCTTCCATAATGTGACCATTTTTTGAAAAAAAAAATTGGTCCACAATTTGACAAAAACGACATACTACACTATGTTGTCCAAAATCTGACAAATTTTATGAAAAACGTTTTTTTGGTCCAAAACTTGACAAAAACGTCATACTATACTATGTAGTACGTCCTACTATACTATGTTGTCCATAATGTGACAATTTTTTGAAAAAAAGAATTTGTCCACAATTTGACAAAAACGACATACTATACTATGTCGTCCAAAATCTGACAATTTTTTTGAAAACCATTTTTTTGGTCCAAAACTTGACAAAAACGTCATACTATACTATGTAGTACGCCATACTATACTATGTCGTCCAAAATGTGACGATTTTTGGAAAAAAAGATTGGTCCAAAATTTTACAAAAACGACATACTATACTATGTCGTCCAAAATCTGACAATTTTTTTGAAAACCATTTTTTTGGTCCAAAACTTGACAAAAACGTCATACTATACTATGTAGTACGTCCTACTATACTATGGTGTCCATAATAAGACCATTTTTTGAAAAAAAGAAATGGTCCACAATTTGACAAAAACGACATACTATATACTATGTCGTCCAAAATCTGACAAATTTTTTGAAAAACGTTTTTTTGGTCCAAAACTTGACAAAAACGTCATACTATACTATGTAGTACGTCCTACTATACTATATCTTCCATAATGTGACCATTTTTTGAAAAAAAAAATTGGTCCAAAATTTGACAAAAACGACATACTATACTATGTCGTCCAAAATCTGACAAATTTTTTGAAAAACGTTTTTTTGGTCCAAAACTTGACAAAAACGTCATACTATACTATGTAGTACGTCCTACTATACTATGGTGTCCATAATGTGACCATTTTTTGAAAACGTTTTCTTGGTCCAAAAATTGACAAAAACATCATACTATACTATGTAGTACGTCCTACTATACTATGGTGTCCATAATGTGACCATTTTTTGAAAAACAAAATGGTCCACAATTTGACAAAAACGACATACTATACTATGTCGTCCAAAATCTGACAAATTTTTGAAAAACATTTTCTTGGTCAAAAACTTGACAAAAACGTCATACTATACTATGTAGTACGTCCTACTATACTATATCTTCCATAATGTGACCATTTTTTGAAAAAAAAAATTGGTCCAAAACTTGACAAAAACGTCATACTATACTATGTAGTACGTCCTACTATACTATGGTGTCCATAATGTGACCATTTTTTGAAAAAAAAAATGGTCCACAATATGACAAAAACGACATACTATATATACCATGTCGTCCAAAATCTGACAAATTTTATGAAAAACGTTTTTTTGGTCCAAAACTTGACAAAAACGTCATACTATACTATGTAGTACGTTCTACTATACGATGTTGTCCATAATGTGACCATTTTTTGAAAAAAAAATTGGTCCAAAATTTGATAAAAACGTCATACTATACTATGTAGTACTTCCTACTATACTATATCTTCCATAATGTGACCATTTTTTGAAAAAAAAAAAGAGGTCCACAATTTGACAAAAACGACATACTATACTATGTCGTCCAAAATCTGACAAATGTTTGAAAAACGTTTTCTTGGTCCAAAAGTTGACAAAAACGTCATACTATACTATGTAGTACTTCCTACTATACTATATTTTCCATAATGTGACCTTTTTTTGAAAAAAAAAATTGGTCCACAATTTGACAAAAACGTCACACTATACTATGTCGTCCAAAATCTGACTAATTTTATGAAAAACGTTTTTTTGGTCCAAAACTTGACAAAAACGTCATACTATACTATGTAGTACGTCCTACTATACTATGGTGTCCATAATGTGACAATTTTTTGAAAAAAAAAAAAGGTCCACAATTTGACAAAAACGACATACTATACTATGTCGTCCAAAATCTGACAAATGTTTGAAAAACGTTTTCTTGGTCCAAAACTTGACAAAAACGTCATACTATACTATGTAGTACGTCCTACTATACTATGGTGTCCATAAAGTGACAATTTTTTGAAAAAAAAAAGGTCCACAATTTGACAAAAACGACATACTGTACTGTGTCGTCCAAAATCTGACAAATTTTTGAAAAACCTTTTCCTGGTCCAAAACTTGACAAAAACGTCATACTATACTATGTAGTACGTCCTACTATACTATGGTGTCCATAATAAGACCATTTTTTGAAAAAAAGAAATGGTCCACAATTTGACAAAAACGACATACTATACTATGTCGTCCAAAATCTGACTAATTTTATGAAAAACGTTTTTTTGGTCCAAAACTTGACAAAAACGTCATACTATACTATGTAGTACGTCCTACTATACTATGTTGTCCATAATGTGACTATTTTTTGAAAAAAAAAATTGGTCCAAAATTTGACAAAAACGACATACTATACTATGTCGTCCAAAATCTGACTAATTTTTTGAAAAACCTTTTCCTGGTCCAAAACTTGACAAAAACGTCATACTATACTATGTAGTACGTACTACTATACTATGGTGTCCATAATGTGACCATTTTTTGAAAAAAAGAAATGGTCAACAATTTGACAAAAACGACATACTATACTATGTCGTCCAAAATCTGACAAATTTTTTTAAACTCGTTTTTTTGGTCCAAAACTTGACAAAAACGTCATACTATACCTATGTAGTACGTCCAAGTATACTATGGTGTCCATAATGTGTCCATTTTTTGAAAAAAAAAAAAGGTCCACAATTTGACAAAAACGACATACAAAACTATGTCGTCCAAAATCTGACAAATTTTTGAAAAACGTTTTCTTGGTCCAAAACTTGACAAAAACGTCATACTATACTATGTAGTACGTCCTACTATACTATGGTGTCCATAATGTGACCATTTTTTGAAAACGTTTTCTTGGTCCAAAAATTGACAAAAACGTCATACTATACTATGTAGTACGTCCTACTATACTATGGTGTCCATAATGTGACAATTTTTTGAAAAAAAAAATTGGTCCAAAATTTTACAAAAACGACATACTATACTATGTCGTCCAAAATCTGACAAATGTTTGAAAAACGTTTTCTTGGTCCAAAAGTTGACAAAAACGTCATACTATACTATGTAGTACTTCCTACTATACTATATTTTCCATAATGTGACCTTTTTTTGAAAAAAAAAATTGGTCCACAATTTGACAAAAACGACATACTATACTATGTCGTCCAAAATCTGACTAATTTTTTGAAAAACCTTTTCCTGGTCCAAAACTTGACAAAAACGTCATACTATACTATGTCGTCCAAAATCTGACTAATTTTATGAAAAACGTTTTTTTGGTCCAAAACTTGACAAAAACGTCATACTATACTATGTAGTACGTCCTACTATACTATGGTGTCCATAATGTGACAATTTTTTGAAAAAAAAAAAAGGTCCACAATTTGACAAAAACGACATACTATACTATGTCGTCCAAAATCTGACAAATGTTTGAAAAACGTTTTCTTGGTCCAAAACGTGACAAAAACGTCATACTATACTATGTAGTACTTCCTACTATACTATGGTGTCCATAATGTGACCATTTTTTGAAAAAAAAAAATTGGTACAAAATTTGACAAAAACGACATACTATACTATGTCGTCCAAAATCTGACAAATGTTTGAAAAACGTTTTCTTGGTCCAAAACTTGACAAAAACGTCATACTATACTATGTAGTACGTCCTACTATACTATGGTGTCCATAAAGTGACCATTTTTTGAAAAAAAAAAAGGTCGACAATTTGACAAAAACGACATACTATATACTATGTCGTCCAAAATCTGACAAATTTTTGAAAAACCTTTTCCTGGTCCAAAACTTGACAAAAACGTCATATTATACTATGTAGTACGTCCTACTATACTATGGTGTCCATAATAAGACCATTTTTTGAAAAAAAGAAATGGTCCACAATTTGACAAAAACGACATACTATACTATGTCGTCCAAAATCTGACTAATTTTATGAAAAACGTTTTCTTGGTCCAAAACTTGACAAAAACGTCATACTATACTATGTAGTACGTCCTACTATACTATGGTGTCCATAAAGTGACCATTTTTTGAAAAAAAAAGAATGGTCCACAATTTGACAAAAACGACATACTATACTATGTCGTCCAAAATCTGACAAATTTTATGAAAAACGTTTTTTTGGTCCAAAACTTGACAAAAACGTCATACTATACTATGTAGTACGTCCTACTATACTATATCTTCCATAATGTGACCATTTTTTGAAAAAAAAAATTGGTCCAATATTTGACAAAAACGACATACTATACTATGTAGTACGTCCTACTATACTATGTTGTCCATAATGTGACCATTTTTTGAAAAAGAAATTTGGTCCACAATTTGACAAAAACGTCATACTATACTATGTAGTACGTCCTACTATACTATATCTTCCATAATGTGACAATTTTTTGAAAAAAAAGAATTGGTCCAAAATTCGACAAAAACGACATACTATACTATGTCGTCCAAAATCTGACTAATTTTTTGAAAAACGTTTTCTTGGTCCAAAACTTGACAAAAACGTCATACTATACTATATAGTACGTCCTACTTTACTATATCTTCCATAATGTGACCATTTAAAAAAAAAAAAAAATGGTCCACAATTTGACAAAAACGACATACTATATACTATGTCGTCCAAAATCTGACAAATTTTTTGAAAAACGTTTTCTTGGTCCAAAACTTGACAAAAACGTCCTACTATACTATGTAGTACGTCCTACTATACTATGTTGTCCATAATGTGACAATTTTTTGAAAAAAAGAATTGGTCCACAATTTGACAAAAACGACATACTATACTATGTCGTCCAAAATCTGACAAATGTTTGAAAAACGTTTTCTTGGTCCAAAAGTTGACAAAAACGTCATACTATACTATGTAGTACTTCCTACTATACTATATTTTCCATAATGTGACCTTTTTTTGAAAAAAAAAATTGGTCCACAATTTGACAAAAACGACATACTATACTATGTCGTCCAAAATCTGACTAATTTTTTGAAAAACCTTTTCCTGGTCCAAAACTTGACAAAAACGTCATACTATACTATGTAGTACGCCCTACTATACTATGGTGTCCATAATGTGACAATTTTTTGAAAAAAAAAAAAAGGTCCACAATTTGACAAAAACGTCATACTATACTATGTCGTCCAAAATCTGACAAATGTTTGAAAAACGTTTTCTTGGTCCAAAACTTGACAAAAACGTCATACTATACTATGTAGTACTTCCTACTATACTATGGTGTCCATAATGTGACCATTTTTTGAAAAAAAAAAATTGGTCCAAAATTTGACAAAAACGACATACTATACTATGTCGTCCAAAATCTGACAAATGTTTGAAAAACGTTTTCTTGGTCCAAAACTTGACAAAAACGTCATACTATACTATGTAGTACGTCCTACTATACTATGGTGTCCATAAAGTGACCATTTTTTGAAAAAAAAAAAGGTCCACAATTTGACAAAAACGACATACTATACTATGTCGTCCAAAATCTGACAAATTTTTGAAAAACCTTTTCCTGGTCCAAAACTTGACAAAAACGTCATACTATACTATGTAGTACGTCCTACTATACTATGGTGTCCATAATAAGACCATTTTTTGAAAAAAAGAAATGGTCCACAATTTGACAAAAACGACATACTGTACTATGTCGTCCAAAATCTGACTAATTTTATGAAAAACGTTTTTTTGGTCCAAAACTTGACAAAAACGTCATACTATACTATGTAGTACGTCCTACTATACTATGTTGTCCATAATGTGACCATTTTTTGAAAAAAAAAATTGGTCCAAAATTTGACAAAAACGACATACTATACTATGTCGTCCAAAATCTGACTAATTTTTTGAAAAACCTTTTCCTGGTCCAAAACTTGACAAAAACGTCATACTATACTATGTAGTACGTACTACTATACTATGGTGTCCATAATGTGACCATTTTTTGAAAAAAAGAAATGGTCAACAATTTGACAAAAACGACATACTATACTATGTCGTCCAAAATCTGACAAATTTTTTGAAACTCGTTTTTTTGGTCCAAAACTTGACAAAAACGTCATACTATACTATGTAGTACGTCCAAGTATACTATGGTGTCCATAATGTGTCCATTTTTTGAAAAAAAAAAATGGTCCACAATTTGACAAAAACGACATACAAAACTATGTCGTCCAAAATCTGACAAATTTTTGAAAAACGTTTTCTTGGTCCAAAACTTGACAAAAACGTCATACTATACTATGTAGTACGTCCTACTATACTATGGTGTCCATAATGTGACCATTTTTTGAAAACGTTTTCTTGATCCAAAAATTGACAAAAACGTCATACTATACTATGTAGTACGTCCTACTATACTATGGTGTCCATAATGTGACCATTTTTTGAAAAAAAAAATTGGTCCAAAATTTGACAAAAACGACATACTATACTATGTCGTCCAAAATCTGACAAATTTTATGAAAAACGTTTTTTTGGTCCAAAACTTGACAAAAACGTCATACTATACTATGTAGTACGTCCTACTTTACTATGGTGTCCATAATGTGACCATTTGTTGAAAAAAAAAATTGGTCCAAAATTTGACAAAAACGACATACTATATACTATGTCGTCCAAAATCTGACAAATTTTTTGAAACTCGTTTTTTTGGTCCAAAACTTGACAAAAACGTCATACTATACTATGTAGTACTTCATACTATACTATATCTTCCATAATGTGACCATTTTTTGAAAAAAAAAAATTGGTCCAAAATTTGACAAAAACGACATACTATACAATGTTGTCCAAAATCTGACAAATGTTTGAAAAACTTTTTCTTGGTCCAAAACTCGACAAAAACGTCATACTATACTATGTAGTACTTCCTACTATACTATGTCTTCCATAATGTGACCATTTTTTGAAAAAAAAAAATTGGTCCAAAATTTGACAAAAACGACATACTATACTATGTCGTCCAAAATCTGACAAATTTTATGAAAAACGTTTTCTTGGTCCAAAACTTGACAAAAACGTCATACTATACTATGTAGTACTTCCTACTATACTATATCTTCCATAATGTGACCATTTTTTGAAAAAAAAAAAGAGGTCCACAATTTGACAAAAACGACATACTATACTATGTCGTCCAAAATCTGACAAATGTTTGAAAAACGTTTTCTTGGTCCAAAACTTGACAAAAACGTCATACTATACTATGTAGTACTTCATACTATACTATATCTTCCATAATGTGACCATTTTTTGAAAAAAAAAAATGTGTCCAAAATTTGACAAAAACGACATACGAAATACTATGTCGTCCAAAATCTGACAAATTTTATGAAAAACTTTTTTTGGTCCAAAACTTGACAAAAACGTCATACTATACTATGTAGTACGTCCTACTATACTATGGTGTCCATAATGTGACCATTTTTTGAAAAAAAAAATTGGTCCAAAATTTGACAAAAACGACATACTATACTATGTCGTCCAAAATCTGACTAATTTTATGAAAAACGTTTTTTTGGTCCAAAACTTGACAAAAACGTCATACTATACTATGTAGTACTTCATACTATACTATATCTTCCATAATGTGACCATTTTTTGAAAAAAAAAAATTGGTCCAAAATTTGACAAAAACGACATACTATACTATGTCGTCCAAAATCTGACAAATGTTTGAAAAACGTTTTCTTGGTCCAAAACTTGACAAAAACGTCATACTATACTATGTAGTACGTCCTACTATACTATATCTTCCATAATGTGACAAATTTTATGAAAAACGTTTTTTTGGTCCAAAACTTGACAAAAACGTCATACTATACTATGTAGTACGTCCTACTATACTATGGTGTCCATAATGTGACCATTTGTTGAAAAAAAAATTGGTCCAAAATTTGACAAAAACGACATACTATACTATGTCGTCCAAAATCTGACAAATTTTATGAAAAACGTTTTTTTGGTCCAAAACTTGACAAAAACCTCAGAATATACTATGTAGTACGTCCTACTATACTGTCGTCCATAGTGTGACAATTTAAAAAAAAAAAAATTGGTCCAAAATTTGACAAAAACAACATACTATACTATGCCCTATAAAATCAGAAAAAAAATTCGCATTTTTTTTTGCCCAAAATGTGACCAAAACGTCATACTATACTATGTCGTCGACCTCAATGTCATGCTACATTTTTTCGTCCAAAATCAGAAATAAATGTTGAAAGAAAGAATCTGTTAATCTGAATGTATACCTAATAGACTGATGGTCTTATCAGGCTTAACTGTTGATTGAACTCAATCTGGCCTTCAGGGAGATGAACCAGCAGTGAAGAGGAATGAGCAACGTCTGGCCTTCCTCAAGGAAAACAGCAGCAGCATCATGCCTCTGAAGTTACGACGCCTGAGGCCCAGCAAAGCCACTACTGCTGTGGCGCTGTGTGACTGGGCCGATGAGGAGGTAAAGGATCAGGAGGCGTGTGACAACGTGGTAAAAAAAACAACAAAAAAACAAAGCTGTTCCTGTTTCCAACGTCTTTATTTCTTCTGCGTGTGTTCAGGACACAGTGAAGCGTGGTGAGAAGCTCACTCTGAGGTCCAACGCTGACAATAAGGACTGGGAGCTTCAGACCAGCTCGGGGAAAGTCAAAACTCTTCCAGGGGCTTGTTTCGTGATCCCACCTCCTGACACTGAGGCAGTGGAGAAAGTGAACAGGTACAGATACAAACTCTCAGTGTCTTATCAAACAACCCTGAAACCGAGGTTTATTAAAGGTGCATTATGTATAAATCTAAAGCAACTGGCCATTAAATCCTCCTAATATGTCACAGAGACTCAGGAATAATGTTCATATAACAAACTGAACTCACCAACAACAACAGTACAGACAAAATATTTGCATTAAAAAAATATTTAGCAAATCATGTTTATGTTTTGAAATCATGTTTTGGCATGTGGCGCCACCTACCGCCATCTACCAGTCATTGCAGTCAGTAGAGTCTCAGCGGCCAGTTACGTCAGAAAACGAAACCTAAAAGACGTCGGTATTTTGAATTTAAATGTAGTAACTGATTTTGGCCACATTCTTACATATGGCACCTTTAACCGTCTTCATCCTGTGTGTGTGTGTGTGTGTGTGATCAGCCTGGACAGAGAACTGAGCAACCTGAAGAGCCGTAGATCGACTTTAATGACCTCTTTTAGGAATGCTACAGTGGAGGTGGTTCGTCCTCAGAGGGCAGGTGAGAGGA
This sequence comes from Microchirus variegatus, assembly GCF_963457635.1. Taxonomy (NCBI): domain Eukaryota; kingdom Metazoa; phylum Chordata; class Actinopteri; order Pleuronectiformes; family Soleidae; genus Microchirus; species Microchirus variegatus. The sequence goes on from NC_139811.1 coordinate 8,308,822, forward strand.
AAACACACGTTCATTCATAGACATACTGCAGAAAACTTTACAGAAAACAATTTAAATAGTTTGAACACAGCAGAGTAGAGATAGAACGGCGGGAAACGTTAAAACAACGAAAGGACACTGCAAATAACACAGGTTTAAAACAATCTCAGTTGGAATCAAAAGGTTTGAAAGTCGATAAGATAAAGAAACAAACACAAAGATATTGCATGATATGTCAGAGCTTCTTAAAAGCTCTGGAAAAACAAAACGCCATCAGATGTGATAAGTAGGTAGAAGTAGAAGGAGTCTGTTCAAAAGTTTTAAAGGCATAAAAACAAAATACTGCTTCTCATTGTTAAGGAGAAGCTATTATTAGTACGTCGTAAAAACAAGATTACTATAAAATTATAAGTGCTAACAACTCTACAGTGACTCATTTGAAAAAAAAAAAAATTAGGTCCAAAATTTGACAAAAACGTTAAAAAAAAATATATATATATATATATATATTTTTTTTTTTCAAAATTTTTCCCCCACCCCTAAAATATGACAGTCAATGCATGTACAGTTCATCATCACAGCACAGTCAATATTTTTGGATCACATGATTGTTTTCACTCGTCCTCAGCTCCAGTGAAAAGTGCTCCGGAAGATCCCAGAGTTGCAGAGCTCGCCAGTGACTTAGACAACATCAATCGATCCCTGGACAGGGTTCAGAAAGAGGTCCAGAGCCGGGTCAGATCTCCGATTGACAACCGCAGCCCCACGCAGGACCTGGCCAACAGACTGCAAGAGCAAGAGGTGAACACGGACACATCGACGCCTTAATAAAATCATCTATTTTGCCGTTTCATCGTCACATTTCCTTCATAAATGTTATTTCCTATACTCGCCCTGACAGAAATCTGCTCAGAGTGCTCGGAGGCTGGAGGCGGAGAAGGCAAGAGTCCAGAGAGAGATGGGGCCCATCGTGGCCAAGACTCCTGTGGGACCCATCGCCTCGACGCTGCCGCTGAAACTCAACGCTGCCAACAACAAGCTCGATGACATTGACTCACTTATTACTATTTATGATAAAAAGTAAGATCACATTGACATCGCAGTGATGCCATTTTTGTTCATGCAAAAATAATTTGAGCTTTCCAGTAAGAATTAGCGACATCTAATGGTGGCATGAGGCAACGACACTAGATATAAGGTATAAACAATAGTCTTAGTCGGTTCTTGCGTTGGGTTGGTGAAGCCGTTTTTCTTCTCTGTTTAGTAATCTTCCTAAAAGCAAAACAAACACTGGCAGTTTTGTCCATTCAGGCTACTGTAGAAACATGGTAGCACAAAATGGCCGCCTCCATAGAGTAAGGTCCTTGCCTTAAGTAGCCTAGACATAAAAAACATTATTTTTTTTTTACTTTAAAGCAGTTATACACTTAAACGAACATACTTATGGGTAGTTTATTCATTTTCTACCAATAGACCCTGCTACATGTTACACACTAGACCACATGTGTCAAACTCAAGGCCCGGGGGCCAGATGTGGCCCGCCACGTCATTTTATGTGGCCCGCGAGTGATTAATTGGTCTGTGTTAAAATAGGTCAATGCTGCTTTAAGGCGTGCGTTGACCATAAACTACATTTCCCACAATGCATGGCGAGTGCGTTACCTGCAAAGTGATAGCACTGCCACTAGAACGCAGTGTATCATTGTATATGTATAAAGCGACGAGTGAAATTGAATAAGTAAAAAAATACAGAAAGACGTTATTTAGCAATATGTTACGTAGTATTTACCTTTATTTTACATTATATTCAGTTACATTTATTCTGTATGACAGTCACATCTGGCTCTTTGAGGGTAACCATTATGCTGATGTGACCCTCAGTGAAAATGAGTTTGACACCCCTTCACTAGACATTTAGAAATAGAAATATTTACAAAATCCAAGTGAAAATGGGCATCATCCTGTGGATGAAGTAGATATTCATTTTTTTCTACAAGTTTACCTGTCATTCAGTTTGTCAGTATTGAGTATTTCTCTCCTGTCACCAGAGCTACAGCCTCCATGTTCCTGGAAAAACAAATGTACAACGTGGACGGCTTTGTCTCTGGGTTTGAGGACCAGCTCGCGAAGGACGGCACCGTCCTCGATCAGCCCAACGTCCTCCAGAGTCGCAACCAGCGTCTGCAGGTGAGGAGGAGCCTGCGGCCAGGAAACTAATAGAGAACATTATTATTATTAATAATAACACCTATAACTTTGTCTGTGTGCCATTAAAACAGGATATTTACAAGGACGTCGCTTCAAAGAAGAGTGAGTTGATCAAGTTGGGCAAAGACTTGGACCTGACGAAGCAGGCCTGCAGTTCCATGCAGCAGAGTTTCAATGAATACTGTCCTGACATCTACCGTCAGGAGACTGAGGTGAAACATCTGAAGAATCGCTTCTCCAATGTCAATAATCAGCTCCAAGACAGGTGAGGGAGGAACATCTGCATGTTTGCATCTTTTTACACTTCCTCCGTCAAAGGCATTGTCTAAGTCTTGTCTTTATCTTGCTTCAGAGCTAATCTCCTACAGGAGGCGAACAATAAAAACCAAGATTTCCAGAACGCTTCACAGTCACTGGATTTCTTCTTGGTCAATTTGCCCAATAACACAATCAAACCAACAGATGATGTGGCTCAGATCACAGCCAAGCAGAACTCTCAGAGGGTGAGTGACACTGTTCCACGTACATTAAACACATCCCAATGTCAATTCAACCGACTGAAGCTGTTTCTGCAACGACGTGATCTTACTATTCCGTCTCGTGTTTAGATCGTGGTGGAGGACATCAAGAGAAAATCAAAGGATTTGGACCGAGTCAAGGAACTTTCACACGATTTGCAGAACGTCTTAACCGTGAGTTCACGCTCTGAAGCATAAAAGATTAAAAACAAAAGAGATTTATCAGAAATCAACGTAACTCTTATAATTCAAATGATAACAAAGTAAAATAGATAAATATGATTATAAGATAATTAAAGAAATGGACATTTTAAGAATATTAAAGTGTTAAAAGAGGTAAAAGGAGTAAAAAGGTCGTCTTAAAAAGGTAAGAGAAATTTTTTAAAAGTTAGAAAAAATACATACACGGTAAGTAAACACATAATATATATAAAAAAGTAGGCTCTGATTTGTATTTGCAGCTTTACTTGGTGGCGTGGGAATAAAAAGTACTTATTAGGTTTTATCCTATAAATCTTATATCTTATAAACAAAATGTTTATAAAATATTTCAAAAGCAAAAAATCTTAAAGGTGCTTAAATATCTAAACTAAAAAGTTTAATAACATTTTAAAAAGTGGAGCACATTTTCCAGTCCAATCCGAATTCAACGTGCTTTTACATCGCATGAATACATGAAGACAGACAGGATAGGAAACAATGTAAAGAAAAACAATAAAAACTGAATGTAAAACCAATAAAACACAGAAGTCAATAATCAATATAAATATATATATAAATATAAAACACTAAAACCACCACAAAGATTGATCAATAATTCACAACCATTATTGTCAAAAACAATCAGCTTTTGTGTTGTATTGAGATATATACGTGTTATGTGTGTGTGTGTGTGTGTGTGTGTGTGTGTGTGTGTGTGTGAGTGTGTGTGTGTGTGCCAATTCCCTATAAAAGGTTTAATATCCCGTATTTAATTTCAGGAGTACGATGTTAAGTCAAACACTTACCGTGGCAGTCTGAATGACGACGACGACGATGACGATGATGATGACGACGACAACGACGAACCGGTTCTGAAAAAACGTCCGACTGCAACGTTGGCTAAAGCTGTGCAGAGAAAGGTAAAAATTTATGAACTCTTAACTGAGTGAATGCTTTTTCTCAAATATTATCAAACTCTAACTTTTCTCTAACTTTGCCTTGTGCTTCCGCTAAAGGAGAAAGATCTGCTCAACCTCTACTCTGCCGTATCTGCCGAGAACAACCAGCTCAACAACCAGTTGGGGATGACAAAGATCATAATGGCCAGGGTATGATGTCATTAATCACAAATAATATCAGCAATATGCGTGTTCACAATCGCCTTTTCTAAACCTGTTCCTCTTGTCCTTTTATTTCTGTGCAGAATGAAGAGAGAGTCAGTCAGGTCGTTGTAAATCAGCAGCTGCAGCTGCAGAGTCAGCAGAGAGACCTGGAGACAAGTGATAGTCTGAAAAGGGAATTAAATGAGGAGATCACTAGGCGCTTACATGCCGAAAAAGACCTGGAAACGTACCGCCTAAGGTTTGTGTCTCTGAAGAACAGGAGAGGAGTGGAGAGGTTTCAAGAGAAGGAGGTGGTGCAGTACTACCGTGACCCTAAAGTGGAGTTGGAACTGGAGTCCCTAAAAAAGCGCATCCAGGATGAATCATCTAAGAGGTCAAGAACCCGCTCAGAGATCGAAATTTACAACGAGAAGGTTTTCAGTATGGAAACGCAGATCACAAAAGTTGAACCTAAACTGGTGACCAAGGTGCTGACTGAATACGAGAGAGACCCACAGCTGGACAAAGAGGCAGTCAGGATTAGAGAGGAGATGCGCAGGATACAACTGGAAGTAGAAACGAGAGACTCCGAAACCATTCATGTGAAATCTGAGATCACAGTTCTGTCCCAGCAGAAACCAAAAATCAGGCAGAAGATCGTTAAGAAGGAGGTCGTGAGGCTTGAAAAGGACCCAGAGATGCTGAAAGGTGTTTTCATAATCCAAGGAGATATCGCGGAGGAAGAGTCCCGGTGCAAGTCCCTGAATGATACCATCTTTAGCACAAGGAGCCAGATAAACACACTAGAAAGAGTCATTCCCACCATTCAGCCTAAGATAGTCACCAAGGTGGTGAAGCAAGTCCAACAAGACCCTGACTCAGTCGAGGAATCCAAAAAATTACGAATGGCTCTCGAGGAGGAGAAAGATGAGAACGCGATACTGATGAAGGAGTTGACCACGCTTCAGCTACGTTACAGCGAAGTGGAGCGGTTCAAGCAAAAGGTTGAGGTCAAAGAGATCATCAACGAGATCTACAGGATCGACCCGGAAACGGAACTTGAGCTGGTACGTCTGAAGAAGCAGCTGCAGGACTGTAGCCGAAACCGAACCAACACGGAGAGGGAAATCACCACAGTCACGACAACCGTGACTACTTTACGAGCTCAGAAACCCAAAGTGGAGTACAAAGAGGTGACGCAGGAAGTGATCAAAGAAGAGAAAAGCCCAGAGGTCGTCAGGGAATTACAGAGGCTGAGCAACCAAGTTTCACGTCTGCAAGTCAACTATGACACCACCCTGGAGCTGCTCTCCCACTTACGCAAAGAGAGAGACCAGCTGAAGGCTGAAAAATCCAAAGTGGAGACAAAACTTGTCACCAGAGAATTGATCAAATATGAGAACGATCCTCTCCTTGAAAAAGAGGCTGACAGACTGAGGAGAAACGTGCGAGAGGAGATCCAGCAGCGCCGCAGCTTGGAGGAGTTGCTCTTTGACCTTCAGAACCAGTACATTGTCCTTGAGAGGCAAAAGCCAGAGGAGAAGATCATCATGCAAGAGACGGTACGTCTTCAGAAAGACCCCAAGCAGATCGTAGAGCACGAAAAGTTGAACAAGTCCCTGGATGATGAAGTGAAAACCCGCAGGAAGCTGGAGTTAGAGGTCAGACAGCTCAGGGCGCTGGTTCAAGAGAGAGAGAGCACCCTGGCTCAAATGGACGATCGTCAGAGGAAGATTCAAGTGGAGTCAGAGCTCAGGCAGATCAGGGCTCGCATTCTTGAACTGGAAAACGCTCCCGCCCCCGTCGAGGAGAAGATCATTATTGAGGAGGTCCTGAAAGTGGAGAGGGATCCAAAGTTGGAAAGACTTACCGATGACATCCGTGTCGGATTGGAGACAGAAGGCAACAATATCAGTCGACTGGAGAGAGAAATCCGAAACCTGAGGTTGAAATTGGAAATTCTGCAAAAGGAAAAGTCATTGGAGAAGGTTGTTTACAGGGAGGTTGTTCGTGTGGAGAAAGACCCGGCTGTGGAGGCTGAAAGGGAACGTCTAAGAGACCTCGTGTCACACGAGAGGAACCTCAGGCGGGACGTGGAAGACAACGTTCAAAGCATCAACATCAAAATCACACATCTGAACACGTCAAAGACTGTGTCCACTCAGGAGGAGAAAACTCTCATCACTAACAGAGACGCTCTGCAGCGAGAGAAAGACGATCTTCTCAAGCAACTCAAAATGCTGGAGTCTCAAAGACAGAGCATCACCATCAGCTTCCAGCAGCAGACCAAGCTGGTGAGTGAGAGGACCCAGATCGCACGGCAACGCAGTCTGAAGACCTCAACCGAAATCCAACGGCTGGAGAGAGAGATCCTGAGCGAAAAAGACAGAATACACCAGAAGGAGGCGTACATCATCGAGCTGCAGAACACCCTTCAGAAGGACGACCATTCAGAAACTCACACCAGAGAGACGAACCTCTCCACCAAGATCACCATCCTTGATCCAGAAACTGGTAAAGACCTGTCGCCCTATGACGCCTACCTGCAGGGAATGATCGATCGTACCCAGTACATTAACCTGGCAGAATTGGAGTGCGACTGGGAGGAGATCACTTCCACTGGCCCAGACGGCGACACAACGATTCTGCAGGATCGCAAGAGCGGGAAGCAGTACTCTGTCAAGGACGCGCTGAAGAGCGGTCGCCTGACCGAATACGATTTGAGCCGCTTCAAGGACGGGAAAATGTCCATTTCTGAGTTTGCCCTGCTCGTCGCGGGGGAAACCAAGAAGCCCTTTGTCCCTCCGCTAGTGATCCCAAAATCGCCAACCAAACCTGCTCCGCTCTCTCCCTTTAACCAACTGTCGACCACGAGGAGATCTTCCTCCTACACGAGCCTCAGCGGCAGCATGACCAACTTGGCCACCCCGATGTCCCCGGTGTCTCCCATGTCGCCCACTGCCGGCGACGAATACTTTCCAATCTCCGGCGTTTTTGACACCACCACAGAGAGTCGCATGTCCGTGAGAAGCGCCCTCACCCGCAAACTCATCGACACCGACACGGCTCTCAAGTTACTCGAGGCACAAGCAGCCTCGGGCGGTATCGTCGATATCAACAAAAAGGACAAACTGTCCGTGCACAAGGCAGCCGAACACGGCCTCATCGACCACGGCAACATGTATAAACTTCTGAATGCCCAGAAAGCCTTCACTGGAGTGGAAGATCCCGTGACGAAAGAGCGCCTCGCCGTCGGACAGGCGGCACAAAAAGGATACATCACCCAGGAAAACGCCATACGGTACCTGGAGGCTCAGTATCTCACTGGTGGGCTGGTGGATCCCAGGAAAGCAGGTCGCCTTACTGTCCAAGAAGCTCTCGCTAGCAATATAATCGACAGCGCGACCGCCGGTCAGCTGGAAAAAGAGGCGTCTCACACGAAGGAGCTGGTCGACCCCATCACCAAGGAGAAGATGACGTACAAGGAGGCAATGGATCGCTGTAAGAGAGACCTCAGCACCGGGCTCCTGCTGCTTCCCGTCGTCTCCACAGATTCTGCGAACGCTCCATCGTACTCCAACTATCGATTTAACTCGTCTTACAAGAAACTTTAAATATACGGTTTAGGTGCAATGTTTTTTTGCCACAGGTGCTAGAGAGAGAGAGAGAGAGAGAGAGAGAGAGAGAGAAATTCTACATGTGAAGAAATGAAGGATAAAGCAATAGGGTCGTACACTTACTCAGACGTCTTTGAAAACACTGGAAAAACGTTTAATTTTGGTTGAAAAATTGATGTGTGTGTGTTTTTTTTCTCCCCGTGGGTAATGTTTATGTTTTACGTGGTACAGTTTATTGTTTTTCATGCATCCTCAAACGACAGTAAAGTGTTCATAAATAAAGTGTTTATTAAACTCCACAAACTTCACATGCTCGTTTTTGTTGTTGCTCTTATTTAAAACAGCGACTGTACACATACACACACACACACTGTAGAGTAGTAGTAGAAACCCTTTTACCTTCTTGAGCTGCTGAGTTTTCCTCTAGCGCCACCATCAGGTCTATTTTAGAACTGCAAAAAAAACCAAAAAACGGGTTCACATGACATTCAAATCATATTAATTATTCTGGATTAGTAATAATAACTTTGAATATCCCTGACTTTTTCATTAGGTCATTATAATTTGAAGTATAGGTAAATTCTACTGCTGTGATTATTTTATACAACTAAAACTTACAAATAATACATCAAATAAACTCCTTGAACGTTACTATATTTAATGGCACACAACGCAATTAGAGTCAGGTCCAAATATATCCAGATAATAAAGATTGATATTGTTAAAGTTATTGCATTAATAATAACACAAAGGATATACAATCTATGAAGCATATTTCTCCTCTCAGCAGTAAATATCTACAGCATCTAAGTCTATATCTCATAAGGCTAAATACAGTAGCTGCTCACTTCTCGTCAACCACGTGGAGTTAATATGCTGGGAAATGATGGATTAAGGATACAGATTAAATATGACTCAAGCATGTATGTGTGCTGATGTTCACAAGGTCGCACTCCTGGGTCAACGTGAGACGTGTTCAACCATGTACACATGTACACTGCTGAATGTACACGTTATAAATAAACCATATTTATGTGTTGATATTGATATTAATTTAAAGAAAACAATATATACATTGACAAAAGAACATCTATGTTGTCAGTGTTAAAATGAATAATTATTCACATTATTATTATTATTTTTTTTACAAAGATATGGCTCTGCCAACAAGAAATTAATTATGCAAGTTTAGAGATTTAACTTGTTTATTTAAAGGTGCATTATGTAATAAATCTAAAGCAACTGGCCATAAAATCCTCCTAATATGTCACAGAGACTCAGGAATAATGTTCATATAACAAACTGAACACACCAACAACAACAGTACAGACAAAATATTTGCATTAAAAAAAATTATTTTGCAGACTGCAAATCATATTTATGTTTTGGCATGTGGCGCCACCTACTGCCGTCTACTAATCATTGCAGTCAGTAGAGTCTCAGCTGCCGAGCAACCATGGGTTGCCAGTTGCGTCAAAAACGAACCTAAAAGACCTCGGTATTTTGAATTTGAGCGTAGTAACCTTTTTTGGCCACATTCTTACATATTGCACCTTTAACATTTAAATTTGGTAAGTTTGAGCCTCCTGAACGACAGACAAATATGAATTCGCTCAAACAAAAGACAAATTAAAAACAAAGACTTATTTAACATTTAAGCACAAACTGGTAACAATAATATAATTTAATATGGGGACCCGTTGGTCATAATTACAGCTAAAACCTGGTCAACAAAGCATTGTTCATTGGTGTGAAAGTACATGAACCCATGGTCACACAGACCTCCCCGACTGACTCCACTGTGTGGGTTACAGTAAACGGCGTTGATGTTGTGGGAATATGCAGCATATCTCAGCTGGGATGAGATTACCTGGTGACTGAAAGGACTTTGTGGGATTACAGCACATGAGCCTGTCTGGAGGCTAATGTGGCCCCACTCTGCGTCTACGGGTTGGGGGGAGGTGGGGGTGGTGTCATTACACCTCAGCGTGCACTGTTGACCTCGCATTGACGGCAAAGTGAAAAAGCTGTTTCCTGAATGAATGGATCCTCGTCTGTGTGCTGGTTCACTGAGTGGAGTCGTAATGACTGCCTTGGAAATAAATTCTGGGTGATGTACGTCATAATTGGTAGCTCCTTTTTTTGTTCTGCTGGTTTATCATTATTATTATTATTATTATTCCGAGCACTGCAAATGGTTTAACCCTTTGACAATGAGCATGGTCATAACGCCTCATCTGCGCCCTGCAATTAAAACAGAAAAGCTGTCAGTGAGTGCCTTATTTACGTCTTCAAACGGTAACATAACATATTTAAAAATAACAGCAATAGAATTGTATCCAGGGTGCGACCCCACCTTTCATCCTATGGTAGCTGAGATGGAGACAAACAACCTTCTACCTCCCAAGAGTTTATATACAAGTGGTACATTTATATAAGGATTAACATTAAAGGTGTCATATGTAAGAATGTGGCCAAAAACGGTTACTATGCTAAAATTCAAAATACTAAGGTCTTTGAGGTTTCGTTTTCTGACATAACTGGCAACCCGTGGTTGCTCCGCAGCTGAGACTCTACTGACTGCAATGATTGGTGGACGGCGGTAGGTGGCGCCACATGCCAAAAGATGAAAACATAAACATGATTTGCAGTCTGCAAAAGATTATTTTTAATGCAAATATTTTGTCTGTACTGTTGTTGTTGGTGAGTTCAGTTTGTTATATGAACATTATTCCTGAGTCTCTGTGACATAGGAGGATTTTATGGCCTGTTGCTTTAGATTTATTACATAATGCACATTTAAAATTAACATTAAAATCAGTGTCAATATTATTTATTTATTTTATTATTTTGGGAAAAAGGAATACAACTAGGACTAAACAGATGTCTATAAGATGTAAAAAAGAATATAAAACAAAACATGTAAATAGCAAATGTGTAAAGAAAGAAATCAGAGCTCAAACAGATTCTAATATTACGACTGAATGTGATTATAAATGTGGGAAAAAACATCACAAACAGACTCAGATCCTAAAATACATTGACTCTCTTTGCCAGAGGAGATAAAGTGTAGTAAAGCTCACAGATCACAGATGTCAGCTGGACTGCATCATCCTGAAACCAATGCTGCTGTGGGCCATATCTCCATCCTGCAGACACTTCCTCCTCACGCTGTTAAAACAAATGAAAAATGACTCTCATTTAGGGGGAGGGGGGGGGGGGATCTTGCAGCAATCTCAGCTGACACACTCACACCTATTGTCAATTTAGAGTGTTTCATTTACTTAATCCCCATATTCCATGCACACACGGGGAGAACATGTAAACCCCATGCAGAAAAGCCAGAGTGGTACCCATTTCTCCTCTTTCTTTACTCATTTTATTGTGTTTTATTTATTGATAAGAGCATTGGGGAACAACTATTGTGTGTGATTTGTTGAGATAATTAGTCAGTTTGACCTTCACAGGAGGTCACCCCTGACATGTTAGTGGATTAGACATGAGTGTGTGACTGTGTCATGGATTAAATCTCCAGTCACACACACACACACACACACACACATGCACACGCACACACACACACGCACGCACGCACACACACATTCTTGTACTTGCTGCATACTGAGGACCAGGTAAAAGTGCTGACAAAGTGAGGACCAGCGTTTCTACTTTATAAATCAACACAATTACAAATATCTACTTCATGAATGACATCTATAAAGAACTACTAGGTGCAGTACCATAAAAATGTCTGCAGGTGGAGCCCCAGAGCAAAAAGTGTGTGAAACACCAGGGCTGAAAAAAAGGACTGACCAAAATGTCCCCACTTTGTAAAAATGACCTCACTTTGTTGGTTAAAAACCCTCACTGGTCCTCATGCCGCAAGTACAAGAACACACACACACATTGTCTATGCTAAGTCTCATTCATTAAATCACTGATGTCTCATGCACTAGACGATGTATGTAGTGGAAAAAGAAGTGACATTCTTTTGTTTTCAATTTACAAAACAGTAGAAAACATTTTATTTGATTGAAAGTGTGATAATGCAACACTTAGAAAAGAAAAAAAAAAAATCATCACAAGACAAAGTCCTGACCTCACAAAGTGACACAGCGTCTAACCAAACAAAAGCCTGCTCATTGAACGCAGTCTAACCGATGAACGGATCCTCTTCTAAATCCCTCACCGTTCACAGCAGCTAAAGCTGCCTAATAAGAGCCGCAGGAGCCTAAGGCCTGACGTCAGTCCACAGCTGTGAAGGAAGGCCAGCAAGGCGCAAAGCAGGGGACGGCTTACACTGGACAAATCCACATCGTCGTCAGTCAAACGCACCGCACGCAAAATTTACAGAATTACGCGCTCAACACGCGATCCTCTGGACCTGTACAAGGTGAGCCACTAACAGAGTGACAGATCATCACAATCGTACACAGTAAGAGACGTTCACACAAAGTGGCCACTCTTCATTTGCTTTTGTATATTATCGTCCAAAGAGTTGTAAAAAAGCATGAGTGAATGTTATTTAAAATGAATACATAGATGTTTACGGTCTCTGTGGCACTAAGACGAGCAAGTTTTAAACCTGTGACCCACTTAAAAAAAAAGGTGATTAACACCAATGTTGGAAACAAACTGAAGAAAAACAACTCCTCCTTGAAGCTCAGTGAAAATGTTACGCTCGGTAAACGTGGCCACAGTGTTTTACTTGAGCCAATCAACGGAAGAATAAAAATACTGAGCGCTAAAGGACAGGCTGCTAAAAATGAAGCAGAAGATGAGGAAGAAATCATTCTGTTGCCGCTGAGCCTAACGCCGTGTTTCCATCATGGTACAGATCGCGTTGGTACAGTACGGTACAGTTTGGAATGGCAAAACCCCTGGGTCAGGCATGGAGATACACAGCGTGCAAAGCTGACAACAGGAGGACGTCCAGCAGCTCTTTTGTCTCAGCAAGACGTCGAGCTTTGTAGGAGAATTGACTGCAAATGTTACAAAAACACCGCTTTCCTGTCGCCCAATCAGCTGACTGTCATGGGTCACGCTCCACCTGTACCATACCAGTTATTTTGGTATCATTCCTAACGGAAACGCAAAAAATCCATACTGTACCGAACTGTTCCGCTGAGTGGAAACACGCCCAAAAGCCGCTAAAAACCCACATGCATTGAGCACGAGTCATTTGATCTGGTAGTAAATGCTTTTCCCCCCCACAACAACTTTACCCATTTTCACTTAAGCCCCTGGCCCCTAAAACGTCTGTGCACGCCTCTGTCATGGACTGATGAGCTTCAGTTTGTGATTTGATTACAAACACAAACAAGAGTTTTGAGCAGCAACTTTAAATCCCTGGATCTCACAGATCACATCACTGCTTTATTTAAACGAGAGACAAAGAGAGCAGGTGTCTGATGTCAGAGAGGACAGTCATTCACACATCAGCAGCAGCAGCAGCAGCAGCAGCAGCAGCAGCAGCAACGTGTTCCTCAGTCTTTGTCAGCGGCAGCGTCAGCGAATGCTGAGGGAAGCGGATCGCTTCGCTGTTGCGGCGCATGTACGCGTGGCCGCTGATGGGATACCACATCTCTGTGAAGGTCAGGTTGGCCACGGTGATGGCGCAGCGTCCTTGCACTTTAAAGCCCGACTTGCGGTAGAAGGGAACCAGGAAGTCCTCGCACATGAGCACCGCTCGGCGCACGCTGGGCAGACAGCGCAGGTACTGCAGGTAGCGCCACATCAGGATGGGACCCTTGCCCTGTTGTCTGAAGGTGCGATGGACGGCGAGGACGTGGATGTGGACGGTGGAGCCGCGGGGTTTGTGGAGAGTCAGCGCCTCCTGGAGTTCACAAAGTTTATAGAAGTCACGAGTCCTGTACTTTTTTATTTAAAGGTGCCATATGTAAGAATGTGGCCAAAAACGGTTTCTACATTCAAATTCAAAATACCGAGGTCTTTTAGGTTTCCTTTTCTGATGTAACTGGCAACCTGTGGTTGCTCTGCAGCTGAGACTCTAGTAACTGCAATGATTGGTAGACAACGGTAGGTGGCGCCACATGCCAAAACAGGATTTCAAAACATAAACATGATTTGCAGTCTGCAAAATATTTCTTTTAATGCAAATATTTTGTCTGTACTGTTGTTGTTGGTGAGTTCAGTTTGTTATATGAACATTATTCCTGAGTCTCTGTGACATATTAGGAGGATTTTATGGCCAGTTGCTTTAGATTTATTACATAATGCACCTTTAAATGTATTTAACTTTATTTGAGAGAGAGAGGGATGAGGGCGGGACATGCATGCTTACCGTTGTGAGTCTGTCCTGGTCCCAGAGAGAGCCGATGATGAACGCCACCAGTCTTCCCTCCTCAAACCATCCCATAGACAGCTCCGGACACAGCGTGAGGAAGTGACGCACCTCGTCCAGGTGGAGAGGACAATCACCTGACACTGAGATAAAGGCTGGAAGAAACAGAAGGAGGAGGGAGAGAGAGATTGGCCCGTGCGTAAATGGTTTTGGCACAACTTTTACGCAGAGTGGATGCGGCGAAAACCGATCAATACGCGTCCAGTAAACACGATACAAATACAGCAAGGACACATTATGATAACAAACAAAAGTAAGTGACTGAATGAAATGTTAACAAATAAATGTTTCGTTGCGTTTAGTGTGTTTTTACGCACAGCATGAGCTCCGTCTGCGCCACCGCGTCTTTCTTGCTCCTGTGGCTTTTTCTGCTGAGATAACAGTCGATTTACTCACCTTCTCGCTCGATTTCAAACACGCTGATCGCATCTTGCGTGTTGAGCGGTCGCACTTCGCTCGCGGGGAGCGTGTGTCTCCTCTGGATGCCGGGAGAGACAGAAGGCGGCGGCTGCATTGGTTTGATGAAAGGCTGCGCGCCCACAACAGACATCATATGATCTCAGCGTCTTCTTCTTCTTCTCCTTCACAATAAACGAACCTTGGTGGATGTCGTGTTCTTCTCCGCGGCTCTGCAGAGCTTCACCTCTGCTCTGTGTCAGACCCTGAGAGCAAAACATGCAGAGTTTGTGAGTGTTCTTATAGAACAAATCTCCCGGCGGTGATTCACCGCCTCATTTGCATTTGAATATGTGATGACGACTGTGTCCAGCAATTTTTCCAAGCTTACAATTAACTTTGTCCATTAGTTTTTTTTTTTTGGTTTTGTTTAAATAATTACAACAAACAGCTTAATAACCAATGACAGTTCACTGACCAGGAGCAGCTGCTGAATATAAATAAAACCACATTTCAATAAATAATAGTCTGGAGTGAGTCTGTGGAAAAACAGTCTGAACAGAAAGATGAAAGCAAATAATTACTTTTGAATCATTTGTAAAAAGAAAGAAAAAACTTTGATATATTTGAATAAATAGCTCCAGTGAACCTCATGTGGAGGATAAAGCTGTAGACAATGAATTCTTCCTACTCCTTTTTTAATAAAATTATTTTACATCTCTTAATACTAACTTACATTTGTTGTTAATCTTGTTTTGTTGAAATAAAACACATCAAAAACACTGATTCAGTGACTTTTGGACAACTATGACCTGGATAAGTGAGAATCTACAGTCAAATCACATGTAAGAAGCATAAACTGACTGTCAGTTGTTTTCCACTTACCGCAGGATTCCACTGAGGTGTGTGTGTGTGTGTCAGTGCAGCTCTGTGGACAGACTGAGTGACCACTGCTCCTTCCTCCCGCCTTTGTCTCTTCATTATGAAGTGATTATTACTATGAGTCACATGATGAAAGGATTAGAGAGAAGTTGTTTCCACAACTCTGCGCATTACAGTCTCTTTATCTTCTGTCTGTCACACAGAGAATGACACACTCTTGTTTCACTCCTGCCTGTAAATGACACTGAACACTTAACAGTTTGGTTCTTACAGTTTTTTGTTTTTTTTGTAAATCATGCTCATGATTGGACTAATGATCACATTACTGAACACTAAATATAATGGTTTATTGACTATTGATTGGCATTACATCGATTCAGTGACACTGAAATCTAAACAGATCCTTCGTTTTATGCTCCAGACCAACCTACTACCTATCTACTTGTCTACCTACCTACTATTTACCTACCTTCTATCTAACTACCTACTATCTATCTACCCAACTACCTACCTACCTACCTACTATCTACTTACCTACCTTACACACCTAATACCAAACTTGTGAAGTGCTATAACTCAAAAATCATAATTAAATGTAAAATGGATAAAATGTCCTACACCAGAACTTTGTGATATACTACTGATATTGCCATATGCACTAGTATAATTACTATTATGATAATACACACACACATATGTATAATTATATAAAATACGGATGGTGAAATTTGTAGATGAACAAATATTGGACATATATGCTCACATTTGTTCGACTACATACTTACTTTCAGAGTAAATATTGATGGTAATGATGTAAACCAATGAATAAATAAAGAAAGAATTGTTGAGTAAAACAGAAAATAGCACCAAATGGAAAAGTCAAAATTGTAATTAATTACAGAATTACAAACACTCCAGAACCTTGGACTTTCCTCCATGTCTAAATATCGATGCAAAAGTGCAGGAGCAGGATTTTACAGTTCAAAGGTCGAGTTATAAACACAGTGCGAGTGAACTGGGCTCCATAGACTTTAATGCATTACATAGCTCCTAATAACTCATGAACTGTACATGTCAGGGTAATAAGCACAGGTACAGTTGATCAATGTGCAATACTTAGCATTCTGAAGTATGAATGGAATTTGCACTGTATACAACAGCAGAGATATAAATACAGTCGTCGTCTATAGGTTTGTTTTTAAGTCTTAATAACTCAAAAAGTATAAAAGTTATCAATAAGAAAAGTCATAGCACCCATCTACAAAGAATCCCCGACCGCTTGACATATCAATCATCGCTGTAACATACAGTAAAAACTATAGGACGTACAAATCAAAGGAAATCGGGCGTCCGCTAATATCTCATTTCATATGCAAACGTATGAATATTTTATGAAAATACCTTTGTGATATTATGTGTGCTTCAATACATGAACAGTATATGTGGCATAAATGAGTTTCAAGTGAGCGAAGAAGGCACAGAAGAAGAAGTAGAAGAAGAAGAAAGCACGAGAGCATGAGAGTGTGACCGTTACTTTCACCGCTCGCCACCAAATAATTACAAGTCAACACTGACCTACTGTCAAACATCTGAGGAACCAACGCTGGTCAAAGGAGCGACGTCGTGGAGCGCACGAAGGCAACGAGGCAGCCGGCAGTCACATTTCTACGGGCAAAGCACACGGTTCTAGCACAGGACTGCAAATATAAAACTACTCAGTTATACTTCAACTAACGTAACTAAACCAAGTCATATATGATTCACATAGGAGTGTATGTCGCAGAGAGAGTCTTCTATCGCCGTCTGCTCCTTTTTGTTTTATTAAATATTGCAATGCTATTATATTAGCATTTAGAAGCATTTATCGAAACAATGGTCCAAAGCACGGGATGATTTTGACACATGCACTCACTGAATCACAAGTACAACTCAACTCCAACTGGAAGGTTTACTCATTTCTAAAATGTGCACAAGAAAGTAGGGAGTTGTATATCAGGGCCCAGTGAAGCAGTCTCTTTTTGAACCTGCAGCTCGACACGGGCATTTAAAGTTTCTGTATGTGGGGAAGAAAACAAATGGCATTGTTGTCTGCTAAGATTTAGGGCTGATAAACACCAGACTCTTGCTTAGATCATGCTGTGTGTGCTTTGAAGAGAGCTCAGCGGCTGTGAGAGTCTTTCATGACGATGCTAGAAGAAGAAAAACTCTTTCTTCTGGGTGTTTCTGAGATGAGATAGAACGAATGGGGAAAGCAAAAGTCCAAGCTTCTGCTCGTCTACTCTGACTGGGACTGGGGCGCCGGCGTCTCGTTGGCATTGTTGTCAGTGATCTTGTTTTCCAGCTCCTCGTCAGACAGAAGGTCCAAGGAGGAAGTTCCTTCCACCTGCAGCTGGCGTCGGCCCGAGCGACTGGAGGAGAAGCTGATGGGGCCGCCGCGCCTGCAGGAGCAAAGACGTAGTTGTGTTACTTTGTCATATCAACACATGTCCAAAGTGGCGACGGAGGAAACAGGTTGGAGTACGACTGACGACACAAAAAGGCGCTGAAGGACAGATTCAGAAGTGAATTCTATTGCCCCCACCCACCCCTGTGCTGCTGGTGTATACACACAAACGCTCCCTCAGTCAGGTCTGATAGTATCGGAGCCCATTTTTTCCAAACAGGTAAACTCAATAAACTGTGAATGTCCGATAGTGACTGCTACAACGCCGTACCTGAGGCGGTTCTTGAGAGTGTGAACCTCGCGGCTCAGGCCCTCGCTGGCCTCGGTGGCGTCGTCCAGCTCCCGCTGCAGTTTCCTGCGCGAGGCGTTGGCCCGCGTGGCCTCCTCCTCCGCCTCCTCCAGCTGACGCTTCAGCTGCTTCATACGAGAGTTGGCCTTCTCCACCTAAAACACACAGATTAAAACCCACATCACAAATGTGCTGAGAACAAGATGAGATCTCTTGAGGGTGTGTGTGTTTATAGGTCACATCTGCAGGCTTTACAAAATGCGTCTTTTTAATGTGTTGTTGAGTCAAAATTATGATTCATTTTATCTCACATATTCATTCTTTAAATGGGACTAGTGATCATTTTGCAGAAGTCACAAAATAGACAAGATTTTCTTTACATTTTGGTTTAAAAAAATTAACCGAGCGAACTTTGAACTATGATGTTTCCAAATTTCACAAATTCAATCCGATTATAAAGATTTTTCGTATCAGCTCTGGTGTGTTTATATTGTACATATTATAAAATATATCAATTCATCAGCTTGCCTATAGGTTGTGCCGAAGGATATCAATATATTCCACATACAGCCTCTGTATATATATGGTGACTTACTTGTTCTTTAAACTGGTCGGCATGGCGACGCTCGTCCTCCACCTGCATGCAGACCTCCTTCAGCTTCTTCTCGGTCCTTCTCACGATCTTGTTGGCCGCTGCCCGCTCCCTTTAGCAGAGAGGGTCAAACAGATTGTAGTCGCTGGTTCTGATCTCACATTCTCAAAGCTCACTGCGTTAAATTCTCACCTGGCCTCCTGCTCCAGCTGCTCCTCCAGCTGTGCTATCTTGGCTTCCAGAGCGGTGATGGAGGCCTTGAACCTGTTCTTCACCGAACCCTCCAGCTCACCCAGCTTGGCCCGAAGCTCCTTGTTCTGTCGCTCCAGTTGCTGGCGAGCGTTCTCGCTCTTCTGGGCCGTGCTGCGCTCGGCGCTCAACTCTGTGGTCAGGGTGTCCACCTGGAGGGAGAAGGAGCGAGGGAGACAACAGAAGGAGAAATCGGTATTAGTCAAGCATTCAAGTGCTTTAATACACTCCTGTTTTTCTCAAGGTTAACAGTTGTTTTAAATGAATCCTGCATCAGCCAGACAAAACACAGCCAAAAACATAACCTCAGAGGTAATGAACAGAGGGATGAGGAACAAATAATAAACGAGGAGTTGTGTAATTCTTCCCCAGTGGAGCACCACCACACCTGCATGGTGGTTTTTCTGAAGCGGTCATTGAGCAGCTCCATGTTGCCCTGCTCCTCCTCCAGCTCCTCCTCCAGCTGAGCGATGCGAGCCTCCAGCCTCCTCTTCTCGTCCATGAGAGCAGACCTGCACCCACAGGAGGAACAGGAAAACATCAGATCAAGTATGCGACTGCATCATTCGCCTCCATCACCACTGGATGTCTGTGCTGAAAGGTGCGACTAAGAAATAAGTGTGAACGAAAATGTCAAAACTCGAAAGTTCAGTACATTCAGTATAAGCGTAGGAAATAAGTTGCTTTCAGGACGACATCTACTCTTCTACAAGTTAATGATGTTTACCCAGAGAAATTCAAAGTGACTTTGCCTAAAATAAACATACAGCATATTCATCCCAGGATAAATGGGGTGTCTGTGATTAAGTAGGTAGAGCAGGTCGTCTTTCCAAGAGACCGTGTCACCAAATACATTTGCTAATATTTTTATTAGCTTTATATTTAAGAATTATTAAATAACATGCATAAAACATCAATCACATATCTTTTAAAAACAGCTGGTTTATCAGAAATGGCAGTAAAATTTAGGCAGTATGTCACAATTTACAGTATGTGAAATGGGTGGTGATAGTTTGCCATCTTTAAAGTGTCATCATAAAAAGTTTGGGTGAAAAAGAGTCCACATGTGGTGTGTGACGTACTTTCCAGACGTGCTATTTGAAATCTCGTCTTGCAGCTCATCCCGCTCCTGCTCGGCATGACGCCGACCTCGCTCAGACGACGCCAGATCCTGCACAGAAAGAATACAGATGAATACTCTGTGCACTAATAAAAACACGATATTTGAGTGAGATAATAAAATAATATCACGTGGACCTCATGTAGCTGTACAATCTCAGCCTCCAGACTTTTGAGTTTCTTCTCATTTTCCTTGGAAAGGGCAAAAATATCATCTCTGGAAGCTCGAGCATCTTCCAACTCCCTCTGATAGTCTTTCATTTGGGCCTGGAGACACAAATGGATGAAGGAGAGTGACTGAAAAATATGTAACAACATTAACTGACTCAACTCTATGTACTGCATGAATCAAAGCTTTACCTGTAACTTGCGCAGCTGTTTGATGGCCTCATCTCGAGCCTTGTTAGCGCCCTCTATGTGACCCTCGATATCCTTCAAATCCATCTCCAGTTTCTTCTTCGCAGCGACAGCCAGGCCTCTCTGCTTCCTCTCATCCTCTAACTCCGCCTCCATCTCTCGCACCTGAAAGGAGAAGTCTTTAGTGTGATGGAATGACAGTGTTTTTTTTTAACTCAGTGTCAGGTGTTGCTCTGCACCTGTTTGACCAACGCTCGCTTCTTCTCATCGTTCTGATCGTCCCGACCCTGGAGGTCTCTCTCAAACTGGGCTTTCATGGCCTGCATGTTGACCTCCAGACGCAGCTTGGCGTCTTCCGTGCCCTGCAGCTCATCCTCCAGCTCCTCCAGCTGCGTCTTCATCTCCTCCAGCTGCTGCTCCAGAGTGCGCTTGGACTTCTCCAGCTCGTGGACCTGAAAGGCAGGAGATAAAGTGATTGGCTGAACTAATGTCCTGTCCTGATGGAAAAAAACATTCACTTAATTGATCCAAACACTCACATTCTTGCCAACATCGTCCTTTGAGCTCATCAGATCTTCCATGTCAGCACGGAGCTGCTTGTTCGCCCTCTCCAGCTCCTCTTTGGCCTCCAGTGCCTCATCCAGAGCTCTAGTCATGGACAGAGCTTTGGTCT
Source organism: Microchirus variegatus (assembly GCF_963457635.1). NCBI lineage: Eukaryota > Metazoa > Chordata > Actinopteri > Pleuronectiformes > Soleidae > Microchirus > Microchirus variegatus. The sequence continues at coordinate 8,329,812 of NC_139811.1, forward strand.
CCTTCTCTCTGGCCTCTGCTTCAGCGCGGTCACGTTCTTCAGCATAGCGAGCTGAGATGCTCTTCTCTTCAGCCAGCATCTACACAGCAGGGTTATAAAGTCAGAATCGGGAAGACACTGGAATTGTGTGAAAGGTAAATCTAAGACAAGAGGATAAGAGAAGTGTTCTCACCTGATCAAACTTCTTCTGCTTCTTCTCCAGGCTGGAAACAATCTGTCTCTGGTGATCCAAATCCACGGTTAGATCGTCCAACTCCTGCTGCAGACGAGTCTTCGTCTTCTCCATCTTTTCAAAGGCGATCGTCTTCTCCTCCAGACGCTGGGTGGTCAGCTCCAGGTCCTTGTGCAGCTTCTTCTTTGTCTCCTCCAGGCCCTCTATTGTTCCCACATCGTCCTCCAGCTTCTTCTTGCTCTCTGATAACTTTGAACAGAAGATATACATCAAAATCAGCACAAAAAAAGATGTTTAAAGATAGTTTGCGTACACTAGAGATCACATGATGTCCTACATGAGCCTGGAGAGTCAACATCTGTTTTTCCAGATTCTTGCGCGTCTCCTCGTCCTCCTCTTGTTGCTCCTGAAGAGCGTTCTTCTCGTCCTCCAGCTGCCGCATGCGACTGCCGAAGTTCAGCTTCTGACGCGTCTCCTCTTGGAGCAGCTCCTACGAGAAAACCCAATATTGGTTTATTTAGTTGGGATAGAAAATGACATTTGGTTTGATGATTTCAGCTCAGAGACATCGATCATCACCTGTGTGTCTTGGAGTTGACTCTCCAGTCCGGCGACGTCTTTGGCAGTCTTGATCCCCTTCCTCTCGGCGTCTTCCAGCATGGCTGACACATTGTCTAACTCCGTCTGTGCGTAAGTTAAAATCAGGTGTAAGTTTTAATGTACTTTTACACGTCCAATGTGTAAGATTTAGAGGAGTTATGGCCTAAATATACACATATACTAAAACACAGTGGTGTAAAGAGGCTACAGACTTTTCACAGGAGGGAAATTTAATCCCAATAAGATCATTGGTCTCTTGTCATCCTCCACTTCCTCACATATACAAATGCTGGTATAGAGAAATTAGATCAAGATGGAGCGAGAGATAAGGCGACTCTAATTATTATCGTTTCATTTATTATATATTTTTCATTTTCTATGCACTTCAGTCAAAAGTATTTCTGATTTTCCTGAGAGAGTTGGTTCTAAACAATTTTTTGGTTGTACACTACTGTTCAAAAGTTTGGGCTCACTTAGAAATGTCCTTATTTTTTAAGGAAAAGCACTTTTTTTTAAATGAATCAGAAATACACTCTATACATTGCTAATGTGGTTAAACGACTATTCTATCTGAAATTTTTTACATATTTTTAATGTAATATGTACATAGGCGTATAGAGGCCCATTTCCAGTGTTCTAATGGTACATTGTGTTTGCTAATTGCATAAGAAGTCTATTTGATGATTAGAAAACCCTTGAAAACCTTTGTGCAATTATGTTACCACAGCTGAAAACAGTTCTTTGACGAAAGGGCAAAGTTATTATTTTGAATAAAAATCATTATTTCTAATCTTATCAATGTCTTGACTATATTTTCTATTCATTTTGCAACTCTTTTGATGGATAAAAGTATGACTTTTAATGGAAAACACAAACAAGTTGTATAGGTGACAAACTTTTGAACGGTAGTGTAAAGTCTTACTAAGACTGACTCCTCTGCATGAAGGTAAGACAAACGTCACCTGCAGTTTGTGTGAGCGTTCAGCGAGCTCTCCCTTGGCCCTCTCTCCCTCTGTGACTCTGGCCATGAACTCCTGCAGCTGAGCCTCCAGTTTCTTCCTCTTGTGTTCCGACTCGGTCTTTGTCTGCTGCAGGGTCTTCACCTCGTTGGTCAGCTCCTTATTGGCGCTCTCCTGGCTCTGCTTGGTCTTCTCCAGGTTTGCCTTGAACTAAAAACATAATCAGACAAGCTCTCATCTCTTCTCTTTGTTTCTATTATGATATACTCTAGAGTGTGGTAAAACTAAAATGTTACCCTCTTGGCCTGCTCCAGCTGTTCAGACAGCTCTTCCAAAGATGTGCCATGCCTCTGTCTCATCTCCTGGATCTGAGATTCATGGTTTTTAGTCTCCTCCTCGATGGTCTTTTTCAGCTCAGTAACCTCCTGCTCACGCTTGGACCTACATATGGAATAAAAGAAAACTCCTTATTTTCCTATTTCCTAAGTTATAATAAAGCTGCAAATGCAAAACAAGTTAGTCCAATCCAATCCAACTTTATTTATAAAGCACTTTAAAAACAACAACATCTGAAACAAGGTGCTGTACATCATAGATAAATAAATAAATCAAATAAAACATACAAACGTGTGACCTAATCGACCTAAGAACAAACAATAACACATACAATAAAACAATAAAATACTGTAGAAAACATAAAAACAACAGTTCCAAATGCAACACAGCACAGTACCTGAGCTCCTGCTGTGCAGCTGTCGTATCGAGCGTGTCTTCCAGCTCAGTTTTAAGGGCCTCGAGCTCCTCACTCAGATCCCTCTTGAGTTTCTCGGCTTTGTTCCTGGCCTGTTTCTCTGTCTCCAGGTCTTCCTGCAGCTCAGACATCTGAGCCTGCATCTCCCTCACCTGCTTCAGAGCGTTGTTCTTCTGGCTAACTTCATCCTCACCCCTGATAAACGCAGATAAAAACAAAAAAAAAACCTTTAGCAAGAGGAATGCCATAGCTGAAGTATGGCCAAGGAACCTCAGTGCCTTTTCCCTTTGAATTAAAGTTATTTTCTTACATCTAAACTGTTTATTCCTTTGACAAAAAGTCCACAATGCAACATTAATTATACATTAATATCATCTATTTACAGATTTATCTCTATTCACAACATAGTGCTGCACCGCTCCACTAGGTGGCAGCAGAGACCTGCTGTGTTGTCGCTGTGTGTGCTCTGAAAAACCTGCCTCAGAGCATGGTCTCACACTTACAAAATACACCATAATAAGTGACTGTGCACCACATTCCACTGCAGTGAGAATCAGTGAATAAAAGCAGCAGCAGCCGCCGCACGTCACAAAACGGGCTGAACAACAGTCTATTTTTACAAGACTATAACGTCACTGCTGTAAAGGCGTCTGGTGCGTGTCTAAATGACAGAGGTGGGGGTTAGAACACTGTTATATTGATGATGATGATGATGATGATGCTGCACAGTTATATAGGGCACTGATTCACATCATGAAGTAGAATCTCAGTGACTCACACAGAGTCTTTGTTGGTGTTCAACAGTTCATTAGTTGTGAATATCTCTCTTTGTTGATCCCAGCATCTCGTACCTTGCCTGCATCATCTGCTGCTCCTCTTCCTTCTTGGTCATTTGACCTTTGAGCTCCTCCATCGCGACCTGTTGCTCAGTGATCTGGTCCTGCAGGTCTGACGTCTCTCCGTCCAGTTTCCTCTTAGCCTTCTCCAGTTCCTGTCGGGTCTTCTCCTCCTTCTTCAGCCTCTCTGAAACAGAAAAGAAAGGATATGATGAGATGTGATGATAAGTCAGTGGTTTAAAAACATATTTTCCTTGCAGATTGTTTTACTCCATTACCCTCCAGGTCGACTAGCATCATCTCCTGCTTGTTCTTGACCTTGCCCAAGTTCTTGGCCTTCTCCTCCTCTTCAGCCAGCAGTGTGGTCACCTCGCTGATCCGGTCTTCCATCAACTTCTTCTCCTAAACCAGCAAGACAAAAACACAATGGTTGATACACAGCAGCTCGCGTCTTTAGGCTTTAGTCAGTATCTTAGTGTGCAGTAAAACTCATTCATGTGAGAGATCCTCCATCTTCTCTCATTACTTCTTTCCTTTTAAACCATTGCGTGTCAAACTCCAGAGCTTTCTCTTCTCCCTCACCTTTTGGAATTTGGAGTTCTGGTCCTCCAGCAGCAAAATGTCCTCTTCATATTTTTTCATTTTGGCCTCAGCTGTCACTTTCTCCAGCTGCAGCTTCTGCCGGGCAGCCTCCTCCTCATCCAGCTGTTCCTCCAGGTCCTACACATGCAAAGAATGATTCACAACAACAACAACAACAACAACGACGAAAAAGCAAAAACAGATTCAGGAACGTTATCGTTTATAATATATTTCCAACAGCATGAAAACCAGCATGTTTCATGATGAGCACGTCCACCCACCTGGATGTGGGACTGCATCTTCTTTTTCTCGTTCTGCATGCCCTGAGTCCTCTCCTCCTCTTCCTCCAGCCTGGACTCCAGGTCATGAAGAATCTCCTCCAGCTCTTGCTTTTTGGAAGCCAGGCGAGCTCTCATCTCCTCGGCCTCTGCGAACAGCTCAGTCTCTGCCTGCAGCTGCTCTGCTAAGATATTCTTCTCCTCCACTAACTGCACATAAACAACATTCAAAGCATCCGTTATTTACCACAGAAAACCACGTTAGTTTACGTTAATGATTGTTGTAACTGACCTGCTGGTGTTTCCTCTCCATCTCCACCAGCTCTCCTTCCACTTTGGTCTGCTTCTCCTTCACCTTGACCAGCTCCTCATCCTTGGCCTGCATCTCTTCCTCCTGCCTGGTCACCTGCAGCAGAGGCTTCACCTGCACGTGTCGATCAACACGAGAAGCTTCAGTGGAACGTTCTCCACAAGTGGGGAATATTTACGCGTGAACATCACATAAGCACACACCTTAGTGAAGAGTCTCCACCACTGCCAGTGACGCAGCTTCAGGTAGGCAGCGCAGTTCCTCTGGAGGACTTTCAGAGCACTGAGCTGCTGCTGCTTCTTAGCAAAAGCCCTGAGACAATGACGATGACAGAGTGAGACAAGAGCAAAATATACCTTTTTTTTTTGTGAATTGAACAGATAGATGCGACTCTCAAACTCTCAAACAAGCTCTTACTTGCGTGCCAGATATCCTCGGCAGACGGCCTGGAAGTAAATGATGATGTCGGTGATCTTCAGGTCCCGCTCTTCCTCCAGGTGAGCCAAGACTCCAGCCCTGAAGAAGATCTTACTCTGGCCGATACGAAACAGGTTTCCGTCAAGCTCCAGAGCTTGAATCTACCGACGAGAGAAAGGCCAAAAACAGGTGGCTTAGATGAGGATTACAATAATGTTTTCTGGGCTTTAATAACAAGCTAGTCAATTGTTCTGTATTCAGACAGACAAAAATATTTAGTCCTTTCACGCAATTTTTGTTCAGTTTGTTTTTTGTCAATGAGAAAATCATAGTAAATGCTTTGTTTCAAGAGGCAGCAGTCAACATTTGTCAAGTTCTCACCATTCTCTCACAAGCCTGCTTTCCATCCATGAAGCCTTTGGGAATGGCGTTAGGAGTGAGGATCTCATACCTGGACAAATAGTAGACATAGGTTACTGTATGTGCTTTGCCGTATATTCTACATTTCCTAAAATAATCCATAATTGGAAACAAGATGTCAGCAGCGAAACATTACCTCTGTCTGAACTCCTGGAAGACGATGCGGTTAGGGAATCCCTGTCTGCAGATACGGATTCCCTCCAGCACACCGTTACACCTCAGCTGGTCCAGGACCAGGTGTGGGTCCAGTTTACCGGCCTGTTGGAGCAGGATCACATGGTCATACACTACCGTTCAAAAGCCTATACAAATGTTTTGTGTTTTCCATTAAAAGTCACACTTTTATTCAGCCAAAGAGTTGCAAAATGAATAGAAAATATAGTCAAGACATTGACGAGATTATTAATAATTTTGCCCTTTCGTCAAAGAATCAGCAAAACTGTTTTCAGCTGTGCTAACATCATTGCACAAGGGTTTTCTAATCATCCAATAGCCTTCTAACGCGATTAGCAAACACAATGTACCATTAGAACACTGGAAATGGGCCTCTATACACCTATGTACATATTCCATTAAAAACCAGACGTTTGCAGCTAGAATAGTCGTTAACAATGTATAGAGTATATTTCTGATTCATCTGATGTGTTATATTCATTGAACAAAAAGTGTTATTCCTTAAAAAATAAGGACATTTCTAAGTGACCCCAAACTTTTGAACAGTAGTGTACATACAGTACAGGTAATAACATTTCCCCACTAAATGTATAAACAGTCACTTACAGTAGAAATAAAAAAAAAAGACTGGAACTTGCAGGGCCAACAGGTTCACTGTTGACCGTCAGTGTAAGAATCTTGACACTCACTCTTTTTTCGTGGTTGGGGATGATGCAGCGGACAAAGTTGGGGTTGGTGTTCCTCAGTGTGGCCATCAGCTTAGACAGCTGCTCCTTGTAAAGCTGACCCACGGTGCGGAACATGCCCTTCTTGGTCTTGTAGGCGGCGCCGAACGCCGTCTCGTTCATTCCCGCAACCTGGTCAAGACCCACGATGCGGTCAACTGGTGATGAACAACGAGATGAAGAGATTGTGTAAATGGAGGAACACCATCACTAACCCACACTTGTTTTACTTTGAGTGCTACTTACATGAATGTAGAAAAAAATAAATGTATCATTGCTGTTTAAATCAAACGTGAATATCCATCAGGAAATGAAAACAAACTTTGAATGAGCATATTTTATTTCTTTTGTCGAGAAAAAGCATGAAAACAGACAATGGTGTCGCACCATCAGCTGGTTTAATGAAACATAACATCTTTTTTTATTCTGCCAATTATTGGGTAACTCATTTCTGATTAAATAAATGTGATGTGTGTTTATTTTTGGCCTCATTATGTTATAATTACATTATGAATGGCCCTCTCACTCTAATTCAACAAAAAAAATAAATATATAAATTACCCAATTAGAAAAAGGTAAAATAATAAATGTATATAAAAATAGCAACAACTCTAGAGGAAAGAATAAAAACTGGTGACATGAGATGAAATTCAATCTGAATTGTTTTCCATTCAGCTGTTGGTGAAAGGTTCTGGATTTCACAAGCAGAAGCAGTTCATCGACAAATTAAGGTGAAAAATGATGGTCAGGCATCACAAGTGAACACAGCGTCATGATGATGACACCTGATTCAGCAGGAGATGTCTATCACTTCTGTCCTGTATCCTTATTAATAAGGCTATTATTATCAATACATACAGCAAAGTATTGTTTAATTAAGTACAGAAGTATGAAGTAAATACCAAGACACCTAAAGACTTAATAATAGAAGAAAAACTCAATGGGGAAGAGCTGCAACTAATCTCTTAGAAACAAGGAACAGCAACTCTGGGGGTCATAACTGACATGATTTACAATATTTATAAATAATGAAATGATCAAATATTTATATTTATTTCCATAGAATACATAAATATTACATTGTGTTATTCTGAACTGTTCTTTGCAACTGCTCTATTCCCAACATAACCCCTCTGTCCTTTAATTTGTAACATGTATTTATTTAATTTGATTTAAAAAATACTTTTTTTATATAAGGGAAAATGAAATTGTAAAATTATTTTTTTCTCTCACTCCCTTTTGTAACTTATTTAATTTGATAAAAAAAAAAAATCCCTTTTCTGTTTTCCCTGTTTATTGACAGAACTCAAGCCATAAAAAAAGAAAAGTGGGGAAAATATGTATCACATTACACAGAAAATTGAAATGAACATGTCATATGTCCTATTTTACTTTAACATTCATGTTATTCCTGTTAGAAACTTTAAGGCTGTGTACTTCTGCTGAATATATCACTGAATATATTCAGTGATTTGGCTTTGCCTGTAGGATTCTCAGATATTCCTTTTTTTTTTTATCAGTGGGTAAAATGAGTAAGCAGGAGCTTAAATCTCTTCTGGATCCAGAGATGTTCCTCGTTGCTATTTCTTTCCATTGGCTTCTGACCTGTGATAAGACTCTGGATTAAGTCTCTGTTACCGAGTCATTCGGATATTTGTCACTAAAAGTGCATCAGTGAGTCAGTATGAGGACTAACAACTGCATCATTTACAACTGTGAATATGGTGTCACAGCGTGTCGGTCTCATGTTAAACTGAAATAAACAATATTGAGCGTATTGAGCACTTAATACTTGGCCGATCACCCAAGCAACAGGTGTTGAAATAATGCAGGAGGAGTAAGCCACAAGCATCGATGGTAGGATGATCATTTTTAGTCAGGGGGGGTTAAATAGAGCAGTAGAGCAGCCATGCAAAGCCAGAGGGGAGCTGTGATGAGACTGAGGCGACCACCGAGCGCTTCCAGTGCAGAGAAGATGAAGAGGAGCACGTGGTACATGATGGTTAAGTCGTTTACTATCATTCACCTGGAGCTTCATGGAGCCCAGACACATTGTCATAGAAAGACGCTCTCTGAAACGTCTGAATGTCTACACAGACACAGGAAGAAGACAGGAGAGAGTGAGAGAGAAAAAGAACGCACACACACACACACACACACACACAGTTCTGTCCACTCATATATCCACAAACTTTCACAAGCACTGATTAAAACGTGTGTTATTAAAAGCTAGTGTTGCCCTGTCAGTGCTGGTCATCACTCAGGGAAAATATTAGTCAACGTGTTATATAACCATTATACTTTCCATTTGACCCTGCCAGTGATTCCGCATAAACAAAATGTCACATTAAAATAAGGATTACTGAGACCACAGTTTCCCATCTGGCTGGAACATAAACAGCGGAGGAGAAAATACAGCACGGGCAATAAATCAGTCAGCGAGATGTGAGAGGAGAGAGCGTGTGCTGTGCTGGCCCGTGGTTTTACCTGCTTTATATTATGTGTTTTTACTGGCGGGACCAGTAAAGTAGGAGTGAGTAGGTGTGAAAATCAAAAGCAGGAAAAACCAAAAGTGATTGAAAAGTGAAGGAAAGAATGCTTCTGCCTTTTGTCTCTCAGGTGTATAATCTACTCGGATTAAACGCACGTCTTTTACACCTAAAGATGTGTGTATACTGCACAATACATACTTATTGAAACCCCAGTGAGCTCCAGCACAGAGCATTTTGTTTAATATCTGTTTATAACAATCTATCTATAAAGCAAGTTGCGTCTGTCTGTCTGTGACAGGCATATCTCGCTGACCGATCGCCCTAAGACTTTGGATATGGGTTGAGCATTGGCCTGATGGTGTACATCCTTGATTTTCACATTTTTTGGAGAAATTAGAATTTTCAATGATTTATCACGCAACACCAGCCAGGCAGCGGCTCATCAACAGCAGCTGCGCTGTCTGGAGCAGGGAGTTGGAAATGAAGAAGCTGTCCTCATGGTGGGTGAGACACGGTTCACCGCAGAACATGGTGTTATACTGAAACAACGGTGTCCATTCACCAATACGCAAGCACATATTTATTTTGCATTAGCATGCTACTACTTTCCGGCTAACTTGGTGAACCTGTTTCAAGAGGTAAGCTAGCGAGGCTACGATTAGCGTTAGCGTAGGGCTAATAATACAAACACTGTGCGACCTCATCGGGCACAACGCAAATGTTTTCATTTCCGCATTAGCATTAGCATAGCTAGCTGTTTTGCGACTGTCAGTCACGTCGGTGTTTGCATTATGTTAGCCTTTACGTTCCTTATCATGCATTACCAAAACTGAAAAATCTTCTTCAGCTCCCACTATAGGAATACATACTTCCTATGGGCACTGAGCTAGTAATACAAAAGAGATCTTGTCTAAACAGTCACTTGTCGAGAGACTCACCATCTTTCCAGAGCTCAGCCACAAACTTGTCAGTCGACTGGTGCAGTAGCGTGGCCACGTTGTCATTTAGGGGATCCATGTTCTTCATGAGCCATTCATCAGCTTTGTAGTCCACCTAAGGAAAGATGGAAAAAACAGCAAACATGAAAACACAGCGGCCTGCACGTCAAAAAATGTAGGTTGAATTAGATTTTATTTATGGACCTGTTTAATATAGTGTGTAATTTAAATTTGTTGTTTTTTATTGTATTTTGCCACCAATTTTCACCACTGCAAATTCCCCCGTATGGATTCTAGCATACACGGCAGTAAACCCGTTTCTGATTCTGATTCTATGCCATTGACAACATCGCAAATGAAAGAATGCTTTCAAAATCCAGGTTCCGACGTCGGGCTTCAGGTTTCTGATGAAGTGTCACCGGTCTGTTGCTTCACCTGTCTGTAACAGTCTGTGTGTCGTATGTCTTCAGCTGACAGCCAGATCTGGCTCTAAGTGTTTCCAAACACCACTCTGCTGCTGCCGTTGTTTTAACTCCCGAGGGAGCAGCACCAGATGTGTGTGTGTGTGTGTGTGTGTGTGTGTGTGTGTGTGCCGCATGTGCTACGTGACTGTACAGTGAGTGGTAGGAGAAAAGTTCAGGGAATCAAACAATCGCATAAAAGACTCGACAAATAGGATTTGAGGAACTGTATTATGAGCGAGAGTAACATGATGAAAAGGCATGTGTCTTACGTCCACAGTGAGCAGAACATCACCCTAAAATGACACGGGTCAGAGAACCTGAGACCAGGAATGTCAGATCGCCATATGGATTTCATTGAAGTCTCAGAAAAAGCAAACTCACAGTGTTTTGACTTATTCTCCCCTTCAGTGTTGCTCGGTCACGCAGGATTTAGTTCATGACATTCAAATGTATTCTTGGCTTCAGCGACGAACACTGGGCGCTTGATATTTAGCCAAGTCTGGGGTTTTCACCTGTTTGTCATGATAAGGATCAGGTCCAGGACCAAGTATTTAGCCTCGGCTGAGTGACTCTCATGTACGAGAGAAAATGGAGACAGGTTAATCTAAATAAAATAACAGGATTGGGGTAAGATCTGATTGTTTTTACACTATGAGTGACAAGTTTTCTCACAGGAATATAGTGAAGCATAATTTTCACTTTGCAGATGGCAGACTGCCCGCCATACGCAAGGTGAAAGTTGAAAGTCTCCGTTGTGTAACCACCAGGCATCAAATTCTCACACACCAATGTGAAGCAGATGTGTGGTTTCCTGCAGAAGCTGGAACGACAACCGCGCTATTGTTTTCAGGCACTGACCTGGTTAACTGCTCCTTAAGAAGGTAAGTCTGCGCTTATGAAAAAGACCATCTCAGTAAAATATCTAATGGTGAGATTTATTTTGATATAATATCACTGCAACTTGATTTGAGATAAAAATGATATCAGCTGAGCCTATAAGGTAAATATTAGGTTTAGGTAGGAGGAGAACTTAAAATGTATGACTTTTATCCAACATGTTATATTGAGTATTTGCATTACCAGTTCATCGGTATTTTTGTTCTCCCCGTGTGTGCGTGGGTTTTCTCCGGGTTCTCCGGCTTCCTCCCACAGTCCAAAAACATGTGATATGGGGATTAGGTGAATTGGTTACTCTAAATTGACCGTAGGAGTGAGTGTGTGAGTGAATTGTTGTTTGTCTCTGTATGTGGCCCTGTGATGGACTGGCGAACTGTCCAGGGTGTACCCCGCCTATCGCCCAATGTCTGCTGAGATAGGCACAGCACCCCCCGTGACCCTCTGGTGAAGGATGAAGCGGTAGATAATGGATGGATGGATTAATTAATTAATCATAATAATAATAATAATTTCTTCATAAAATGCAGAAAATAATAGTAAAATGTTGATCTGTGTTAGGTTTTTATCAAAGAGAATTAATTTAATGTCATAAAAAGGCGTAGAATTAAGTAAATACTCAAATTTAAGAAGCTGAAATCACAGTTATTTTTCATTTTATTGAAAAAAACAGATAAACCACTTAAATGATAATTTAAAAAAATTGATAAAGCTTTCAATCAATTCAGTGTTCACTAAACTAATGCTAACCCCAGCTCTAACAACAAAGCAGGACAATAAAACTGCAGTTTTTGCAATTTGACAATTGCATTGACTAATTGTTCAGCCCAAAACATCCCAGAAGGAAGGAAAACACTGAGGGATTTGCACACTGCATTTATTTTAAAGTTTAAAAAGCTGCTTTCTAGTTGTAGCTCATTGTAATAAGTCCAACCAGAGCAGACACAACACAACCCTTAACAAGCCACATCTACGTACCTTTCCTGCGTAGTGAATGATGCAGAAGTCGGCTTTGTCCTTGAGCTGACGCGGTTTTTGGAACTTGGTGTGTGTTCCCTGCTCCTGCAGCACCTTGTCCACAAAGGTTTTGTCTGTGGCCTTGGGAAACCAGCACTCCTCGTCCAGCAGAGCCAGAATACCAGGAGGATTATTCTGAGAGAGAGAGATATTTGGTCAATAACAACAAATAGGCAGATACACACACATATAGTAGCAAAGTAGAAGTAGACAACACCAACCGGTCTCTCAATGAGGTCGATGCAGGGCTGCAGGTCGAGGCCGAAGTCGATGAAGCTCCACTCGATGCCCTCCCTCTGGTACTCCTCCTGCTCCAGGATGAACATGGTGTGGTTGAAGAGCTGCTGCAGCTTCTCGTTGGTGTAGTTGATGCAAAGCTGCTCGAACGAGTTCAGCTGGAAGGAGAGAATACAGCGCGAGTAAAGTTAATCGAACCCCCACTTTCCAACAATGTGCAACATTGTGGGGTCTTCTGATACTTTGTCTTTTTCAGTTTCAGCACCTCAAAGATCTCAAATCCGGCGATGTCCAGGATGCCAATGAACGACGCCCCCTGGCGTTTGGTTCTGTCCAGGGCCTTGTTGATGCGGTGGACCAGCCATCTGAACAGACGCTCATATGTCGCCTTGGCCAGAGCTTCGACAGCAAAGTCAGCCTGAGGGAAAAGGGAAGAAAGTTAAACCAGAGGGAGACTGACACTGAGTAATACATACTTACATATATATTAACATTTTGTGGAGTGCTTTTGACTTATCATGGTAGGATAATCCAACTTTAGGCTACAACTAGGACAGATCATCTAAAACACAGAGTAGACATAAAATCATATGTTGTTAGATGATATTCATGTCAGTCAGAGACACTGTACCTGTTCTTTGGTCTGTGCTTTCTGCACATAGTCTCGTCCCACTTTGATCCTCGGGGTAAGAATGGCTCTGGTGAACTCCATAACGTTAATTCCAAGCAGGTGGCAGAGCTTCTGTGCAGCTGGAGGAAAGAATTTTACTGCTTAATAAACACGTTCATCACTGCAGATCTTCATGTCTAAGTTGGACCCATTCATCCATCATCTGGAGTGTGGAACTTTTAAATATAAACAAATGTGGATGACTAACATCTCCACACGACGCTCTGTGTTTCTCAGCATAAGTGAGCGTTTAGTTCTCCCGTGACGTCGCCAGGTTTGAGACTGATAGACAACATTGCGCTAGTAAAGCGAGACAACTGCAAATACTTTGGGGAATGATTGAAAACACAAATAAGCTTTCAGGTAAAGGCTACAGAAGGTATTTCTACAGTACAGATTGTTCAGTAGTTTCTCCCCCAAACCGTCACTGCGCTACTGCTGTATACACACAAGTGCTCCCTCAGTCAGGTCTAATCGTGTTGAATGACAGATCCTGATGCAGCATACAAATAATGTTACATACTTTCTGTTAATGAAAGACCTAACAGAGGCAGAATAAGATGAAGATATTACGCCCAAATTAGTTACGTAGCACTCCTGAGTAAACCACACATAATTATATATTTGATTTTGATACTTATCCTTAAGTTAACGGTATGTGACTACAGTATATGATAGAAAAGACTGATCTGACGGTGCCTACATCATCCACATATTAAAAACATTCAGTTACCAGGGGGTACCATGTTTTTAATAGGACATGTCCTCACAGTGGATAGTGGGGGCGTGTGTGACGTGGATAAGAGAATGTTTTCTATCAGCTGCTGCGGTGAAGGCTGAAGGTTATGGATATTTTCTGTATTCATGAATGACACCATTGTGTATGTGTGAGTGTAATATGAAGATTAGATGTGATGTCATTGAAAGCCACAACAGTTAATATTTCACTACTCATTTACCTGTACAAATATGTAACCTATGATCAATATTTTCCTCATAAATTATGCTTTCTCACTCGCCCGCAACCCATAACCCATTTGTCCAGTGTTTACCTGTGTTCTCAGGCATGGACGCCTGATCCGTATTTCTCTCCTTTTTAAAGAGGATGTTGCCAAACTGCAGCACTGCAGAGACCACCTTCAACATGCCTGAGGAGGATGAGAATAGTTCTTGAAATAGTAATTAGTAATTGATGCCCAGAAGTAAAAGTAAAAGGGGAATGGCAGCGTACGTTAGAGAGAGAAAAGGAATGCAGAATGAGGATATACTATAATATTATAAGGCATATCTGCTACTCACAGACAATCTCGTCGTGGTTGAAGCTCATGATGTGCATGGCGTCCATTGTTTCCTGGAAATTATCCTTGTCCTGCTGACCAGGGATGGGAATGTTACCATTTGACAGGAAACGGTAGCTGTTGAAGCCTTCGAGGAGCAGGTCGGCTGCAGGAGGGAAGGAAACGGAGGTGATTTCCAAAGTTCTTTTATTCTGTTCTTGATGCTTTCACTTTTTTTGTGTTGGGCAGTAATGGATTACTCATGAATTTATTACTGTAATATCATCCCTTTACCTGGGAACAAGTGTTGTAATTTAAGAAAACAGTAATAATATTGTAATTACTCAATAAAGTAATTAAGAAAATAGTTCTACATAACTTTTTGACTGTTTTTACAAAAGTAATAGTAATACATAGACTAATGTAACTTACTTTTGATACCAATAAGTAAAGTAAAAGTGCTACTCAATAAAGAAATAACTTGTTGATTTTCCTCTCAAAATGAAGATGAGGAACTTTTCGTGTATAATATTTGCATCCCTTTTCAGTGAGTGACTCTTTAAATTTTCTAGTTCAAACAGTGGAAAACAGTGTGTTTTAACACCTTCTGCGTCATCACAAAACAATGCACTGTAACACTGTAAACAACCTAAATTAAAAGTTAATGGGAAAGAAAGATTTGTTTCCCGCTGCTGCTAATTCAAAACAGACCTTCCTGCAGCAAATTAGCACAAACTTAAAACCCACACTGTCTTTGCTCTCTCATTGTTTTCCTAATAAGCTAAATTGCTCCAGTCAGGCGCTCACTTCGGAGATGTTCTCCAGCTCCTGCCAGCAGGCGGTAAAAAATGTGGAAGGTCCTCTCATCTTTGGCCTGTCTGATGGCTCTCGACTTCTCCAGAAGGTCTGAGAGTTAAGAGTTAAGGAGTTGACGATAACATCATCGTCACACGAAAAAAAAATTGAAGCAGTTCACTGGGTTTTCAAGAATCTTAGCAACCTAGCTGCTATCAGCTACCAATCAATCATGGCAGAATTCAGTCAGTATAACGAGGATACAGGTTTCAATATTGGCTCCAACGATGTACCCTGTGACGTCAAAGTTGACTCTGATGAACTTCCCCTGAAAGAACAAAACCCAGCAGTTAAATTCACTGAAACAGCGCAAACTAATCAAAAAGCATATGATGTCATTGTGTGTGAGTGTGTGTGTATGTGTGTGTGTGTCATTTTTGCAGATGACAAAAAGGCAACAAAGAATAAAATGTCTATATTAGGAAAAGCCAGGTTAACACGTCAGAAAGAATGTCAGGCATGTCTGTGGTTTCCTGAAACGTGAAACGTGAGTGTGAACGTGTGTGTGTGTGTTTGTGTGTGTGAGAGAGAGGGACCATCTGTCTTCTGGTTTTCACAGCATCTCGTGTGAGCCAGCCAATGAATCATGAGGACAGAGGAACGCTCTGGTTAAGCCACACACAAAAATTCTTAAGTGCTCAGAACTACAATCTATCTGATTTCTGCGACCAATCATAACATCGTGAGACAAATATTACAAACACAGCATTAGTCCACTCAACGTAATCTACATTTTTCAGAAAATGAACGGTGAGTAAATACAGATTAAAGAAGAAATATGAACACGATTGGTTAAGCAAATATTCAGTTGAAATAAACACTCAAATTAGTTCAATTTGAAAAATACCTTCACTTTCATTACAGTATGTCTGCACAGTTAATACAATGCTACAGCCAGGAGCAGCAAGACTCTTACAAAAGGTAAAAAAAAGCACCTTGAAAACAAACTATTAATTTACAAAGTTATAGCTTGGTTTTATCTGCTTTATTTCCTGCAGGAACTTTATGAAGTGTTTGCCAAAAAACAAGACATAATGTGCTGATTAAAAGATTTCTTTTGGCGCTAAAGCTTCGTGTTCACCATGCAAACATGAAATATTGATCTTTTCATGGACCTTTCTAGTCTGATTTTGTCCTGAGTCTTATTTAGTGTTGTTGCGTTATAGCCAGTTTAAGTGCACTTTTAATTACTTTAAATCTGCTCCTATAATCAATAAAATAGCCAGAACTGACTAAGCTTATTTCCCCAAATATCAAACTACGGCTTTGCCTAAAGCTTCTGTATAATAAGACCAGTGGATTAAATTCAGGGATGAGGAAGTACAGATTATTGCTTGAGGGTGTCCAGCCAATTTAATTTAATTAAGTCAATAATGGTCTTAAAAATGTTGTGCTTGTGCACACATTTGCCGTTGGTTTAATCCCAAAATAAACACAAATATTAGTTCAAGATAACTAACAAATATCAGATTCGCAAAAACTTCTAAAATATTCCAAATTTTTTGTACACACACAACTTGAAAAATGAATGTCAATTTGGATTTAACATCTTTCCATTCCAAACGCTTGCTATACACACGTGTAAATCAAGAGAACGATGCTTTTAACAGGAAACCGTGAACTCACAAAGCGAGACGAGTTGTCATTTTTCACCGTCTTGGCATTGCCAAAAGATTCCAGGATGGGGTTTGCTTGCAGGAGCTGGCGTTCCAACTCACCCTGTGGAGAAAGACACAGAGGTAAGAATCCAACAAGCTGTCCAACGTTTCCAATGCCTCTCCAAATGTAATGGATCTTTAACCAGTTATTTATCACAATTGAAACTAAATCTATATGAACAGAACATAACAGGTAAATGACAATTTGGCCGAGTCGGTCTTTGAGACTATACTCTAATCAACTGAAGTACAATGTGATTTTTGTCAAGGGAGCTTTGCCGAGTTTAACGGGCCAAGACAACCAAACAGATTGTTTGAGTCTGCGAAACCACAAAGGCACAACAGGGAGTGTGTTCCAACACATGCCCTGCAGTCAGCGGTTAGTTTGGGTTGATGAGGGAGCACGTTCTTCCGGCCTGCACATTCCTATGGCTGTGATGATATATTCTGTCGATCCAAAGACTTCACCACCATGACGTTTTCTTTTTTTTCCTATGATGGCTTCCTCCGTAATCTTAAAACCTGGGTTGATAGGCGGTTGGGGACATTCCCCCAATTCCCTGAAACCTCTAATTCCCCCTACACATGACACACACACACACACACACTCCTCTATCAGTACAGAAATAGCACTTAGGGCTGGTGTGTCACCATCAGTCCCTGGACTTGAACTGACTCCAACACTCTTAGAAATAAGGGTTCCAAAAGGGTTATTCTACAAGGGCTGAGATTCTAGGGTTCTTGGTAACACTAATGGTTCCAGTAAGAACCATTTTGATCCAGAGAACCCTTTAAAATCCCCTTCCTGAATAAAGGGTGTTAAAAGGGTTCCACCAAGAACGTTTTTTTACCAAGAGCACCCTCCTTCATATTTCCCCTATACGGCCATAGAGTATAGAATTCCAGCCTCTTCTCAGGTCTGTTTTACCTCTTCTCTCCCAGAACATCCCTACTTAACCCCCTCTTCCAATCTCCTCTCCTGCAGCACATCTTCGCTCTGCCTTGATCTCCAGTTTTACATTCCTCTGGCCTGTGGTAAGAGGCAGTGCATATGCAACTCAGAGGGACAGCAGCATTAAAGGAGGTCAGTTGGGATGGTGTGCTCAGACAGGGGGGGGGGGGGGGGGGGTCGGAGCACAGTGAGCTACTGACTTGTATCTTCTCACTTGCAGCTACTGAAACACACCATATTATGCAGGCATTAACTCAGATTGTGTGTGCTCAAGGCTGCCGGGTTATATGATTCACTGTGATTCCACAGTTATTAGATTTACAGAGGACGCAAAGACATCAGGTATTGCTTTGGGGGAGACCAAAGCAGCCTTTAGATAAATCAACTTGAAGAGCGAGGAAGCCAGAAAAATATCAATTTTTATGTGGGACGAGGTTGGAGCAGAGTTTAATACTTTGTCAGCAGAGTTTAATTTGTGGACCTTTTGGGGCGAAACATCGTGGATTAAAAATCGGTGTTTGATTATTGCCTGGGCAACAAAAAACACATTTGGTGATATTTCCAAAGGCGAGGCTGTAGAAAAAAGCCAAGCCAATACTAATTGAAATGCTGCTATAACTACATGCATGCATCTAGAGGAAGTCATCAGTGGAAAACATGCACGGATATATGGACGAGTTGATCAACTGCCATCAATTTTCAGGTTAGTTTTGACTATTATGTGTTTCTAATGATACATCTCTATTTTATTCTATAAGACTGTTTTATCATTAGGAGCCTTCTCATTTAAATAAAAGATTCCCTATGTTTCAAACAATCACATGAGAAGACTAATCCAGCACAAACAAATACCTCATAAAGAAGAAGCTTAGATTAGTCCGTCAAAGACATTTCAGGGGAGAGATTTGAGAGATTAGGGCATGCGAGTGTACACAAACACCAAAAAGGACAACACACTTTTTTTTTTTTTTTTTTGAAAGAAGCGAGAGAAACACTTGCCTGTAGCTTGAATGCTTTGGGAGATTCTGGCTGTTTGTTATGGATACACAAATGCAAGGGTTAAAAACCTGAAGCGCTCATGTCAAGACACAAGCCACAGGAAACAGACAAACACCAGTAAACGCAGCAGGAGCTGCACTAGCACAGAACGCCACTGGATTGGATGACGTGAAGCAGGAGCAACGAGGCTACAGGGACATCTAGCAGGTTAGCTACAAAACACTTCATAAATTCACATTTTGTTGGAGGAAAAAAATGCCTTTTCATTTTCTGGCATCAATAGATAAGAAGATCGATGTAAAATCCTGCCTAAAGTGTAAAAATGGTATAAAATAGTTCATCCCTTACACACTATACACATTCATTTTCTTCTCTTTGTACAGAATAAACAAAAACGAGATAGCAAAATACTCTGACCGACAGAGCTTAACACACGGTTTGCAGTCGTTGATTACCGTCGATGTAATGTCAAACTAACTATATAGATTACATTCATCAAGGAGGAGAGGAGAGGAGAGGAGAGGAGAGGAGATGAGAGGAGAGGAGAGGAGAGGAAGTGGGCAGTGAAGCTCTCACAGGAATGTTGTGGTCTTTGCGTCCTTTGTGTGAGGAGGCAACGTGGGCCAGGTACTGGATGACCTTCTTCGTGTTCTCAGTCTTGCCAGCGCCTGATTCACCTCTGAAAGGAAATTCAATACAGACATCATGGATGTAGATAGATAGATGGATATATAGATAGATGGATAGATGGATACATCTTAATTAGTAGTCAATTAACACACAACTCTTATTGGTCAGTATGGCTGGATGAAAACCATGAAACGAACAAAAGCAAGAGAAAACAGAAAGTGCGGGAGAGTAAGTCAACAACTATCGCGGTATGTGTTGCTGATTTCTAAATGCATCCATTCCTCTGTCAGTTGGTTTTACTGGAGAAACGTGTGGTTAAAGTGGGCCACTCTCCAAAGTTTCCAGGCTCCGTATCTAATGATAGCTGTGTTCAGGCAAGAGCCATCCACAGCTCAGGTCCCAAAGACCAGAAAACCAGGGCCAAGCAATATTACATCTAACTACATACCAGTGGCTTTAGTCTAGCTGGCAATTAGCTCAGCGGCGCAAGGAAGACGGCAGTTTTAGCTTGAAGCTCATGGGCGAGTCCTTGAACGCAGGATGCAGGCGTAAGCGAGATACAGTAGGTCAAGATAGTTACACATCCAAGTTTGGCTTGTTTCGCAAATGTTCCTGAAAGATATAATCATTCACTGGCTTTTTTCACATTATATCCTTTGCTCTCATGCAAAAGGTGTGATTAAGTGGGTTAAAGCAGCCATTTATGGTAGCAGGAACCTCACTGTGAGTGTCTATTGTCTCACATCTTCAGCTGATTGTTACGTGGGAAATTCTACAAGTTCTTGGCCTCACGGGCCGCTCCCTGTTCTGTGGTAAAGAGCGTATAGACAAGCTGACACGAGAACAATTCTTCACTTTCTGTGTGTATTTCTGTTTTGTGTCATCACTGTCCGAGCAACTGAACAACAGAGTTATGAGCTATATGTTAAGTCACAAGATCATCTGCCACAGCGTGTTCGGATAGTGATGTAGGAGACAAAAGCCTTAGCGCTCAGTCCTGTGTAAGACAAACGATGTTTAACGTAGGTTAATCCTTTGTTTGATCCTTTATGGGACCATCTGTAAGTACCACAGATAAACACACATTCAGTATAGCTAGGGGCCATTTTAACTAGATTAAAAGTGGTTGTTTACAAGGTTTGTGCATGAACACAGGCCATATGGTTGTGGGCTAGCTTCTCTAATCCCTTTTCACCAAGATCAATACTTTAGAGGACGACAGATCAATACAATAAGTACTAATAAAAGACAACAAAACTAAACTCGGGTAGCAGTATTTTTGGTATATTAAGTCTTTCAATGTTCATGTAGTTGTTGAGGATAGTTTACGCTGATGGGTAATGACTCTCTGTTGCCAACTCAAATATTAACATACAATTACAAAACACTACCGTTCAACAGTTTGTGGTCACCTATACATTTCTTTTGTGCTTTCCATTAAAAGTCACTTTTATTCCTCAAAAGAATTGAAAAATGAATAGAAAATATAGTCAAGACATTGACAAGATTAGAAATTATGACTTGTATGTTTTCAACTGCGCTAACAACATTGCACAAGGGTTTTCTAATCATCCAATAGCCTTCTAACGGGATAAGCAAACACAATGTACCATTAGAACACTGGAAATGGGCCTCTATACACCTATGTACATATTCCATTAAAAACCAGACGTTTGCAGCTAGAATAGTCGTTTACCACATTAACAATGATTCGCGAGTCATTTACTGTTATATTCATTGAAAAAAGTGCTTTTCTTTCAAAAATAAGGACATTTCTAAGTGACATTAGAAAGCGATTTTCTAAGAGCCATTGTCTGTGACCAAATTAGCTTTGACTCCATGTCTGTTTCTTGGAGGCTCTTCTGCCACCAACAGAGGGAGATGTTTTCTGAGCGTGAGACAGATTATGCAACGGTTCATTGGCGGGGGCAACTCAAGCCACACTGGAAGAGTGTGGCACTTAATTGTGCGCTGTCATAGTGGATAAAGGCAGGGCACCAAACCGCACTCTTAACTCCCTCAGTTTTGGGCTTGAGCCGCCGCACAAACCAGCTTCCGCAAAAAGCTATTTGAAACCGGTCTTTAAATAAAGCAGGATGATGGGAGCCGGCCAACTGACCCAGGGCAAAGGAGAGATGAAAGAAGATGGAAAAAGGAGGGTTAGTTCAATAAGACAAAAAGATCGGCAATCCAAGAAACCCCGGGAGCAATGAGCCGTGTAAAGTGCTTGCACTGAAGTTGTAATGCTTAGTTTAACTGTTCACTATAGGACAGGAATTGAGACACTGCCTTTGAATTACAGAATCCTATTAAGGTAGAGCTATATAATCTTCATCTTGTGACAGATTCGTTATCTAGCCCATCGAGTTGCATGATCAGCAGAAACAAGTGTCCTAACAGAGATGTGACCTCAAGGCAAGGTGAGGACAGACGAGGAGGATAATTAAAAGAGATTTAAGGGTTGGAGTACTCACGTGCAAAGGATTGATTGGTCCTCACGGTCTGTGTTAAGAAAGAAAGAAAACAGAGTCAGCATCTTTCCATCTTTCTCTTGTTGGTTTTTACAATAATTGCAATGACAAGATTCTGAGGTAAAGTTGTTGGACCTGAACTCAATGAAAAGCAATCAAGTAATCAAGAGGCAAATGTTGGAGCTATGCTAGACATGATCACGTTGTAGGGCAATGTTTCGTGGACTGTGTAAAGAATAAACTTCACATTCAAATACCCGTTTCCTCAGTCTGTTACTCTACTCTACTCTGCAAAGCCATGCTGTGCAATGACCATGAAGTGACACTGAGGTTAGTAACTGAAACTCTGACAGCTTTTCATCACAGAGGAATTTAGACCAAAGTCCAGATGACAGGATTCGCTTTGCCAACTTGAAGTGTGTGACCTCTTAACTCTAAAAAGATCTCGCTGTGCCCCACAGAGAACTACAAAGACCAGAACCCAGAGGGACCTGACCCTGTTAGCAGAAACTGTAGACGCCCGAACTGGGTTAGCCCACGGGTAAACAACACCTATGTTGCCTGCTTTATTTGATAAATATGAAATATAACACTGTTACAGCAAGAATATGACGATACTTCACTTACTACAAACTAGAGCTGAAACAATTAATTGATTATTAATCGATTACTAAATGAATCGTCAACTATTTTGATAATGGAATAATCGGTTTGGTTTGAAGCTTTTTTCATTACTAATTTCTGATTGATCGTAGCTTCTTAAATGTGAATATTTTCTTTGTTTCTTTGCTCCACATAACAAAGAAATCATTAAAACTGAATTAGTTTGATTTGTGGACGAAAACAAGACGTTCGAGAACATCGTCATTTCCAGGTTTAACAAACACTGATCGTTTTATGGACGAAACGTTGAATTGATTAATCGAGAAAATAATCGACAGATTAAGCGATTACAAAAGTAATCATTAGTTGCAGCTCCAAATAAAAGCTGTACTTGCAATATCCTCACAACTACAAGCTACATTACTGGAGGATCAGGAGCGGATGCTTCTGTTGTAGATAAAACTGGGGCTGTGTCTCGTTGCATAGAAACTGGAAAGTTGCTTAAAATCATGACTGATGAAAAGCAGCAGCTCTCAAAGATAAGTCAGGGAATACATCTTTTTAAGAAATGTCATTTAAAATATTCTATGCAGTTTCTAGTGAGATATTACATAAACGTTGGCGTCTAACATTGATTCACATTTTTCCCTAAATAAAGTGACCTATTGCTTTTACAGTGTGGTAAACGCTGGTGACTAATGTGCTCTGTGTGAGTGAGTATCTTCACACATGCAAAGACTTCCCTGCACAAAAA
Organism: Microchirus variegatus; assembly: GCF_963457635.1. Taxonomy (NCBI): domain Eukaryota; kingdom Metazoa; phylum Chordata; class Actinopteri; order Pleuronectiformes; family Soleidae; genus Microchirus; species Microchirus variegatus. The sequence continues at coordinate 8,352,947 of NC_139811.1, forward strand.
TACTGAAAAACAACAGTTAATGATAGACACTTGTGCACTTGTGTCCCTGGATGACGACATAGCCTTGGAAACACGGGTCAAATTTGACTTTGCATTTCACAGCCACCTCTACATAAACCTGATGCTTATCAGGTGCACCACATGCTGACTTTCATAAGACCTTAGGCCTAGTCTGGATTGAGGCACGCAACACACTGTGTAACCCAGCATGAAAATGAAAACCACACACTCACTTCACAGCCGCTCAGCAACGTCAACTCGGTTTCCACTGATTACAGAGAGAAGAAGCCGTTTACATGTGTGACCTCATGGCTCTGAAATTAGCACCTGATTGCAATCTAACGCAAATGAGGGAAAAAAAACCAAATCTGCGTATCGTGTACTTTGGATTCAAACGTTTAAAAGTAAGTGCTTTTCTAAATACTGCATGACAAGTAAGTTCTTTCGTGAGAACAATCCTCTGGTGGAGAAGAATTTGCAGCATGTTTTGTGCTTCTGGCAGCGGTCATTTGTTTGTAATAACAGTGACACGAGCAGCCATCCATGACGTCGTTGTTGCACAGACGAAAACAAAGCATGAAAAAGTAAAACATATTTATGGGCCTGAACTGAAGTTAAACACTACGGGGGGATATTTCAGTGTCTGAGTGTCTTTGTCAATAAATCACAGTCAGAGACAGAATAAGTGCAGCACTACTGCTGAATCATCACAAACAGCTTTTCTTCTCAATATACTTCAATCCTAAAATGAAGAAAAAGATGCATCCATGAAAGTGACACACACACATATACATTTGCACTCTATCCCCCTTTATCCAGCTTACCTCCTAAAAGGTTCCATTTGATGTACTATCCCTCTGCAAAGACTCATCCCCTCCACCCACAAACCCCGCAGATTTCTCTCTGATAGACAATCATTCCTTATGATTTCATTCCACTATAAGGTCAAATTACACACTGAACCTCAAGTGCCAGAACAAAAGGGGGGGTCTCTTAAAATGTCGTCCATGTAACACATCCATCAATGGAGGGCAACCACAATAATATCCAACAAACAGATGCTTTGAATCACCACAGCCAAGATATTCCTGTACTTCAGGTATGTCTCTGTACTGACTACAGTGCATATATGTACACATGATTGCAAATTTCAAGTAATTCCAAGATACTTTTTTTTTGGCTACACTCAGGAAATGGATCATTTCCTGATTTTTAAAAATTCATTAAAATTTATCCTTAAGAGATATGCAAACATTTTCAATGGATTCTTGTTCAGGGCGATACCGACTATTATGATGGTAAATTTCAAGTCATTCCGAGATACTTTTTTTTTTTTAAGAATAAACTCAGCTCACTGTCAAAGTGTATCAGGGCAAATGGATCATTTCCTGATTTTCAAAAATTAATAAAAATTATTCCTTAAGAGATATGCAAATACTTTCAATGGATCCTTGTTCAGGGCGATACCGACTATTATGATGGTAAATTTCAAGTCATTCCGAGATACTTTTTTTTTTTTTTTAGAATAAACTCAGCTCACTGTCAAAGTGTATCAGGGCAAATGGATCATTTCCTGATTTTCAAAAATTCATTAAAATTATTCCTTACGAGATATGCAGATATTTTCAACAGATCCTAGTTCAGGGTGATACCGACTATTATGATGGTAAATTTCAAGTCATTCCGAGATACTTTTTGTTTTTGAGAAAAAACTTAGCTCACTGTCAAAGTGTATCAGGGCAAATGGATCATTTCCTGATTTTCAAAAATGAACGCTGATTATTAAGGTGTAAAAGTTCAAGTCATTCCGACATACTTTTCTAAACTCATTATAAGTTGATATTAAGTGGCGGGCCACATGCAATTGATTCAGGGGCCCGCATGTGGCCCGCGGGCCGCAAGTTTGAGACCCATGCTGTAAAGTATCACACCAGTGTAAATCACTGACTACAAATTGGCAGCAGGCCATTGGACTCTATGTTTTGGGCTGTTTATATTCCTTCTTTTTTGGGAGAAGAATATTGGTTACACAGCTGGGAGAATTGTGTCTTTGCAATGACTCAGCACAAATGTGTTCCATCATAAATGGTCTGAAACAACTGTATCGGACTAATATTGGTAGTAAGAAGCACAATCAATATGTTTTTTGCAGTTCAAGTACACACATTCAAATAGATAATGTTACGTGAGCTGTGTGAGAAGGTGGGTACATCCATCTGCTACATGCTGCCACCTTGGCCCTCTTGGCAGATACTGCTTCCAAGATCACCACGGCAACTAACTGCTAGGTCATATTTACCCAGGATGCCACGCTGGTTAGGCGTAGGTGGACAGCCCAAAGTGAATGTGCTCTTCCCTTCCAGTAGCTCATTACTGCCGCACTAAATCTCTGCCCACTTTGTGCTTCTCTTTTCTCTGTGTTGCCCTCATTTCCCTTTTTCTCTGTGAATGGTGCAAAGCCTGATTAGACCCAGACCACTAAACAGTGTGGGGCCCTGCCGGAGAAATAAAAACAGATGTTTTTAATCTGATCACCTCATCAGAGGAGCTGTTTAACTTATGTCCCGCAGCACAAATCACAGCCAGACATTTAACATACACTACCGTTCAAAAGTTTGGGGTCACCTTTACACATTTTTATTGTGTTTTCCATTAAAAGTCACACTTTTTTTATTCATCAAAAGAGTTGCAAAATGAATAGCAAATATGGTCAAGACATTGACAAGATTAGGAATAATGATTTTTATTCAAAATAATAATTTTGCCATTTCGTCAAAGAACCAGCAAAACTGTTTTCAGCTGTGCTAACATCATTGCACAAGGGTTTTCTAATCATCCAATAGCCTTCTAATGTGATTAGCAAACACAATGTACCATTAGAACACAGGAAATGGGCCTCTATACACCTATGTACATATTCCATTAAAAACCAGACGTTTGCAGCTAGAATAGTCGTTTACCACATTAACAATGTATAGAGTGTCTTTATGATTAATTTAATGTTGTATTCATCGAAAAAAAGAGCTTTTCCTTCAAAAATAAGGACATTTCTAAGTGACCCCAAACTTTTGAACGGTAGTGTATATTAAATAAGATGTAAATAAGTTTTTCCACGTTTCGGTCTCTTAATATGTTGCATGCCATGTAACAAAATGTTATTACTGTGTTTGCTCAACAAAAACAACAAGACCTTTAAAATACATATTATCATATTAGGCCAACTGAAGTTGTACTAATCAAATTTCTCACAGTCGGACTAACATACCCAGATACCAGATTATTAATCTGGACCCAAACTGGCCTTGGCTTTCTGCACATGCATGATGTGCCCTGCCAGCTCAAAGAATGAAATCTTTTGAGGTTAATGGATGGTGGAAATGAGCCGCCAGCTAAATTTGTTTTGGGAAATTACCGTCTCGCGGAATGAATTCAGACACACTCAATAAATGACTTGTATGCTGAGACAAGGACAGAAGTCAAATTTTAGCTGCAACCGTAGGAGTTAAGTAACTCTGCATGGTAACTTTCCCTCTGTCTGGACATCGGTTCAACATGAGTTTGGATGACGGCACAGGAGAAAGACCAGTCAGCTCTGTATTGAACTACTCCAAGTTCAATACAGAGCGAGCACTTATGAACACAATAATGTTGATGGATCCGAGTCATTTCCACTCTTTTGCTACATATTTGTCTGTCAAGAAGGGTCAATCGTGAGCATGGCATTTATTCATCTGTTCACACACACATCAATACAGATTTGTGCATCTCATGTCTTTCCAGTCAAAACAACTGCACAGCGAATGTCTCAAGGCTGTGCGATACCAATCCCTCACACAAATCGCACTTTGGGCTCCCATGACAGGAGTCTACACAGCAGGGCTCCCCTTTTTCTGCAAATAATTTATTCCCCCATCAGGATTGGACAAACCCTCATACTCCACATTCCAGAGCATTCCCCCTTCTCCGCCTTCTCCACACAAGCCCCAAACGTTAGCATAACCCCCTCTTAGCGACCCAGTTTCACCTTGTAAAGCCTCGGTACCTTCGGTTTTCTCACAACACACTGTTTGTAACCTACTACAAACTGATGGGATAGGCGGAACAATCTTACTCAACAATCAACAACTATGTGGAAATGGTTGACAAAAATTGTAGTTAATGGGCTAAGACATGCACCAAAAAAAAGTATCATATAAGCTGTGGATCAAAATGGATTTCCTTCAATTTCGGAGCAGCCACCACATGAACGGCAGTCATTTCTTCTTTTCCTTGATTTTAATGAGTCCGAGGGTGGAACACAATTTCTCTCATTTGGTCTCAAAACTGAGAAAAGTTTGCGGTCTCCCTGGCCACAACCACCAGAAACATTCTCCGCATCCCTCAGCTGAAACCAAACCTTGGTGTTCAAAAACATTCTTGAAGCAAGGGTCATAATTACGTCCATTTATTTTCAATGGTCCTCATCAATATGCAGCTCAGCCCCACAGACTAACCCACAGATTTTGCTCTTAAATGTTGCAAACTGTTGTTTTAGCGGTAACTCTGTGCCTGTGGAGCAGCGAGCTGTCAAACAATTCATGATTACACCCGCACTTATTATCATTGGTCTTACTTGTGATAACATTGGCAAAGCTCACTATAAAACCCCCTCCGAGGAACTCAATGAAAATGCACACATGCACTCATTTATTTACCCATTTTGACTTTGTATTCATCTTTCTATACAGCTATGGGCGTTATGCCGATAACACTGGTCAACACCAAACTTATTGTTTAAGTTTTTTTTTAGCTGATTTAGGATCATTTTGATGTGCTGAATCCAAATATCACATTGGTTTTGCTCAATCAGGTCAACTTTCTGAACAAAGCTACATATTTTTGTTAAACGTTTTTGTTTACATGTAAACGATGCAAAATTCTTTTATATTTCTTGCAATAAACAAATTCTGAACAATTTGCATGTGCCAACTTATGACTTATTGGTTTTTTTTGTATTACATGTAAATGAAATGGCTTCAACTAGAAGATCTTGCAAAAATAAACCTGACGTATTCTGCTACATCTGCGGTGAATACACCATTGTTCATTGGGATTATTCAAAAATCAAATTAGCATAAAAACCTGACCTGATTGAGAAAAATGGATGTCATTTTTGGATTCAGCGGTGCAAAATGGTCCTAATTCTGTTGAAAAGACATAGACAACTAATTTGGAACACGCAGCTATAAAAATGAAAGCTTGGCTTGAAAACATGACGTTCAGTCCTTTGTGGTCTTTACAACTGGATGTAACACATTTTTTCCATACTGCAGACCAATTCACTTCATACAAGACGCTGTAAAGTATGACTGCACACAGTGAAGTCATGGCAACCGCTTCACATGTTTAAGAAACCCTGAGTGATAGTGCCAGTGTGCCGCCCTCATTAACTACTGTTATTTAGTGAGGGCAACCTGCAGAGACAACAATGCCGAATATAATATGGTGATTGTATGAGTCGTGCCTTACTTAAACGCAAAGGCCTTGAACAGAGGCTGGACTGAATCCAGAGTGTTCTTATAACCAAATGAACAAAGCATGTGTGTGTGTGTGTGAGAACCACACAAGTGAGACGGAGCTCGTTCACATTCCCAGACAGTGAAAGTAGTAAACAGTCAGCGTGATCTTGGAAGTGCTGCGGTCTGCGGGTGTCTGCACTGTATAACTGTCACTTTGAAGCTTCCGAACAATTATGATAAGACGGCAAATTAAACACACTTGAGCAGAGGGCTGGAGAAAACACACAAGCGTGCAGCATCCTCCGACTGCAGTCGTGACAACGTAAACGGACTGTGAAGCTATAAATCATCCCTAAGTATAAACACTGACAGCCACTTTATTCATTTATTTAGCAGCTGGACGAGCAGAATTAATATCTATGATACATTTTATATTGCTTTACTTTGAGACCTATTTACAATCTTCAGCACAAAGTAAATGTATACTAAAGTTGAATAAAGCCACAGAAAACTAACAAGCCCGTCATCATCACGGTTACAGACAGAATCCAGAGCAGTTATCACCACATGTGCAATTATCAGCAGTTAAAGTCTCCATGACCAAAGACCATATATAATATTATTCATAGACATTTTGGCTCATTGATCACATTCTTTGGAGTTACTATATGTCTCTGTACACATGGCCTTTAATCACCATTGAATGACCAAACAGCTCAACTGCATTATTCACTGTAATGATGTCAAACCAGCTGCCAGTTAGGCATTTATAGGTATTCATGGGCCTATGAAATGAAGGGCAAACAGCCCCACAGAGATGACTGGTCATTTACGTGTGTGTGTGTGTGTGTGTGTGTGTGTGTGTGTGTGTGTGTGTGTGTGTGTGTGTGGTGGAATTTGAATGCCCCCGGTTTCCCTCCCTGCCTGCACTGGGGCCTCTTGGGTGTGGAACAGGCGTTGTTTTCAGCAGGCTGGCAGCACAACAGAGGTGATGTTGAGGGGAAATGAGGGGCAGGCGTGGTGGGTTCACAATGTGGAGGCTAAACCTTACTTTTATGGTTATTGGCTTCCACGTTTCATCATCGACTAATAAAAGGAGCACCTCTGTGCCAATCGTGAAAGCGTAAATCGCCGCAACATAGAACAAGCCAGCGAAGCCTATCGTTTTCACACTCTTCGTGAATGAACAAATGGGTGGAGACCATTATAAAGTCCCACTGACAGTCACAGGGTGTTTCCCCCTGAGCATTTGGCTCAACTGAATACTTCCCAGGAGAGGGGAGACTGTGGAACAGGTTTTGGCTGGAAAAGAGACTATGAGAGAGATGGGTGTGGTGGGGCTGGACCAGATAGGAGGAGGTGGAGGAGAGGAAAATGGAGATAGCAGAGATCAAAGGGGCACATTGGAGTCTTGATGAAAAGACGAAAAAACAGAGGGAGCGGAAATAAGAGCTTCCCAGCTATAAATATCGCCGTGTCACCTGCTGACATACTTGGAAATAAAATCCAATGGGTGTTTCAGTGCTTCTGATTCAGTTTCGTGATAGTGATGGCAGTTGGCAGCTGAGATCACACTCAGAAATAGACTGTCATCGTGAATGTTTCCACCCTATCGGAAATGACAGCAGTGTGAGGGACCACCATGGTGAGTGGGTGGGGGTGGGGGTGGGGGGAATCCAACACACAAAACATTCTCATCCTGCTACATGGTTGCTGGTGATAGCTTCATACATGGGCTGACATGACGTACAAACGAGAGGCATGGATCTTCCCGTGTACTGTCACTATTTTCATTAGTTAACAATTCAAATAATTGTAGATTGTTGGATGGAATAAAAACATGAATGGTAAATCACTGACAACAGGAGGAAGCTCCATCAGCTTTTAGACTAAAGGTAATAATGTTATTGGTTCTAGTCAAGGCAAACGGCCCAACTAATTTCAATATTATTTTGCCAGAAATTATTTGGTTATGTCATGAGTGTATGACACATTTTTTTTTCTTCAATATTACTCACCGATGAGATCACATGCTAAGAGCGCATGGGTGATCCTGGCACATGCTGATATTTAAAAGCCAGCTTAACAACACTTATTTGGTCATTCATTTATAGGTATTCAGGATTGGCGGTGTGGAATGCTAAATCCCTTGGTCAGACTTGCGTTTCGACTGAGAACAATACCTTACATGGTAAGCGGGGTGTGCGTTATGACCGATGTTACATGTTTTAACATGAGGACTTGTCATGTTATTAAAGGGGTGTCCCATTTTGTAGGGGTAGATTGGGTAGATAGTTTAAATAGTACTGCCTCTTGTAACTCAGTTCCAAGGGGGAAGGCTAAAAATGAGAAATGGAATTGGTCCAAAGTCTCCTCTTTTTAAATGCAGTTTCTGAGCTCCAGTCCTTGTGGACTTCTCCTCGGAGTGGAACACTGTGTCATACTGTCTGAGCTGCACTCCACAGAATAAGAAAAAATAGACATAATATGCGTGTCTTTCCATTTTCAAGTCCAACAGTGAACATTTTTCAAATGCTTCTGCCACTGGGGTGAAATTAAAAAAGTACAGCAGGGAGTAAAAGAGGGAAAGAGACGATCAGGTCCCACATGTTTCTCATGGAGAGGTGCTAGACTGGTGTGGTAATCATCTTTGTTCTAATTAGAAGACGACGTAATGTGAGATGTTTATCCTGCCACATTAACTGCAGTCCGTGTCTGCTGCCCTGAAGATATGTACCCGCTATCTGGCAGCACGGCAGAGAAACAACATATGTTGAGTGACGACGGTGGAATGGAAATCCTTGGCTTAGCTTCCCTGTTGGGAGTCATTGAGTAGAACTGTAGCATCTGGTGAGGGCGGGACTGAGACAGTTAACTGCAGTTAAAAGTTTTGTTGTGCTACTGGATCGGTAGCTTGTGCTTATTGTTGAAGGAAGAGAAGGAAAAATATATAAAATCTATGACAGGCAGCGAAAGAGAGTGAGTAAACTACATAAAAAACTGTGAAAGTAAACTTTGGTTCACTGAACACAGTGGTCATGCCAGATGAAGAATCCGCAGCATCAAAATAGCAGAGTGTAGGAACAAAAAAACACGCTCATGTTCTCATTTCCAACAAAAGTGACTCAGCATGGGGTTTTAATTGTTGGTTCTGATACACTCTTTCATTACTAACACCATTGTTCATTAGTCTGGCTATACACATTTTAATTACACACTCTGTTCCAAATAATTACAAATCTGTCAACTCAAAAAGTTTAGAAAAACAGAGCCTGTTCCAATGTATTGACAGTTCTAGGTCTGTTGCTGTTTGGATGCCTTGCTGCTAACACTCTGTGAGCAAAGTTCTCCTTAGTGTGCAAAGTTCATCCAACGCTGTGGATCCAAAAGAGAAATTCAGGATTTTGTCATCTCACCAAGGTAATGAAATAAGTTACCTCTTTTTTAAGAAATGCAAGCCCAGTAGGCCAATGAAATATTTTCTACTACACAGCTTGGAGCAAGCTATGAGTCAAAGTCAGAGCCATCAGTCCATGTGCAGCACAAACAATACCTGCAGTTGTGCATCATCAGTTATTTTAAATATATGATATTCTCTATCCGAGGAAAACGTTTCCTGTTTGGTGTTCAGTAAAATATGAGAACAAAATAAAGAAAAGAAAGTAGCAAGGCTCCAATCTGGTTTTCTACTTTTCATCACATCTGTCTAGAAACTACTGCTGTTAAGGATCACGGACAACTCCCAGGTCTCCTGTCACACCTCATCATGCATTCTCGATGCATGTCACTGTAAAAGGGGATTACCTGTTAAAGGGCTCACGAGAGCATGGAAACATTTTACACACTTCCCTGGCCTGGGATTATTTCAGTATGGAACAGGTAGCAGCTTTTCCCAAGCTAAAATAGTTAAGTTGCATTTCTGTTCTTGAAGACGTTTTGCCTCCCATCCAAAAGGGTCCTCCAGTTCTGATATTGGTGTGGGATTCCCCAGGTTTATAAACCCTTGGTGGCACCTTGGGGTCATTAACATAACGATCATGTGAGCCAAAGTGTGATTCATCAGAGACTGTTCCCCCTGAGTACAATGAGTGCCGTTAAAATCACATGAGTCAAAGTGTGAATTGGGGTGAAACTATTTGGGGGAGGGCCCTCGAGACAGCTTTGTAGGTGGCTGACAATTGGTGTCTTTAGCCACCTCTTCTGTTCAGGGAAGGTCGCTCTGAATGGACATAGATGCTTCCTTTACCACTCTATCAAACCATTTGTCTTCTCTGTCCAAAACATGTTGGCATCCTCAAAAGATTGTCCCTTTTCATTTATGCAGGTGTAAAGCTGGGTCTTTTCCCCCTGGAGCTGGCTCTTCTGGAGGACCGAGCGCTCCTCATTGCACTGCATACACAACATTGCTCAGTTTGGGACTTGGGTGTTTCGCGCTTGGGGCGAACCAGTCCTTGCCTCAGGGTGTGGCTGGGTTTGAAGTTTACACAGATCTTGTGCTTCTGGAAAATGCTGCTGAATTTCTCAGATAAGCCGGACACATATGGCATGACGATGTTTCTCCGTCTGTTGTTTTCTTCATCTACATTGGCTGTCTGAGGTTCTTTGTTGTGGTTCTTTGAGGATTTAATAAAAGCCCATTTTGTATCGCCACAGGTCTTGAGAACTTCCCTGATGTTTGTTTGTTCCTTTTGTTGGAGCTCTATACACATTCTGTACACATGCACATGTCTGTTTATGCTATGCTGCACAACAGCATGCCTACATGGAGTTTAAAATTAGCCCATGCGATTGGGTGTTGCCATTTTGCCAACGAGAGTGGAGAGGAAAGCAGTCGCAGGATCTGTGGCAGAAAGTATTTGGCAATGTAATCGATTGCAGATGGCAGCGGCCGGGTGACTTGTTTGGTCCACAGTGGTTTCTTTGTGATAGCTAGGCTCACCATAATCCTGGCTGTTTCCCTGTGTACGTGTGTTTTTGCTGGCACCTCCAATATCACAGTGCTAAGCTCTGCAGCTCCACAGGAATCCAGACACACAAGGGGGAGCAGAGGTTCAGTCACAGAATGGAACCCAGTGTATGACTGACTCAAATGGAATTGTCTGTTTAACTGAAAATGATAAAACAAAGCTGCAAGCTAATAGCCAAAATGCTGCAACGCAAGTAATTAGAAATAGAACATTTCTGCAAAGATGTCCAATCATTGTCTCATTACTGTTAAAATCACCAACTACCTATCTAAATACTAGTATTTCAGGAGTAGTAGTTTTATAAACAAGACAAACAAGCTTTTTATCATCATTAATGAGTTGTGGCATCTGTATCAGTTTTGGTATCAGCATGTAAATAGAGGAATCGCTAACTCTCCAAGAGATTTTAGCTTCTAATACACTGCCGGTCAAAAGTTTTGGGTCACCTATACACATTATTTTTGTGTTTTCCATTAAAAGGTACACTTTTATTCATCAAAAGAGTTGCAAAATGAATAGAAAATATAGCCAAGACATTGACAAGATTAGAAATAATGATTTTTAAAATAACAATTTTGCCCTTTAAACTTTTCTTTCGTCAAAGAACCAGCAAAACTGTTTTCAGCTGTGCTAACATCATTGCACAAGGGTTTTCAACAGCATCCAATAGCCTTCAAACGCGATTAGCAAACACAATGTACCATTAGAGCAGTGGAAATGGGCCTCTATACACCTATGTACATATTCCATTAAAAAAACAGAAGTTTGCAGCTAGAATAGTTGTTTACCACATTTATAATTTCTTTGTATTTCTGATTAATTTAATGTTATATTCATTGGAAAAAAATGCTTTTCCTTTAAAATAAAGAGGTTTCCAAGTGAGCCCAAACTTTTGACCAGTAGTGTACAAGGTATAAACCAGGTATGCAGTCTTGGATAAGCGCCACATTTTTGTGTCTGTGGTCAGCCGATAGTATTATTATTATTAATATCATCACTAGCTCATTAAACATTAGTAGATCAAGCAGCTCGTCAGCTCGCTGCTCCATCCCTGGTCTGCACAAGGCACCGTTGTAAGATTGTGAGTTCAGCGAGCGCAACCCGCCACGGCATCAATCGGGAAACCCTATCTGTCCCCGCTGATGTTTCTGGTATCAATGCTATGTGTCTGTCATGACAACACTTTCCAAGAATGAGGGGCAGTACATGACAGCGACTCTGCCTTAAATCATCTCTCCACAACATCTGAGTCTCTCGGCTGACTCACAGACGCACACCTATCACCACGGGTCACGACCTGCTACATGGTAGTTACGAGTGCAGACTATTGACTCCATGTGTGTAAACACACAACGTAAGCCAATATGGAGTAGGGATGGCGCGATACTGCACTGTTTAATGTCAGATACCGATATTACAGCCTTGAGTATCGACCAATACCAATATCAATCAGTCTTTATACAAAATTACACTCATCTGTTTTGGTGTTTCTTCTTCCACAAAGCTCATAATCACTACAGCATGATGTTGACCAATATCAGACCAATACAAATACTGAATAGGGAATTTGTTCATCTCTAATATAACATCACTTTTATATGTTAAAAACACTGTTTTATTTCCCAGAAACAATCACATACTTATGCATGATGATGAACAGCTTTCCAAATGATTACCCTTTCTATGTTAGGTCGTACTTTAAATACTTTAAATCAGTCTTTAATTGAAATTAAAATATGATTTTATTCCTGATTTTATTACAGCTTCCAGTCTGCCATCAAAGATTTCTCTTCCTGTGTGTATCTGAGTGTGTAAGACACTCATGCAAACATGCGGTCTAAACAGGCTTCCCCATTTGTCTGAAAACTCATCTCTTGAATATGTCCTGACTGAGAACAGACCAGTCTTTCTGAAGCCCCCTGGAAAATGCCCATGACCTTCCACACCTGTCTTGTCACTCAGTCTCAGGGAGTGTCCTTCACCAGCCCCTTCGCTGCAGCCCTCATTGCCCCAACAAGAGGCCTCATTTCCCAGGGAAGAGCTCTGTAGTTCCAGGCCTCCTTGCCTGCACCCGCACACACACATACAGAGCACCCTGATCCCAGCCCCCTTCAGACTGCACAAAGCCCCCATTGTGAGGCACAATACTGACCGCCCCCTCTGCCTTTCCCCTGTAATGTCTGCTCTGTTTCCCCCATAACCCCGTCCCTTCTTTCCCCTCTTGCTTCTGCCCGACTCCCTCTTTCTCAGCTTTTGAGTCTTTTTTTCATCTTTGCTCTTGACCCCCTCCTCATTATTCTTTGTCCATCTACCAATCCTGTTTATCGTGTTGTTAGGGGTCTTGCATATGCCCCCTATTATCCTGGCTCAACCCCTATAAAAAATACCCCCCCTCCTCCAATACTGAGGCCTTCGACATTTCCTCTTCTCTTCTCGTGTCTCCCACAATGCTCTCCAGACACTTTCTAGTTGTCTAACTGTAGATTTACCTCCTATATCCCATCTGTCTTCATATTTAGTGTGTGCAGCACATGCACAGAGGGACTCGTCATTACTGGAAACAAAAATACAGAATGCAACTCTCTTTCAGCACTTCATGGATCTGCTTTTTGCTAAAAAATTCAGGAGCATCAAACACTACTTTTGAAGTGGGCACATCTCTCAACTCTGTGATACACTTTGGCAAAGATTTTATTGTGTCTCTGTGTGTTGGGCTCTTCTTAATAACAATAATGCAGTTAGTGAAATTGCACCCAAGACTGCTGCACTGCCAATATCTTTCCACAACTGAGGAGAACATTCCTTTTTACAGAGTAAATGGGGGCCATAGAGGACAGTAGGAGCCAGCCAGCGCTGCTGTAAAATATGGCAATGCAAAGAAATCCCACAATATGAGTCTTTGTGGTCTCTTCAACTCCATAAGGTAACGACAACAAAACACTGAGCAATTAAAAAGGTGCTACTGTACCAAGGAAAGCCCTGTTTACGCAGACACAGCAGTAATCGATACGGCTGCTCTTCCTGAACAATAAACTCACATCTTTTGCACAATCTTGAGGTCTGCCCTCGGTCTTTTCTGTTATGAGTTTGTGTGTTTCTGTTAGGACAATTGAACTGTAATCTACATCATCAGGATAAGGACATCTTGTCCATGAGAACTTAGCGTTCTTGTTCTTGCTATTGTTTTTCTTCTCCTACTTGGACATCAACAATTCAAACATAGGTAGGTGAGGCTGACAGGTTTATAATTTAACTTCAAGGGACCATTGTTGGTCACTAATTTGAACGAAATCCTATTACAATTACTTTGCATCAACATTTCCTTGTCAAATTGTAACACAATGCATAGATGTCCCCCTGCTTTGAACCACATATGTGAAAGATTATGCAATCGCAGTGTACTGCCACTTAAGTGTAAGTTGACCTAATCCTGAGAAACAGCAACATGAGCCAGAAATAGGCAACTAATTAATTAGATGAGCTGAAGAAATGAATGAAAACTGCAGAGCACACAAACAGAGGGAATCTGTACATCTGCCAAGAACTTAGCTCTGTGGTCTGGCTAGTTGAGATGTGAAATAAGAGAAAATGGGGTCACAACATTGTCAGTAAAACAGAGGCCCGTAACCATGGCAACCCTGGCTGTATTTTGACGAGGAGGAGTGATGGGAAGGTGGACATTCCACACACTTGTCGTCCTGTGTTTCCCGATCAAAGCACGAGTGGGAGGAGACAAAGCAAACAGAGCTACCACGAAGCTTCCAGCAGAGCTGTGGTTTGTATTTTTCGTGTTATTTGAACTGAAATGCCTTCAAGGATGTGGGGAATTTTCCTCTTCAGTGTCTTCCAAGCCAGAACTGGTTGAAAGACAGAAAAAAAGAACTCGACGGGAAACTAAAGCAAAGCAAAGGGTGGAAATGAAAGAGGTCAGTTGCTCTTGTCACAGACAGAAGAAAGAAGGCAATTTTGAAACCGTAGGAGTTCCTCAATAGTTCGCAGTCGCTTTCAAGCATTTAAGGACGCAGCTTTTCTCACCCTCGACGAGACATTAGCCGTATCAAACCAGATTCAGCAAACAACACACACCGCAGCCCTCCACTGCTGCCACCTAAACTACCGCCACTCAACAAGTGACACCTCCATTTGAGATCCCAAGGGAAGGTTATTTTGGTCGCACACACAGGTATCCATGGTAACGCACCCCTGTTCAGGAGCTCAACGTTGTGCAATAGGCTGCCAGGGGGGAATGTGACAATTTGACAGTGACTCAGCTTGTAGAATTTAGCATGCAGCATGGTATGGAAAGCTGGGACAGTGATGACCTCATTGCACTGGTTGCCTGGCTCTGGCCCATGTGAGGGACAGCAGTCCGAAAGAATGAGCACCAGCGTCACAGAAAAGGGGGTCACCCAGGGGAAAGAATGGTGGCAAACGAGAGGCGTGGTGTTCCACATTCAGACAAGCCTCTCAGAGCGCTGGTATCTTCCACATATTTACATATTTCTAGTTAAAACGAGCTGCAACATGGCTAGAGGAAGTTGAAGGTATTAGTTCTGAGAAATAGGATGATGATAAGGATATTTCTGGAATAAGGCCATATACTGCATGTTGGAAATATTGATTTTGATGTTATGGGGACTTGAACCAAACTTGGTGGTCCAGGCTCCAAGCATGCACAGTCCAGGGCTGCAGGCCAGCTCTCAGCTGTGCAGCCTGCTGAGGCAAGAGACCAGATCCCAGCCTGTAATAACAGGGAGCCTATGGCACATCAGTCAAGACACTCAAACCCTGGAGCTTTACAACTGCAGCTGTGGAGGTCAACCAGACAACCAGTGACAATGTCATGTCAAGGCTGACACATGTTGGATATGTAAAAAATAGGGTTAACATTGGAAAATCTGCAGTGAAAACAGCACATCTTACACAGAGAAAGTACTGCAGTGGTTGAGGAGTTTGACAGTGATGGCACACTCGAAACAGTGATAGACTCAAATAAAGGTTGAGCTCATAACAGCGGTTCTTCTTAGGAAACAGCCAATAAGATATTCAGTATCGTGTTGGCTGAAATAACGGGTTCAGGTACAGGGAAAAGGGAATCTGATACCATCCATTAATGCTAAATATGACAGCGATACATCACTTAAGTTAAAGCGAATGCTGGTTATAGCTCAGCAAGATTGTATTGGCGTGATATTGATATCCGTACATACTCAAGTTTGTCATATATATTTACTATGTTATCATATTGGACATATTCTACATCACAGATAAAAAATGTGAGGTCCAAAGAGAGTCAGTGGGTCTCTAGTTTCCAACCATGCTCACATGGAACATGTTTTGAGAAGACACACACCAGTGCAAGCTTTGATACAAATCCATCAAAACAGGTTAAGCAACTCTTCTCCATTATAGTATGCGCTACTACCATTTTGGGCTGTCTTTGCCTTTTCAGGGTGGATGAAATCTAATGTGGATGACAAATCTAAGACTGATGTTTAGCTGAACCCTATCTTTCACTTGCAGCACTTTCAGTTTATACTCGCTGAAGCACATCTGGCACATGGCTGCACGTGGCAGAAAATAACGCAATCTTCCCCCGACACGTTGGGTGCAAGGGCTGCAAAAGATATCACGGTTGCTATGTCGCACACCGCTGAATTTTGTGATTGCGCACGAGCACTTTACACAGAATTGAAGCCTCAGAGAGGGAAAACTAGCCAAGCTGATTTGTCTTTGTGAGCAGTTAAAAGACCAGAGAGACCTTGATGGTCTTGATGTAGAGTTTTTACAGTATAATATACAAGACAACACACAGAAGAAGTTCCATGTCAAGTTTGAGACACAGAGACTTCCTGTTCTACCCAGTAACATGCTGCCAGCACAGCTGTCAGGAGTGATATGTGTTTAAGTGTGTGGCCCAATGACATGTAGAGGAATTGAACCCACAACCTTCAAGTTAATGAAGACTCCCTCCCTCTACCACTGAGCTACCGTCGTTGCCTGTTTATCCAGACTATGGCTGCTCATTGGGCATGCACCGTACATGCAGTGATCTGCGTCCCGTGCGAGTATAAACAAGGCTTCACTCCACACGATTATATTTTACTGATGTTGAAACAAAATACAAACTAAAGCAATAAAATAAAAAATAAACTAAACAAAAGTTTTAAAAAACATGTCTTTAAATATGACATATGAAGTACTTGTTAAACTTGTGTGGTTCAAAACCAAAATAAGATCACAGTTTGGAGAAATAATAACATGCAGAGCCAAGAGGTTACATAAGCGCAGTGTTATCATGTGCCAACAATATTGAGAACCAGAGCAGTATGAAGAATGAGACTTAACACTTCAATCGTTAATCCTTTCCCCCACTGATTTTTACAATGTTTAAGAAGCGATTAAATATTTCCAATATTAAACCTAATATTAAAAAATGATTGTGTTGTACATGTGGGAAAACCCAGCAATTACAGTTACATCTCTGACTGGAACCCGCCATGACAGTGGACATCTCAGACATAATCAGTGATGTCACATCCTCTCTGACCTTGTGACCTTTCACACAGTTTACACACTCTCTTCACACACTAATCTCCCCGACTATGCGGCCAAACCTCATGCTGCCTGCAAGAGAGCTAAATTCCATGCCAGGACAGACCAAACTGCTAATGCAAATCCATAATACTAAAATCCACAGTTCTGCTTACTAATCAAACCTCCAGATAATCTGATAATAGTATGGTTATAATTTGGTAACAGGGAAGTAATAGGATTTACTATTATTATAGAATGTACAGTTATAACCTAGTAATAGAGCTATAGTTAATAGTAAATTACGCTGTATATTACTTTGGAAATAACATGGTATTTGTGTAATATTATATTACTAGTGCTGGGCACTAGCTTAACGCACGTTAACGCATGATGCGTTTCGATGACGACTGACCAGAAAAAGACGTGCGTGACGTCATGTTTATGTGCGGTGACACTGGAGTCCAGGCACCGTTTACCAGTTAGCTCCGTTAGCTGGATTAGCTCCTTTTAGCGCCGGTTAGCGCGCCTACAGTCGAACTGGAGCGGTCTGTTTATTCAAAAAAAAGAGCAGCGCTACAAATAACCAGCGTACCTGTGTACTGCGTATATGTGCCTCTGTTTTAAAGTTTAGCGTTAACTTAAGAGACTCATTTTAACAATCCGGAGTCACGTAAACATTGACGTCAGTCGTCATGGAAACGTATCATGCGTTAACGTGCGTTAACGTTGATACCGTGAACACACGTTAACGCGCCCAGCACTATAAATCACCTTTATTTGTTGCTACCACATGCATTACAAATAAGATGGTATTACAAAATCATTGTTGTTACCCACTCTTATTTTAAAGGTGCATTATCAATATGCTGTAATAATAATAATAATAATACACACCTACAATGAGGATTCACTACAGTGAAACTGCGATGCCTGAAGAGAGGCATTCTCGCTCACTACCAGGAAAATCCTTTTTTATGAAAGGAATCTGCCAAAGGTGCAAACACGTGCTTTTAAAAAAAGGAAAAGTTGATGATACTGACTTAGTGTAAGGCTTACAGAGCCCTAACACTTTCATCAACCTGTCTGAAATGAAGCAAACAAAAGGGGACATTTTGAAAAAACAAGGCTGTGTCATACCTTGAAGCATGCAGCGGTATGCTGACTCAGAGATGGCATAGATGTGTGGAGGCATCTCATGCCTCTTCTTCCCTCTGTACATCTCAATGATGTTCTCTGAATAGATGGGGAGGTTCTTGTAGGGGTTGATGACCACGCAGAAAAGGCCTGAGTATGTCTGTAATTAAAGATAGAAAACAGACAAAAGTTTAAAAACACAGTGAGGAAAAACGAAAAAGGGGAAATCTCAAAATATATATGACCATATTTCCTTTCCTGAAGTATAAAAACACATGTGGTTTAAAACAGGCAAAATATCTTTGAAGTAAATATAAATATTTCAACATGCAATATATCAGTGTTCTCACGTTAAACGGGAACATGCAAGTATCTGGCTTTTAAGCGTCACCTGGTCTGCATTGTATCACTTGGTCGTTACTCATTTTTTCTTTTTTTAGGAGCTTACGTCATGAGAGCAGTCACGGAACACAGTGATAAACTTAGGCCAGACTGATAGAGTCAGACAGAATTAGAGGAATGGAGACTGCAAAGAAACATTAAACAGTCTATTTTCTCTTTGTGCAAAAACAAGAGTCATCCTAATGAATGCATATAATCTAAAAGAGTTAAAAATAAGAGTGTAAGAATATTAATGTCACAGCAAAATGCTTGCACTACTAGCTTGCGGTGTTGCATCTGGCTGTGCAATTAGCCCAAAGATCTCTCCCCGGAGAGTGTGTGTGGTATGAACACTTCTCAGCTATGCTGTAGGCTGAATGGACCAGGCAGCAAGGCGGCTAGGAATGAGTGAGGCCCTGGTGGGGCATTGGCTCTCTCTTTCATTCTGCAGATGCTATAGGGGGCTATGCATTCCTTCTATAGATGACATAGAAAAAGTGCTGCTTGCCAGTAGTGTGACTTTCATGGCATGCTAGAGGCACAAATGTCCAGCCTGCCTATCACACTAGCATTCTATACATACAGCACCTGTTGCAGATGATGCTTCACAACAATGCCCACAACAATGTCCCATAGCACACAGATACTTTAGAATGAAGAAGATGCTAAGCATATGGAGACCCCAAAGGTCAGAAGCAGTGGTTTCAAGGTCAGTGTAAGATGGGCAAGCTGCCACAAGGGTTGGATGTTTGGTAGCTTATGACCTTGTTGGGGCCATGGAACGGCCAATTCGGCATTGGCCATCCACCAGATTGATTGGCTGTTTAGCTTCAGCCAATTGGACACACGGAAATGATAAAGCAAGCAAATAACAGCAACTTCTCTGTTCTTTCACAAGAAAAACAGCAACGGCTAACAAGAGCAGGACAATTTCCATCTTCTTCCCAGACACTGTTGCTGTTGCTTTAACAAGTCATTCAGTCAGTCAGTCAAACAAAGTCCCATTACCTAATAGACTAACACCAAATACTGGGAAGTAAAGACATTTCCTTTCTCTATCCATCCATCCTCAATGGCTTTATCCTCCACATGAGGGTCACAGTGGAGCTAGTGCCAATCCCAGCTGACATAGGACAAAAGGCAGGGTACATCACAGGGCCACATAGAAACAAACAACCATCCTAATCCCCCAACTTTGCATGTTTTTGGACAGCGGAAGGAAACAAGAGAACCCAGAGAAAACCCACACACACACAGGGAGAACATGCAGAAAGGCCCGGGTCACAAACCAAGGTTTTCTGAGTGCTAACCACTACTCCAACCATGTGGCCCCATGCTTGTTGGCTGTACACAATGCAGTGTGTGTGAGTGCAACCTTTTTCACCTTTGCATGCCAATCTGAGCAAACAGCACAGTTGGTCTTTATTCATTGCTGACCCTCCAGGTGGTGGGTATCAGACCTAAGTATATAATATGTATAATATTTCTAAAAGCTGTCAAAATGTGATCTTTATCCATCATAGCATCAGGACATCTGCTGCATGATGAAAAATACATTTAAGGCACGAGTGACTCAGCAGCCCATAGGTTCACAAAGAGTAGACAGCTCTCAATTTGGGCCCTCAACACTCTATACTGCTGCAACAGAAATGACAAAGGGGAAGAAAACCGGTGAGGGAAGGCAAGCAAGGCAGAAAGAAATCAAGAGTGTGGCAAAGATCAAGCTGACAGCACTCCCAGAGGGTCCACTGCAGTTGAAAAGCAGTGGTCTGACAAACCCTGTATCGTGTTGTCAGCAACTGCTCCTCCCAGTAAACAGTGGGAAGGAGAGCTCGGAGGATGTACTGAAATTCTAACTGCCCACTCTCCTTTTCAAGGCTTATGAAATGTTAATTTCGCCCTTATCTGAAAACTGGAGCTGCTATAAATAAGGAGGGGTCTCCTCTTTATGACAAACAGCACAGAAGCAGCTGACAATGCTGGAGAGCGGTACCTGGAGTGTAGGTCCAATATTGACTGTTGCAGGTAGTGCTCCGTCATGTTTTGTTTGGTTACTTGTGCACATAATATGCAGTCTGCTTTAGATCACTAGATAAAATAGTTGCGATAACCAATAACATTTATGAAATATATTGTAACAAGATTACTTTAGACAAGGCTGCGATGGCCGAGTTGTCGGGTCACTGGACTTGAAATCAGATTCAATGTGGTTTCCCTGCGATGGTTCAAACCCTGATAGCATTGGGTAGCTTTTGCACTTACTTACCTACCCTTAAGATCAGTAAAGCACTTAAAAATGTATAATCCACTGATGACAAATGCTAATATCAGATCTGAATGCAGTAAATATGACTGTTAACATGGTGGTGAGTATCTACTGTGTCCGTTATCCGTGAGCCATGGTGTCCTCCACATGAGGGTCGGGTAAGGTGCTGGTGCCAATCCCAGCATATAGGGGGCGAAAGGCAAGGTATACCCTGGACAGGTCGCCAGTCCATCACAGGGCCACATAGAGACAAACAACCCTTCACTCTCACAGCTATGGACAATTTGCTTAATCCCCAAATCTGCATGTTTTTGGACTGTGGGAGTAAACCGGAGAGAACGCAGAGAAAACCCATGCAGAAAGACCCTTGTTCCAACCAGGTCGAAGACCCATGTCTTCTTACTGCAAAGACAAGAGTGCTGCTAACCACTACGCCAACCACGATGTGGCCCATGATTGTGGATATTTGACTGAATCTGAGGAAGCATTGTGTGCATTCAGACCTGTACTCAGTACTGTCCACACTGACAGTAAGTAGTGGCAATATCTACAATGTTTGTTGCTGCTGCTGCTTCCAATCTATAACCCCACAGCATCAAAGATACAGTATAATAAAGAACATGTGACCATAAGACTACCTCAACAACACCTGCCAAACTACCAGGCCGAGCCTTGTCCACGAAAGAGAAGGTGATATTTCAACTGTGAAATCAGATCCAGGGGAAGGGATAGTGTGGCCTAGTAACAGCTGAGCAACACACGAGCAACAGCAGACACAACAGCCGAGCCCATCTGCCTCTGACCAGTCAGTCAGTCAGTCAGTGTGCCTGTGTGGATAGTGCTGTTCTCCACTGCAGAGGCTGAATGAAGAAGGCACTGTGGGTGCAGAGGCTGCCTGGTTGCAACTGATCTGGAGACCTTGACCGTTCCCCTGCAAGGTTCCAGTTTAGTCATTTCAAAACAACGCCAGAGAAAACTTTAAACAAGCCTCTTGAAATATGTCCAATACACTGAGGTGCAACGTATCAAATCACACTGGCCACAGTAGGACGCTCTCCACTTCGCTCCAGCTTTAATTATTTGGGGATTTTTGCATCGTGGGGTTTTAGAGCAGCGTTGCCATTGGCTTAAAATTCACACTGCAGTCTGTTAGTAATTCAGTGAAAAATCATGCTTTTAACAAACCAGACTTAACCTCAGACATGAGACTCCTTGTATCATACGTAGATATGAGAACGAGCATGACTGTGTATTTCTGTTTGCATAGATGCTGCTTCATCCCTTTCCCTGCAGCAGATTCAGCATTCAAAAATAGAACAGAGTTCTGAGCAGAAACACAGCACATGTTTGATTAATATACACGTGTCATGTGACATCTTCACAGCAATACAGTGCAAACCATTAAGGACGTAAAGAACGAGGACAGGAAAAGACGACATAAAGAAAGAAGACATCAGATCATGTCACGTCTGTGAGCCGGGGGGGAAGAGTGAGTGTGAGAAAGAGTTGGTGAAGATCGGACGGACACTCAGCAGCAGCCGAGCTGAAGTGGGCGGCAAGAGACAGACAGACGGACGATCTTTTTCGCCATGGAAGAATGCTGAGGCTTTCTGACAGCTGGGGCTTATCTCATGACACAAAGGCCTGCTTGTAGCCCCACTAGCATGGAGGGGCACAGCGCTAGCACGGAGTTAGCCTGTGACTCACCACCTCACAGAGAACTGAGTGCGACATGGATGGAAGCATTAGCAAAAGTGTCATAGTAAGTGTAAAAGTATGTGTCACACACAGATCAGAGGACTAAAAACACAGCGATGATCTAAAGAGATCCGGTGCTGGCAAGCTGTGGAGTGTGACGACAACCCACAGAATTAGCATAAAGGTAGACGCCATGGTCACACCAAGAGATGCATGACATTGGACTTTTTGTCGATATTTGATATGCCAATACATCAGGAGTGCTTGGGCCGATAGCCGATATCAATATACAGTATATACTAGTGCTAGGCGCGTAGTATCGGTTAACAGCGTCAACATTAATGCACGTTTCCATGACGACTGACTGGAAAAATTAGTCCCTAATGTAACGCCAAACTTTAAAAACAGAGGCATTCATACGCAGTTCACAGGTTTGACTGTAGGCGCGCTAACTGCGCTAAAGGAGCTAATGCAGCTAACAGAACTAACTCGTAAATGGTGCCTGGACTCCGGTGTTGTGGCACGTAGACATGACGTCAAGCACCTCTATTTCCGGTCAGTCATCATCGTGCGTTAACCTAGTGCCCAGTACCAGTATAATACATAATATTTTGCCGGTGCATGACACAGCAGATGTAAATATACATTTTCTTCATCGAGCAATACATAAATGTAATAAAAACAATAGTTGTAGAGGGCGCCATCATAGAGGTCAGGGAGGTAGCAGCCTACTGTTGTATCAACAGGTCTTGGTATGCTTGTTGATATCCGATAATCCATTTTAAATCCAATATCTGCCGATACCGATATCATATTATCACATTGCCAGGAACTAGCTGCTGTTTTGGCGTTGTTAGTGGTAACACTGATCAGTAGCGCTGACTTATTTGGCAGGTGTTGAGTCTTACTTTATGAATTCAACGTGAAGGCCATGACCATGGGGGACAAAAGAGAATGAGAGCCTCATCTATTTGACTGTGCTATAAGTGAAGGGAGCTATGTACTGGGAAATGTATGCATCCCCATTAAATGTTTACCCAAAGAGAAAAAATAGCAGACTATGCAGATCAACACTGCGATTCAGACATGGACATATTCCCAACCACCTCATCTAAGAACACAGCCTGGGGGAGACATTATGCTATGTCTGCAGTACACGTAGCTGTGCTTTTGGGGGGCTAATAAAACACCATTGGAAAAAGTCTGGAACGTAGGGGATTTCTTCATGGAAGCACAAGCTCAACAGGACCGGACGATTCTCTTCCTGACAGAAAACCAACACAGTCACACACATGTTTTCAATTGCTTTTGGGCAAGAGGCAAATTTACAAGCACCAAAGCAATTCCATGAAGCTACGAGAGAGTAGAAAACATGACACTGAGGTATGAGAGAAGGAAGATGAGAGATTTGGTGGATGGAAAGTCAAATTGAAGACAGCTGATGGGACGTTTTCTTCACAGTGACAGATACCAATCTGTCAAATGCTGCATTGACAGGAGATTTTCTAATAAACAAAGGGGGCAATTTCCTTCAATTTAAGAGTCAGTAGTAATGTTTTCAACATGGGTAAAAAAATACAATAATTCTTCAGACCCTGATTCTGAGTCTCTGCTGATAACAACCCATATTCTATTCCTGGAAACATGTCACTAAATGGGTCAAAATCACAACTAGAACATCACAGAACAGCGCTGTCTGTAGTGAAATGGGATCATAGAGAAAGTGGCTTTACGGTGATACCATAGATGCATGTTATGATCTGGGAAATCTTTCCATTTGTCTGATATGGTGTGTGTTTATCAACTGTATCGGCTGTGATTCCTCTACATCTAAATGTGAGGCTAAAAGTGTCAAAGCAATTCACTGCTAGCCCTCATCTTGGGCCAAATGTGTTTAGTTTTACACCGAAGAAAGAGACAGGTCAAGCCATCTGTGATCAAACAAGGCCCAACAGCAGGAGCACAGGGCAGAACAAACAAACTGAAACCAGCAGTGTTTATGGAAGAGGCCAGTCTTCAGCAGAGGTGAGACAGAACCTATGGGGGAGGACAAAATCTGTAACACAGAGGCACTTTTGAGAGGTGATCCAGTAGAGGGGGGGGAACGTCTGTCAATGGTTAAAAAGGTTTAGACATCTGTCACTCATATTGTGTGTGGTCAGGCTTCACATGGAAGAAAGAGTTCACTGCCCTCAATGGTAAATATCAGATCTCACTCTTATGTAAGGGTGCAAACTGCAGACAGCCAAAAG
The DNA here is from genome assembly GCF_963457635.1 of Microchirus variegatus. Classification (NCBI taxonomy): domain Eukaryota; kingdom Metazoa; phylum Chordata; class Actinopteri; order Pleuronectiformes; family Soleidae; genus Microchirus; species Microchirus variegatus. The sequence goes on from NC_139811.1 coordinate 8,377,680, forward strand.
TTAAGCCATGCATGTATCCAGGCAGAAATCCTCCCAATCATTCTGTAATTATGTTTGTCATCCTGGGGTAAAACTCAAACTGTAGCTGTAAGAAGGAGGCGCCCTGAGAGTTTAAAGGTTAATCATTCACACAACATTGCATACAGTGTGGAAAGCATAAACGGTTACAAAAACACACTCCCTGAGGGGGTCCAAGTCTAATCCACTCACGTATATGAGCCCCGAGTAGTAGCGGTCCTTCAGGTTGTGCAGCACGGACGCCTCATTCAGACAAGTCAGCTCGGCCATGTCCTCCACCTTGCTGAACTTGGGTGGGTTCATCTTCTGGATGTCGTCCTTGTTGATGACCACTTTCTTGCCGTTCTCGGCCAGCTCCACCAGCACCTCCTCGCCACGCTCCTCTCGGATGCCGGCCGCCTCGAACCCATGGCGCTCTGAGGGGACCCACACGAGCTTCTTGGCTGTCCAGTCAGCCTGTGTGGCCGGGTTGTAAACCACAGCCCGGTCCACAAACAGGTAGCGCTCTGGGTCCTCTTGCCCACTCCGATGAGACATCTTTCCTGAGGTTTACCAGAGCAATATGGCCACCTAGAACACAGAAGGTTGCAGGGACATTAATGCTGAGCACCACATTTTAAACCAGGTTTTTAATCTAGTGTTGCAGCCTCAGCTGGAGCTTAAACAACCTGAATGGCTCATATCTAAACGCCCCAGTTTTTCTTGTAAAAACCTTATTGTGCATTAATTAACCTTCTGTAACACATAAATTGAGTTTATACTGACGACATGGCTGTGCATTGGCAAATTGACTTCAAATAGTTAAAAACAGGGTCTCTGCAGGTTTCAACAAGTCAAATTTAAGACTTTTTAAGACCATAATGAATACAATTTAAGACCCATTTCACATCCATACTGCCAAAAAAAGTACAAAAGACATGAAGGAAAATTCGAGCCACAAATCGTTCAACTTGCACTTACCCATCTTATGCAAGCAATTCGGCTTAGCGGTGGGCTTTCATTAAGTTTTCTCCGCTGCTATGCTAAGCTGTAACACACCGCGCACATAGCAGACTAGCTAGTGGTGCTCAATAAATACTCACCGGGCAGCACAGGTGGCCTACGTTTGTTCCGTGTTGTAGTTATGTTATCGCATCCTCAAAAATAGAAACATTTCAAAGCAAGAATGAAGTTTATGCACGTTTTAAATAAAAGACATGTTAATAGATTTTTAAGACCTTTCAAATTTGTATTTAAGACCTTTTATGAGATTTTAGGAGAATTTAAGGCATTTTAAGGCCTTAAAGATGCCATATGTAAGAATGTGGCCAAAAACGGTTACTACATTCAAATTCAAAATACCGAGGTCTTTTAGGTTTCGTTTTCTGACGTAACTGGCAACCTGTGGTTGCTCGGCAGCTGAGACTCTACTGACTGCAATGATTGGTAGACGGCGGTAGGTGGCGCCACATGCCAAAACATGATTTCAAAACATAAACATGATTTGCAGTCTGCAAAATAATTTTTGGATTCCAAATAGTTTGGCTGTACTGTTGTTATTGGTGAGGTATCAGTATGTTATATGAACATTATTCCTGAGTCTCTGTGACATATTAGGAGGATTTTATGGCCAGTTGCTTCAGATTTATTACATAATGCACCTTTAATGCCTCCTTTGGCCTTCATCATCTGTCCCATCCTGTCAGAACTGTAGCCTATCACGTTTCATTGTTGTCTCATTAACAGGCTGTTTTTACATTAAAACACATCATTTAAAATATGGTGGCAATAAAAAGAGACATTTTAATGCCACTAAAATGTTAGTTATATTAAAATTCATACACAATTATACAGAAAAGTCTGTTTTCCCCCCCACATTACAATAATATCGTCGCTACTTTTTCTTCTTCTACGGTGTTTCAATGCTGACTTACAAGTAAGCTAGCTACCGCTTAACTCTCGTCTATTATTAAGTTACGATACTGTGAAGTGAACATGAGTTACGAATAAGTAGGACACCACTGAGAGGAAGAGCCAACAGGCTTCTTCTTCTGAACTCAGTCCCACAAACAACGACTACAGCCTAACTTTAGTTTCCAGACGTGGGTCTCCATCTATCCATCCATCCTCCCGGAGGCTGCACCACCGCTCACTTACCGCGCTCTCCGTCAGTCACAGTGAGTCACAGTCAGCCCCCGCGGCCCCGGACACTCTCCACAAACTAAACTCACCAGGTGCAGAGACCGAATGAAGCAGCAGAAGCAGCAGCAGCAGCAGCAGCAGTCAAACCCTCGGTGTTCGGTCCAGCCGTGACGCGAACCTGTGTGCGACCGAGGCTACAGTTGAAACGGAGGCATGTAATGTGGGGCTCTGGAATGCACCACCACCACCACAACCACAGTCAGGCTCAGTGCTCAGTGCTGCCCCTCCTAACCGAGCAGACTTGACCGCTACTGCTGCTGCTGCTGCTGCTCCCGCCTTCCTCCGGTGACACAGAAAGTAACCACGCAGATCAATAACACCATCAATAAGTCCACACAGTTATGGCTTCACCTGAGGAGAACCGTGGCTTCACACTCCTGAGTGGACACAGTGAGATGTGTAATTTTGACTGTGGCGGAGGCGTTGAGAAAATAAAACTCGGGATATCTACCTAATATCTATGCACAGCACACCCCACACACCCCCCCCTGCACGGAGTGCAGGATGGACACAATTGGTCTGACACTTTGCGGTCTTCCTCTCACCCTCTCCGCCATTGGCTGGGAGAAACCATCCCCCCAAATTTCCTCCAAACCAATGAGATGCATGGAAAACAATGTACATTTCAACCGTTTGCTTGCCTGCACCGATATAAACATATTTGTTCTGAGGAAAGAATTGAAATAAGTCTCACTTGGTTATTTACATATGACTGAAAAATCTTAAAGAACAGTGTTCATTCAGTTAATGCAAAATTGGTAGTCTGGTATTGAGATCATGATTATTCTTTGGTAACCAGGACAGAACATTTTAACCTCCTTTTGTCATGTGTTAAATTAAGAGTATTGTTGTTATGGACTATGAATAATTATGAAAACTGAAACACTGCCCTCTTGTGTCTGAAAGCGACACAGCAGCTCAGCAACAGTCACAATCATACGTCACTCCACCACAAACAAGCATTTTGGTTTTACAGTGGTATTTTATTACAAATGGGAGAGAGAGGGAAAAAACAAAAACAATCAAAGAGGGCTGGAGGGAGGGGGAAGGCATGTTTCTGTAATTAAATAGACATTTGCTTTCATACTAAAACATGCTGTTGTCATAATCTAGTTTTAGACCAAAAACAGGGATGGCATTCATGTTGCGGTTATGTACAGTCTGTTGATGTGGGAGGATTCACCGCCCTCCCCTCCAGGCACCTCTGCTCTTCTTCCCTCCTCCTCCTCCTCCACCACCGCCGCCTCTGCTGCCACCACCTCCTCCTCCACCTCCTCTCACTTTGTTCCTCACTCCAGTTGCCTGTTCTGTATCATCTCCATCTCCATCTCCTCCTCCTCTGGGCCTTTTCCTTTTCTCGCCTTGCTCCCTCATTTCCTGAGGAGGAAAATAGTGTTACTTTCCTCAGCTTAGTTGTTTATTGACTTAAAAGAGTCAACATACCTTTACTCTAAAACTTACAGAGCTTAGAACAAACATAATCCAACAGCCCTGTTAAATAGACTCAAATAAACCCCCTTATCAGCCCAATCACTTGAGTTTAAACTGTGATAAACTTACATAACATCCAGTGCTTGGAAAGCTGGGACCCTCTCTAAAGATGTGGAGCTGTTCAGTTTACTGTGGTCCAGTATGCATTTTTTTTGTGTTTCCATTAGGAATAGTACAAAAATGGTACGGTATGGTCAGTGACATGACAGTCAGCTGACTGGTCCACAGAAATAAACGTCACTCCCTTGCTATTGACATAAATATCCTATGGAAGTCGAGGCAAACGGCTGCAGTCTTTTCTCTTATAAAGCTTGATGTCTTCTTAGTCGTGTTTTCATCTTGATACAGTTTGGTTTAGTACGTCAAGCTTTGTATGAGCTTGATGTAAGCCTTTCCACACTGTACAGTACCAACTGTACCAAACCGAACCATGCCATGGTGGAAACATGGCATAAGAAAGTAGAGCGCGAGTGAGAACCAAATCAGGATCTGGTTGATCCAGATAAGCACATGAAAGTGGGTCTCATGTAAATTCACATATCACCAAAACTACTGTAGTTCACAGTAACTGGTTGATGCAAAACCATCATGGATGAAAATAAAGATGACAAAAACAATTAACAAACAATGCATTGACATGCAAATGAACTGCACAAAAATATGGTTATAGAACATCATTTAAAAAAGAAATAATTGCTATCATCACATTGGTAAAGCTGACTTACCAGCCTGGCATATCTCTGGGCCTCGCTCACCCTCTCCACCAGCATCATCACTTCCTCTTCCTGTGTTGGGAAAGCAGGAAGTTTCTTCCCAATGAGGGTTTCGATTCGCTGGAAAAGCTCCACATCATACCTGAGGCAAAAGGGCAGAAAACTCCATTTTCATCCAGTTGCACAGGGCATATGTATCAGCACAGTTGTGATAATGAACTGCTCTTACTGAGTGACAAAGGTGATTGATTTCCCAGACCGGCCTGCTCTGGCTGTTCGGCCAACTCGATGGATGTAATCCTGAGAGAGACAGATAAAGATCCATTATAATCGATAACCCGAATCACTAAATAAAGCAGCAGTGTGACTGCAAGCTCCATGGTACCTTTGAGTGAGTGGGGATGTCGTAGTTTATGACGCAGTCGACATGAGGAATGTCGAGCCCTCTGGACGCCACATCGGTCGCCAGCAGCACCGATCGAGACTTGGACTTGAATTTGTTTAGCGATCCTAGACGTTTATTCTGGGAGGGAGGGAAGAAAGATACACAGGGCGAATACAGCATTACTTTTTTTTATGTTATACAGAATATAATTACATCAAAACTCATTTAGCTGTAAAGAAATTAACATAACACAAATCTAGAGGCTGAAATGCCAAATAAGTCTATGTTTCTCTGTGCAGCTCTACCTGACTCATCTGGCCATGAAGAGGGATAGCAGTGATTCCGAGGTTCCTTAACAACAGCGCCACCCGCTGGGCACTGTTACATGTGCTGCAGAAAATTATAAACGAGTTCCCAGCCAACTCGTTCAGGATGGACACCAGGTAACAGTCCTAGAGCCACAAAAAAATAAGTTCAGTGACATGAAATACAGACTACATACAAGTTCAGTGTATGTATAGTGGTGTTGTGAGAGCACCACCTTGTACTTGGATGGTATGAAGACATAGTATTGCTGCAGTTTGTCAACTGTAGAGTATTTAGTGGATACGGCACACTTCACTGGATCTTTTAGAGCTGCTCTCTGTAGTTTCTGGACCTGTAACATAATAATATAATAAGCCAGAGAACAGCGTACAGGCTCTTCAAATGGTAAGAAGCTCAGAAGCATGATAATTAGATTTTTTGGTTACCATGCAGCATGAGTGCAAAGCCTTTTGTTTTTTTCTTTAAAAAAAAGAAAGTGTAAACCTACCTTTTTGGTCATGGTGGCAGAAAACAAATAGGTGCGTCTCTCTCTGGGAATCACTTTCAAGATTTTATCCACCTGGCAAAAACAGAAAGCATACTCAAGAAACTATCTTTGGTATTCTGTAAGTGTAAGACAAGATAAGCTCAGTGTCAGTCAATCTACTGTTGAGATGACTATTCATGTTTTCTTCTTTTAACAATACATACATATAGTATATTTATTTATTCATACTAGAGATTGAAATGAATGAAAGTGAGACAAAAGGGGTTGAAATGTAGAACTGCCTAACTTTACTTCCAGATCGACAAAGATGGAAGACCTTTTCCCCAGTTTGACATTTAAATTAGCCAACACAAAGTCATCTTTACATTACATGCCACTATGTCAAAGACGTCGACTGTGAGGTTACAATGTCTTAAAACAAATAGTGTGAACACTGCAGGATTTGCAAAGTCAGAACAACCACCAACACGTTTCCTCACAGAAAAATGCGAGTTTGATTTCCTTATTCACTTATAACACATTTACATCTATAAGGCTGCCGAGTAGAGAGCACAAGAGATAACAAGGAGACCTTAGTGCAGATACAAATTCAGTCGAAGTGGAATCCCTTTGGATGTCTACAGCCATAAATGTTGACGAGTTGTTTTTGTTTGTTTAAGTTCAACACTCACCTCAGTCTCAAAGTCCATGTTCAGGATTCTGTCTGCTTCGTCCATGACCAGGAACTTCAGAGCTCGCAGGGTGAAGCCCTTGGTGTTCTCCAGGTGATCTATTAACCGACCCGGTGTGGCTGCAAACACACATGCATCACTCATTTGTCAGCATCTCAATACTACAATTCTTCTAATAGTAACAATTACTAACAGTGGGGGCTATTGTGAATGAATGTGCTAGTGTTAATTACATAGCTGCAAAAATACAAATAAATTGACCTTACCAATAACTATGTGTGGTTTCTTGGCCAACACCAAAGACTGGGACATCATATCAATCCCACCAACCACAACAGCTGTAACACAAACAAGACAGGATTTAGGTACATCACCATTGAAAGTATGCTGCATCAATGTTTGTTTTAATTAACTGACACATACCACATTTAACACCAATGCTGGAGCCCAAAGCTTCAAACTGCTCAGCGATCTGAAACGCCAACTCCCTGGTGGGGGTGAGGACGAGAGTATGAAGCCTCTGGGGTGAGGCCAGCAGTGACTGGAGGATGGGCAGAGCAAAGGCACCGGTCTTTCCCGAACCAGTCTCTGCCAAGCCAATAACATCCCTACCTGCAGTTCAATAAAAGGGGCACAGAAAGATAAAAGTCATGATATATTCCATACAAAAGTCCCCGTTTCAGGCTTTTCTGTGTGACGTTTGCATGTTCTCCACGTTTGTACGTGGGTGTTCTCTGGGTTCTCCAGCTTCTTCTCACCAATCAAATAAACAACAAAACAGATGTTCACTGGACACTACTGCAACCCTTATCTAGAGGCAATCAATAAAGCAATCAAATGCGTCTCAAGTCAAAGACATTTGAAAAGTCAGTCACTCGTCATATTCATGACTGTGAACTTGTGCAAGGTAAACATTGCATAATGCATATAATAAATGCATTGACTGTAATACAGAAAATGTAAGTAATTAATACAGAGAACGACCACTGCTTTGTCCAATACAACTTAAAACTGTAAGGGTATCTTATGCTCATTGGAATGTCTATATTTACAGTGGCAAGTTATTTAAATACAGTTGTTCAAGCTCGATTATTGGAGCCGCTCAAAGGGAACAGTTTATATAACACGGTGATGTTACTATAGTGTCTGACCTTCCAAGGCGACTGGTATCGCCTCTATCTGGATCTTTGATGGAGTCTTCCATCCCAGCAGGTCACACGCCTCACAGAGAACCTCTGTGACCCCCTGTTGAAGGTAAAGAAACCGGGTAACACATGAATAAGATGCTCATACTGTTGTCCAGCCAGTCAACAGCTTATTTTCACACACCAGGTAATATTTAAGGACAAAATAACAATGTTTACAGATGATGTTTGGAGCGCTTTAGCTAACTCAGCCTGGCGAGTAGCTAACGTTCCTCCTTTATTTTTGCTTCGTGTGAGACAAACTCACCAGGTCTTTGAAGGTCTTCACCGTTACATCGTCTTCACCGCCATTAACGTCGCCGCTATCACTGTCACTACTCGAGCCATCGAGTATTTCACATGTGTTCGTCTTCTCGCTCTCCTCCCTGTCGTCGTCCGCCATGCTGCTTCCTTCCCAACGTGTCGTCAGATCAGGAGTGCGCAGATGCGGAAGCGCGAGCACGAGCTCCCGCAATGGATGATGGGAGTTGTATTACTAGGCTTGAAGGCATAACAAAAAACGAACGGTACGGATATTTACAGAAAGTGAACATGATATTGCATTTTGAATACAATATTTATCATTTATAAACACAGTTTGCAGTGAATTCACACACACACACATCTATAACATTACGCCACAGTGAAACGTGAAGTAAAAACAGTTTCTGAAGTATTTATTTAGCTGCATGTCAAACACTTTCAAACATGTATTCTGTCAGTTGTTGACAAACATTTCACACTTTTGTTTTACTGTTCAACAACCGAGTTCACTGATAAAATACAGCGTTGACAGCAAACGTCATACAAAAATCTATTTTCTAGTCATGCCAAATGACAGTTGGCTGATGGAAAAACAAAAAAACAAAACATGTTATAACACTTGGTAGTGCAGTATTTAATTCTTTGCAGGCTTTTGTCACGGGTAACCTAATGGAATAGCAACAAACCTAAATGTTCCCAATGGCATACATAATCAGATTATGTAAACCACGTTCACATTGTCTCTTGATGCAACAGAAAAATAGTCCAGATCATATGAGGTTAAGCCTGATGTGGATCAGTGATGAAAATAGAGCAGAAACACTGGCATACTGCTCTAGCCAAATGCCTTGAGGATAGAAAACACAGAAAACCTATGCACTCCTGTGGTTCAGAGAGCCTCACTTAACATTTCCCTCCAAGCCGTCATGAGTCTCAGAGGAGTCCCTCCATCTCCCTCATAAAGGCTTCATACACCTGGTCCTTAGTCTTCATGCTGGGCTGCGGCATAGCACCAATCTGGGCTGGGTTAGACATTGGAGCAGCCATTGCCTGGTGTTTCTGGCCGTGGCTGCCTCCCTCATCTCCTCTTCTTCCTCCAAAACTTCCACCTGCTTTCTCCAGAGGGCCTGGTGCCGCCCCGTGCATTGGCCCGCTCTTGTCCCTACGCACCCGTAGTGCTGTGGGCACAAAGCGAGTGACCTCCGTCTTTGGGTTGATGATCTGAGGTTTGGCGGAGATGGTGGCCCCACCAGAGCCAGCGCCCGCTGCCATGCCACCTCCTGCAGCTGTGACCGAGGTGATGTTGGCTCGTTTTTCGATCGTGGCAGTGTGGTGGTGGCCTGGGGGATTGTTGCCCATCGAGGCAGCAGCTGTTCCTGGGGGAGGTGGCATCTGCATGACGCCCGGTCGCATTGGCATGGCAGGGGGTGGCATGTTGCTCTGTGAACCGTCCTGGCTGGGTCCTGAGCCCTTTTGCCGCTGGACAATGCTGGGAGGAGCACTGAGCACATTGGTGGTGAGGGGTGGAGGGAAGAGGGAGGGTGGTGGTGCTAATGGACGCGGGGGCCCACCTGCTCTTGGTGGTGGAGGTGGGATACCTGTATGTACACATAAGATATGCTTGAATATACATCATTTAGTGATTGCTGAGCAGTAAAATTATTTAAAATAAATATATAAATTTCCAGGTTATGTTGTGTGACATAATTTACATTCCCCCACCATGTGTTCATGCGCTCACATTATGATATAATTATGTGGTTTCACAGACATTCTCACACAGTCACTGCACACATGTGTACCTGGTGGAGCTGGGGGTGGTAATCTGGGTGGGGGTCCACGTGGTGGGGGGCCTGGGGGCAGGCCAGGAGGGGGGCCTGGTGGCGGGCCAGGAGGTCGACCAGGTGGAGGTCCAGGTGGCAGAAGGCGAGGCATTGGACCCCTAATGCCTCCAGGCATACCAGGAGGCCTCAAGAACGGAGGAGCACCTAAAGATAACAGAATGTGTCAAACAAATACAAATGGATGAATACAACCACCACATCCTCAAGGGATGGATCATACTTTCCACATGCCATTCCAGTTGTAGTGAGTTTGCCCCAGTTTGTATGTACTTTGTAAGTATATACTGTATGTTCTCCCGAGTTGTACATGTGTTGGTACCAGTGAAGGAAAGAAGAAGCAAGTTTCCATGGTTACCATATTCTTCTATGTCTGTTTCGACTAAAACAAGAGCTTGCCCTCAAAGTATTGTAGGTGTGAAATGGAGCAGATGATAAAATGAATGTCATGCAGAACGTAGCCGACCACAGTGGGCACGTTCAATAGGTAGAAATGTTTTATCTAACCTGGAGGTGGACCAGGAGGTGGGCCTGAGGGTGGACCAGGAGGCCTCATGGGAGGAGCTGGGGGTGGACCCAGTGGTGGAGGCCCGGTCATTGGTGGACCTTGCAAGTGTGGAGGTCCTTGCTGTCCCACAGGCCCAGCAGGAGGGGGTAAACGCGGATTGACCATGAGATGGGGCTGAGTGTCCCCTGGTGGACCCCGATCCTCAATGTCTGAGCTGTCTGAGTCATCTGTGTATTCCTCCTCTACCTCTTCTTCTTCCTCCTCTTCAGGCACTGACTGTCCTGAAGAAAAGGAAATGACAAAAACACAACATCAGAAAGAGAAAACGGAGTGTACTCTTACAGTGTGCAGTAGTGACATCATTATCATACAGTACCTGCCATCCTTAACATCATGGCCTGCAGAGGGGTAATAGCTTTGGTTTTCTTCACCAGCCTCTTTTTCTTCTTCTTTCCATCACGGGGTACCTCAGCAGGCATGTCTGCGAAACGCACACTGCGTCCTAAAGCATTAGGACATTGAAATATTAATCAAAAGAGCATATTAATGTAATACGAAAGGTTGTATGCAAGTACAACTGAGCTCCATAGTATGTAAATAAAATAGGTCTGTGAGACGAACAAAACACTGTTGTAGTTGAAAAGTTGCAAAATATGCTGAACAGACCCTCACCAGCATGTCTTTCATTTCTGTCTCTATCCTCCTCCCTTTCTCTCTTATCATCCTGCCTGTCCACACTCATTCTGTGGTCTCCATCGTTCCCTTCATTTCTCTCTTCTTCGCTGTCCTCTTCAGAGTCACTGTCATCATCGTCCAGATCATCCCGATCTCGGTCGCTGTCGCTGCCACTATCCTGATCTCTTCCCAACTCCATCAGAGAATCCTTGTCTAAACCAGGAATGGAAGGCTCTTTTGAGGAAAGAAAGAGAACAAGATGAGTAAAGAGTGACAGATAAAAATGTGAACGTAAAAACAATTATGAAAGTAATGCACCATAACACAATTTTGAAAGGGAATTTTAATCAAAAAATCTGAAATACGAGAATTAGGGGAATGTTTGTGTCTTACCTGCGTCTGTGCCATAAGGTCGTCGAGAAGGAATGCCATACAATGCGAGGACCTGTGGAGGTGGAGGCCCAGGAGGGGGGCCAGGGGGCTTCTTCCCCGGAGGTAAGCGTGGTACACCAGGTACTGTTGCCAACACTGGTCCAGTAGATGATGAGAGAGGCCCTTTACTGAGATACAGGAAAGAATTCCCTCAGTGGCACGATAACATACAGTAACACCTTATGCTGTGTTATAATGCAGAAGCTCAGTCTACCCAAAGGTGGAACTCTTCTTTAATATGGATGGAGGTTGAGCCCCCGGTAGTGGGATGTCCTGGATGTGGATATTTGAGGGGGCATGAGGCATATCTGGTAAAGGGATACTGTCAACCTCCACTGACTCTGCATTCTGAAAAACAGGGCAAGATACACATAGTTGTCAAGAATAGCGACCAAACCAGGGCAATAAAGATAACCAGGGCATACTGATGTTTTAAGGTAAATAATTTCAACAAAAATGAATCAAAAACTTGGTTTTAAATGTAAATGAACAACTATAGAGCATTATGTATTTGTTTTTGGGCACACATGCAAGTTAAAATTACACATAAGCATCAAAACAATAACCAAACAAACAGACATATACAGACCTTGACTGAGTCAAAATAGAGAGCCAGCTGGCCACGTTTGGTCTCATAGTCTAATTCCAATTTGCGTAGCTCCTTGTAAGTTTCCGGATTCTCCCTCTCGTACAGATGGACAATGCGTTCAAATGTCTCACGTAGCTTCTTCCTCTTGTCCCTCAACACCTTCTCATTTAGAAGGGGCTGCTGAACTGGGTTAAATTCTGTAAAATGAAGAGATTTAGTATGCGTTTTAAAGGCCACAAATATTTTATGAAATTTGAAAAGGCACATATTTTAGAAAAGTGACTGCTGACAGTTCAAGTTTAATGTTTCTAAGAAATATGCAACCTCCAGTGAAAGCGAGACTACATTTGTAGTAATACATTAAGACTACAGATAGTAAACATTTATACGTTATTGTTCAAGACTTTATCAAATTCACATTTCCTCAAGTAACATCATGTAATTTCAGGCCTCTCACCCATTTCATCTAGCTTTTCCATGTCCCTGATGATCTGTCTAGGGTCCTTCATCTTCAGCACTGCTGCCCTCACCATCATTCTCTGCTTCTTGTTCTAGTAGGAATATTCACAAACAAAGAAGCATGAGCAATGAGCACAATAACACAAACAAACAAACAAAACAAAACAATCGTTTAATTCGAGTACCTTCTTTAACTCTCTCTTCCTGGCTTCCTTTCCTATAAGACAGAGAGAGAATAAGAACAATCTTGTTATCATTCTTAGATCTTACACCTGTGGAAACACGGCAATACATCATGTTATTCAGCAGGTAGGTGTCAGAGATGGTAGCTCTCACTAATGATCTATACTTACGAGCCTGGTCGGTGGGGTTCATAAACTTCCCACTCTTGGTGGAGGAGGTTGAACGTCGCCCCATGTTGGCGGTGCGTCTTTTTCACCCTGTCAAGTGGGAAAAACCCAATGAAATTAAAGCAGCAAATACCCCGACACCATAAATCCAAACACTGTTACATAAAAAGTATAAACAACAATAATCACAAATTAGGTACTGAAGGACAGGTAGTGTGAAAGGTAAGGACTCATGCATAGTTGTTCCAGATTTATTGTTTAATTATAGAAAATAAACCACTAACATTTAAGTATTATTACACTGCTGTGTCATATTTGCAGGGTTATTGAAATTGTAACTATATGGAATACATAACTGCGCAATAATGAAGAAAAAATTAAACTTTTTACTGACGGTTAGCTACTACTGTTTAGCAAGGTGACACAAAATTGACAGTCAACGCATGATTTATCAAAAATGCAGTGAATCTTAGATGCGCCGGGGAGAACTGGGCTTATATTGTGGGGATAACAGACATTATAACGATAGTGTGTTTCAGTATGATGGAAATATATACGTTAATGTGAAATACATCATTTGGCTGGCAACTTAGCTAGGTACGCTAGCATGCACTTGTGGCTAGGCCATCGTTAGCATACGGGAGCACATACGGGAGAAACTTATATTTACCTCTTATTTACTTAAGAACTGCAGAGAGCGGTGCTCTCCTCACACAGCACTGGGTGCCGACTGTAAACTAAAGCGTGCTGCTTGAGTCCTGAAAAAGAATACTAACGCAATCCCGACTGAATGGCTACAAAAAGACAACGTTAGCCACCCGCCATGTTTACTGCCGCGAGCTGGAGCGGAAGTGGCGACTTTTACGTCATCAACAGGAGACACGAGAAAAGTTTTTATTTTGAAAAAACCATGGATGTAAAAAAAAACAGGCAAGACAGTGAAATGAATGAATTATTACAACATGTAATACAACTGAAGTGGGGCATGAAGCTGGGTTATCCTAGAACAGGGGTCACCAACCTTTTTGAGACAGAGAGCTACCTTAAGGGTAAAAAATAATATGGAGGGCTACCATATAATATTTTTTTGTTTGTTTACCATTTAAATGATTAATATTATTCATTCAACTGCATACACATTCATTCCAGTGCTTACTACTAACGATTACCAGTTTTTATAAACAATATCAAAGATATTTTACTGAGTGATCATATGGATACATGCAAGTGAGGTAAAGTGAAGTGAGCCCACGGGCACCGTATTGGCTGCCCGCGGGCTACCAGGTGCCCGCGGGCACCACGTTGGTGACCCCTGTCCTAGAACATGAACATTAAACAGAAATAAAATAAAATTTAAGTAAACAAAAAGGAGCACACAGGAGCAAGGCTATATATATACTAGCAGAGATAACGAGACAGATATGGCCTTATTGTTTTTATCCCTTATTTTGAATTACATTAAATAATTAGTTAATTATGTTTTCCTTTCCATTTACATGGGTGGATATATTATTTACCAAATTAAATCACACACACATATATATTGTATATTGTCTATTTTCAGAGATAAGCAATCATGTATGTCAAACCAGAATACAGACATGAGAACACTTGAAAAAAATATGTTCAATAGTTTCCACATCCATTGTTTCTTAAATTTCACAAATAGTCTAAATACATATATTCTAAGAATTAGTATTTCAATCCACACTTTTTAAAGTTCTTAAAATATATTTCTCAGAAGTTTGATTAGAATCAGTGTTGTTGTTGTTGTGGATTTAAAAAAAAAAGACATTTACTTCCTTCTTCCGTGTGAAGAAGGAAGTAAACTCTTAAAAGTCTGGTTTAATGTTACGTACAATATAACATTCAGACAACAGATGTCGCCATTTTAAAATAAAACTTCCTACCCGTACAGAATGTCTGTTCCACCTGGTTCGAATAGACTTTGTTGTCATTGTGCATTAGGGTACAACAAAATTGTGGCTGAGGATGATCCACACAGTAACAGTGCACTAAAGGTAGAATACTAAATTTAAAAAAACAAATACAAAATTATAACAGCATTTAACATAAACCACAATATTTGCACAATAGAATAAAAAAAGCCAGGACTTTGAGGTAATGTAGTTTATTATCTCTGCATTTGTTCAAACCTTAAACCCAGTGTGAATGACATATAGGTTCAACTTAAAGTAGAACAAAATAATGTGAATTTTGAGCATTTTTCTAACCAAATTCATCGATCAGTGAGTTGCTTTTGTCAAATGTTGGTTTCCCCAGGGGACAAATCTGTGAGACGCTGTCTGTGACGATGGGTGCTGAGAATGATTAGAATCAGCGTTGTTGTTGTTGTAGAAAATTTTAAAAAGACATTTACTTCCTTCTTCCGTGTGAAACTCGCTTTTAAAAGTCTGGTTTAATGTTACGCACAGTATAACATTCAGACAACAGATGTCGCCATTTTAAAATAAAACGTCCTTCCTGTACAGAATGTCTGTTCCATCTGGTTAGAATAGAATAGAATAGACTTTATTGTCATTGCACATTAGGGTACAACGGAATTGTGGGTGAGGGTGATCCACACAGCAACAGTGCACTTAAGGTAAAATGCTAAATTTACAACAGTATTTAACATATAAATAAACCCCAATGTTTGCGCAATAGAATAAAATAAGCCAGGACTTTGAGGTAAGGTAGTTTATTATCCAGTGTGAATAACATGCAGTTTAAAGTACAACAAAATCACATGAATTTTGAGCATTTTTCTAACCAAATTCATTGATCAGTTGTTAAAACATGAGTTGCTTTTGTCAAATGTGTTTTTCCCCAGGGGACAAATCTGTGAGACGCTGTCTGTGACACTGTGTGCTGGGAATGGTGCTGGATTAGAATCAGCAAACGTTGTTGTTGTGGAACATTTTAAAAAGACATTTACTTCCTTCAGTGTGAGCCAAACAGGTGTCAGGTCAAAATCAAAGAAAACCTCTCCCTGACAATTAAAGAGGACTTGGCATGATTACAAGTTTATAAAATAAACAGTAAACCACAGCAGCAGAAATGTTGAAAATGTTTCAGACTTTCTTTGACTGAAACCATGGAAATCCACCCACAAATTTCTAAAGTAGCAGTTAGATTTGTTATAAAATGCTGAAAAAAGGATCATAATCATATTCCAAACCATGGTAATTTAGCTCAATAAAATATCACTGCTCTTATGTGTCGAGTGCTCTGTTGTCTGTGGAATGTTCCTATAAAGATTACGCATAAATACCTCTATACATATCTATTTAGATTTATAGTCCGTTCACAGAGTGAATTTATATCAGCATGACCCATGATTACATAGTCTTTTTTCTGTTTATGTTTAATTTAGATTAGGCGTGACATTGCAAATGTCTGTGCAAATTTCTTATAATAACTTCAGCAATCCTATATATGTATAAATATACTGTATATCTGTATACAGGTATACAGTTTATATATATATATATATATATATATATGTAGGATTGGTGCGTCCAACTCGACACTCAACATTCAAATGATCACAGCAGACACTCTTGTTTATCATGTTTTGAAGTGCTTTTATTTTGTGACTGATACATATACACATGATTTTCAATCAGACTTGTGGGCCCCAGGAAACTTCTCCAGGAAACTTCCTTCCACCAAACAATAGTTATCATACTCAAATACAATAATACTTAAATAAATAAAGATAAAATTAAAAAAATACAAAAATATACTGATACAAAAACACACACACTCACACACGACAAAACCAGCTTTGTATCAAGATGTTCTCATCACTGAGTACATTCAAAAGTGAAAAGTGTTTCATTATAATAAATTATGTCTGTAAGGCTGCAGGGGTCGCAGGATTAAAAGGAGACAGGTCGTCTCAAGATATCCCCCTGGGAGTTCACCCAGCTACTGGGAGGGAGAGATGTTGTCATCTCCTCCTCCTCATCATCACTACCACTTGATGATGCCGCATCTTCCACCTGTAAGCAGTTCCCTGTGCTGCCCCTCCTGAGGCGAGCCTTCTCCTCTTCTTCACCCGTTGAGCGACATTTGCAGCAGACTCTCTTTTTCTTAGTGGGGTGAATGTGCTCGATCACTTCCCGCGTCGCGGAGCACGAATTGCAGACCACGAAGCCGCATTTCCTGCAGTGGTGTCGACGAACTGTGGCCGTGAACTTCTTCAAGCAGCGCATGCACCTGTAAGCGGAGTGGTCCGGGATCCAAGACATAGCAAAGCAGGAGCCAGGCCGACAGGTGCCGCCCTTCAGCAGGCTGTCACAGCAGCTTTTGATGTGCTCCATCCAGGCCCGCTTCTCCTCGTACGTAGAAGCGGACACAAAGAAGGACTTCTGTGGGGTACGGATTAACCACTGATTCTGGCGTCGCACACCATCCTCCATGTCCTCCAGCTGAAGGTCCTCTGTAAATCACAGTGAACATGGCATATTTAAAACAATGCAAAACAAGGTCAAAGATCAGCTGCAGATGCATTTGCTATGGAGTCAAAAAACATGATGAATCTCTGATTCTAGCTTCAAAGTCCAAAGTGCCAAGTTTGACCATGTCTTTAATCATTATGGGGTGTTGTCTGTCTGCAATGCAATGTAGGAGAAAACAGAAAGAGATGAGCTGCTCACCCAGTGGTATTTTCCTCTGCTTGGTGTACCAGCGGCCACTCAGAATCACACTGCCGTACACCAGAATATCGTTGAAGAGGAAGAAGACCTTGGGCTCAGTCTTCTTACGGTTCTGCTTCATCAGGTGACCCTCTCCCATCAGAATCCGGCCCGACTTAGACAGAGGCCTCCCAGACGGACCGAATGCATGCTCCACTGCTTGGATACGCTCACAGTTCTTCTTCAGGAACGATTGTTGATCCATTGCTGCGTCTGAGACGGAATGATTGTTGTTGTCAGATTGTTGTGCTGAACTCTATATATACTCGCTCAAGGTGACGCAACTGGAATTTCCAGACTGAAGACAAATATGTTTTACAGGAAATAAGTGAAGTGTGGGAACACCTATCTTTAAAAAAAAAAAAAACATTCAGGACGGTCGTGTTAGGACACAAATCTGTGAGTTTAAAAATAACACACAAAGGTGGACAGTACTTTTGCAAGATTAAACTAAATATTGACCGTAGATATTAAAATGCATAAAATAATGTAATTTTACTAAAATATACTGCAGGTAGTACTAGTTAATAATCCAGTTTATTTATAAAGCACATGAAAAACAACACGTTTAACTTATTGGATGCATGGAATTAAACACTCAACTATATAAAATAGCTAATAACAGCTTCAGTTTGAACTTCCATTACCTCCAGGTTTAGTGCCTGTCTGTTTCTTTGTCTGTTTATGACCAACATAACTAAATGATTGTTATTTTGGATGCGATCCAAAAACAGATGTTAGGTTAAGGAGATTATAAGAACTGTAAAAAACGATTATTCCAATTTTATTTAAAAAAACAAACAAAAAACAACAGTAAACCACAGCACCAGAAATGTTGAAAAAGTAGTTCAGACTTCCACACCCAATTTTTTAAAGTAGCAATTAGATTTGTTATAAAATGCAGACTCGTTAAAAAAGGATGATAATCATATTCCAAACCATGGTAATTTAACTCAATAAAATATCACTGCTCTACGTGTGGAGTGCTCTGTTTTGTGGAATGTTCCTATAAAGATTACGGATAAATACCTCTATCCATATCTATTTAGATGTATAGTCCGTTCACTGTTTATAAACCACATCTATCTATAAAGCAAGTTGCGTCTGTGTGTCTGTAACAGGCACATCTCACTGACCTTTAGTCAGATTTCCCTAAGACTTTGGATATGTGTTGAGCATGGCCCGATGGTGTGCATCCTTGATTTTCCAATTATATGGATGAATTTTAATTTTCACTGATTTATCAAACTACACCAGGCAGGCAGCGGCTCATCAGCAGCAGCTGCGCTGTCTGGGGCGTGGAGGTGTGAGTGAAGAGGCTGTCCTCACAGTGGGTGAGACATTTTCACAAGGTTCACAGCAGAACACGGTGTTATACCGAAACGACGAAGTCGTGTGTCCGTTCACCAATACGGGAGCACACATTTATTTTGCATTAGCATGCTACTACTTTGCGGCTAACTTGGCGAACCTGTTTCCAAAGGTAAGCTAGCGAGGCTACGATTAGCATTAGCGTAGGGCTAACATCATACAAACACTGTGCAACCTCATTAGGCACAGCGCAAAATGTTTTCATTTTCAATTAGCATTAGCGTAGCTAGCTGTAGTGTGCCTAATGAGGTTGCACAGTGTTTGTATGATGTTAGCCTTTACGTTCCTTATCATGCATTACCATAACTGAAACATCGTCTTCAGCGCCCACTACAGGAATACATACTTCCTACGGGCACTGAACTAGTAATTAAAATACAGAGTGAATCTATATCAGTGGCAGCATGACCCATGATTACATAGTCTTTTTTCAGTTTATGTTTAATTTATATCAGTCTTGACATTGCAAATGTTTAATATTTATTTATTTTATTCAATAGTCTCGCCTTAACATTCAAATGATCACAGCAGACACTCATGTTTGACGTTTTGACGTTTATTGTTTCCATAATTGATTATCCACATGTTAACAGTGGCTGATACATATACACATGATTTTAATCAAACTTCTTGGCCCCAGGAAACTGATCTCAACTTCCTTAGACACCAAACAATAATTATCACACTCTTAAATAAATAAATAAATAAATAAAGATTAAAAAAATATATATATATACCTAATGCAAAAAAGTAAAGTGTAAATAGTGCAGTAAAGATAAAATACAAATACAATACATATTATTCTTATATAAATATATTATATATTATGTTAGCTGACAGTGATGCCCATGAGCAGGGGTGTTTCAAGGGATTTCAGGGGGGGGGGGGGGGGTTGACAAAAACAGATTTGTATCAACATTTACATTTCAAGTAGTACATTCAAAAGTGGAAAGTGTTTCATTATAATAAATTATGTCTGTTGGACTGCAGGGGTCGTAGGATTAAAAAGAGACAGGTCGCCTCAAGATATCCCCCTGGTAGTTCACCCAGCTACTGGGAGGGAGAGATGTCGTCATCTCCTCCTCCTCATCATCACTACAACTGGATGATGCCGCATCTTCCTCCTGTGAGCAGCTCTCTGTGCTGCCCCCCCTGAGGCGAGCCTTCTCCTCTTCTTCATCCGTTGAGCGACATTTGCAGCAGACTCTCTTTTTCTTAGTGGGGTGCATGTGCTCGATCACTTCCCGCGCCGTGGAGCACGAATCGCAGACCACGAAGCCGCATTTCCTGCAGTGGTGTCGACGTACGGTGGCCGTGAACTTCTTCAAGCAGCGCATGCACCTGTAAGCGGCGTGGTCCGGGATCCAAGACATAGCAAAGGAGGAGCCAGGCCGACAGGTGCCGCCCTTCAGCAGGCTGTCACAGCAGCTTTTGATGTGCTCCATCCAGGCCCGCTTCTCCTCGTACGTAGAAGCGGACACAAAGAAGGACTTCTGTGGGGTACGGATTAACCACTGGTTCTGGCGTCGCACACCATCCTCCATGTCCTCTAGTTGAAGGTCCTCTGTAAATCACAGTGAACATGACATATTTAAAACAATGCAAAACAAGGTCAAAGATCAGGTGCAGATGCATTTGCTATGGAGTCAAAAAACATGATGAATCTCTGATTCTAGCTTCAAAGTCCAAAGTGCCAAGTTTGACCATGTCTTTAATCATTATGGGACGTTGTCTGTCTGCAATGCAATGTAGGAGAAAACAGAAAGAGATGAGCTGCTCACCTAGTGGTATTATCCTCTGGTTGGTGTACCAGCGGCCACTCAGAATCACACTGCCGTACACCAGAATATCGTTGAAGAGGAAGAAGACCTTGGGCCCAGTCTTCTTACGGTTCTGCTTCATCAGGTGACCCTCTCCCATCAGAATGCGGCCCGGCTTAGACAGAGGTCTCCCAGACGGACCGAATGAATGCTCCAATGCTTGGATGCGCTCACGGTTCTCTCTCGAAAATGCTAGTTGAGTCATTGCTGCGTCTGAGGCTGAACGATTGTTGCTGCTGTGTCGAGATCTGTGCTGAGCTTTATACGGCGCTCGAGGTGACGTAACTGGTAATCCCAAAATCAGACTGACAACAAATATGATTTACAGGAAATAAGTGAAACAAACAAAACATGAATTTCAAGATGTAGACGGTGGCGTGAGGGCACAAATCTGTTTAAAAATCTGAGTTTAAAAAAAGCATACAGAGATGGGCAGTACTTTTGCAAGACTTACAAACTACATATTGGCAGTTATAGATTTTAAAATGCATAAAATATTGTAATTTTTATTCTACTCCATGTATCTAAAATATACTAATAATACATTTCTTTCAATCCAATGTATTTATAAAGCACATTAAAAATAACGGTGCTGTACGGTAATAACATAAACATTTAAAAACATTTTAAAAAACATGTTTAACTTATGGGATGCATGGAGTTAAAGAGCCAACTCTATAAATGAGCTGATAACAACTTCAGTTTTAACTTCCATTACCTCCAGGTTATGGAGGTTAACTATAAAAGTATATAAGTGGTGCTTTGTGTTTCCCTCGTTTATTGCGATGTCGATTCATCTGTCACACGTGTAGAATTGCAAAATAAAAGCAGTCTTTATTTACAAAAACTATAAAGAGGAATTTGACAGTGTTTATATAGATGCATAGGGCAAAATGTGACACTTGCTGCTGATATTAAAGCTATAGTTTTTTATTAAAGCACACGTTTTTAAATGAAAACACTGACGCTTGCTACACAGCTGTGTTTTTGTTGTTTTTTTCCAACCTGTATAGTAAGACCGGTTGAGCAGTTCAGCCCACACACACACACACACACACAAACACACACGCACGCACGCACGCACATGCTGCGACTGTCAGGGGCTTTCTGTGGCGCGTCTGCATACATATTATTAGACCTGCGTTAACGTAGTGCTCATTAACAAACAAGAGCAAAAAAAAAAAATTACAAGATCATCAACTAATTAGTATGTTCTACAGAGCATGGTAATCAACTCTGGGGAGGGAAGGGAACTTTGAGCACAGGGAGGGCAGAGAGGGTGAGGTAATGAGGAAGTACATTTAAATTTTGAAGAATGTTACGGGAAAGTGGCTGAGACTAAACAGTGGAATTTCTTTCTAAAAATGTAAAATATACGTCTTTCGCTGTCAGTTATGGTCATAGCTGTATAGTAAATAAAAAGGTAACACACTCAAACTATAGAGCTCTGTTAGCTGACAATGACACAGTCCAGTAATGCAGCACTCAGCAATAAAACGGGCTCTTATCTTTAATATCCTGCCTATTTTACATGCTTTTTAAAAGAAATAGAGATTAGTAAGTGTTCTGCAGAGTTAGCTATATCAGAAAGTAGAAAATGTTACAGCAGGTGGAGAATAATGTCCACACTGACTGTTTCCATACTTGTGAAAAGCACCCGGGGACATTAAGTCAGGTTCTGTGATATATATGTACTGCCTGATCTCTGTGGATTTAAAGTGCACAGTCAATTCTGGCCCTGGTGCAGATAAAATGTTTTCCTGCCAACATGGAGGTGAAAATCAATCGAGTCACGTAAGCTCTATAATCAGAATCATAATCATAATCAGAATACTTTATTAATCCCCGGGGGAGGAATTGTTTTTGTTCCAGATGCTCCGTGCAAAGTAGGAAGAAATACAGCATGAGGAAACAAGAGCTAGATAGAAAATAAACAGTAAAATAGGCAATAAGCTAAATTAAATTAAATAAACAATGAAAAATAAATTACAATAATAAAGTAGAAAATCTGGAAAGATATACAATATACAGTGAATGTAAGTATAAACAAATGAAAAGAAGTTAGATGAGAATGGGTAATTATAATTTGTTTGTTTGGTGTTTGTTTGTTTATGTATTTATAAAGAGTCTGATCATCAGAGGGAGGAGTTGTACAGGTTAATGGCCACAGGCAGAAATGACTTCCTGTGGCGCTCTGTACCTCTGATACCTGAGGTTTCTACTCAGATAATGCGCCTTTATTCATCCATCCTCTACTGCTTAAGCTTCCACATGAGGCTACACAGAGGGCGCTGGTGCCAATCCCAGCTGACATAGGTCGACAGTTTGCCAGTCCATGACAGGGCCACATAAAGACACACAACCATCCACTCACACAGTGTTTAATTTTCCTATAATCTGCATGTTTTTAGACTTGAAACCTTGAAATTTAATACATACATAATGAAACATTCACACGTTCACTCGCAAAACTATTAATTATCTCACTCTGAAAATCTCCTTCCATTGTTATTTGTAATCAGGTCACCATGCCAAGAGTTGTCTCACTAAAAACACACTCAACAGTTAAAGTTAAAGGTTCAGTGTGGAGGGTTTGGTGGCACCTAGTGGTGAGGGGAGGTAAAATCGCCATAAGCATGTCCTTCAGGGGGCTTCAGGTAGTGCAGACACACTGAAGACCCTCTCAGGAGCCAGTGTTTGTGCATCAAGGGCCTGATTCCCGATCAGATATAAGAGCATGCTTTTTACACTGCACCTCAGTTTCGGGTGATCACACCTAAATAAATGTGAAGTGTAGACAAAGTGTTCTTTCAGGGAAATGCTTTTTACATAGTTCTCCTGTGACAGAGTGGGTGTGCGCTTGCAGGACAACACCATAGTTAGCGCTGACCCACAAACACACTCGACGAGAACGAGTTCCAATGAAAACAAAAGAAACCTGTTGCAGGTTGGGCCGGCTTTTTCATTTCCTTCTGTGTTTTTTTTAAAAAACTTAGGACGCGAGGTGCTTTCCGTGTTCTCCTCACACAAACACTGCAGCACCAAATGATATTTTTTCACAGGGGGGAAAACGTGGTACAGATGACAGTAAAATGTTTTCCCAAAGAAACGTTTCCTAATCGTCGAGTAAACTTCATTTGCACTTCCAGTATTTGGTTTATGGTGGAATGTGAAAAACGCGGTTATGACTGAGGTTTTGAAACAGCGGCGTTTCACTGTTTGCTGGTCAGAGTAAGTAAGAGAATCCTAAATTCAAGGTTGTACTGACAGGACACTCAGATACTCGGGACATAAAGGAGACAAAAAAAATATGCATTTAAAGGTGCATTATGTAATAAATCCATAAAATCCTCCTAATATGTCACAGAGACTCAGGAATAATGTTCATATAACAAACTGAACTCACCAACAACAACAGTGCAGCCAAAATATTCACATACATTTTTTTTTTTGCAGACTGCAAATCATGTTTATGTTTTGAAATCATGTTTTGGCATGTGGCGCCACCTACCGCTGTCTACAAATCTTTGCAGTCAGTAGAGTCTCAGCTGCCGAGCAACCACGGGTTGCCAGTTACGTCAGAAACTGAAAAACCTAAAAGACCTCTGTATTTTGAATTTGAGCGTAGTAACCGTTTTTGGCCACATTCTTACATATGGCGCCTTTAAGGCTCATTGGTGTAACCTTTAGATGACATAAGGATATATATTAATAACCAGCAGACTTCAAGTTTTTTTTTTATATATTCTATATCTTTATTTTAATATCACACTACGCTACAGGCTGTCTGAAGTGATAGTGTAACAGAACTGTGTGCATAAACCCACATACAGCAGGAGGAAATCATTATTTTTAAAATAATGATTTCCTCCTGCTATCTAGCATCTTTCTCCTCTGTGGTTTTATTTTGCTCACTGGCACTAAAGTAAAGGGAAATGTCTTCTTATGACCTTGTGTGGGTGGGACAGGAAAGACAAAGTTAAACTGGAAAAGTGAATATGCAAAGTAAAGAAAAGACATTTGGGATGAGCAACGGTGGTTTCGCGTCTAATAGGGAATTGGTCCATAGTAGGTGGTGTAGGCAGCGATGATTCCACTGGTGTCCATCATGTCCTCACAATCCAGGTGCAGCTCACACACTTCTCTCAGGCTGGAAGAACAGGAGCATAGTTAGGGTATTATATATATACTTATATATATATATATATATATATATCTGTATAAATGTACATATACACACACAATAGGTGTTTCTGTGGTGTCTTAAAGGGGAAATGAAAGTATGTGTGACATATATACGCACCTCTCCAGCTGGTATGGAGATAACTCCTGAGGAGCTCTCTTCTGTCTTACCACTGCAGACGCCTGCTCCTGCTCCACAAACAAACCTGTACGTCCAACAACATCATACATGCGTCAATACCAGTGCTGTCAAAGTATAAATACTCTATTACTGCGCTTCGATACAAAATTCACACATCTGTACTTTACTTTGCTATTTGTATTTGTCGCAACTTTTACTTTTACTCCTCTACATCTCTTCTAACTATCTTTGTCACTTACCAATTAAAATCAGAAGACGAAGAGTTGGCATTATTAGTCTTGATGAACTGCTTTAAGCTACAGTTTTCACCCATTCACACGCTACAACATGGGGTTAAGTGTCTTGCTCACATATAGAGTATTACTTTTATTTCTACTTCTAATTTAAAGGTGCCATATGTAAGAATGTGGCCAAAAACAGTTACTACATTCAAATTCAAAATACCGAGGTCTTTTAGGTTTCGTTTTCTGACGTAACTGGTAACCCGTGGTTGCTCGGCAGCTGAGACTCTACTGACTGCAATGATTGGTAGACGGCGGTAGGTGGCGCCACATGCCAAAACATGATTTCAAAACATAAACATGATTTGCAGTCTGAAAAATATATTTTTTAATGCAAATATTTTATCTGTGCTGTTGTTGTTGGTGAGTTCAGTTTGTTATATGAACATTATTCCTGAGTCTCTGTGACATATTAGGAGGATTTTATGGCCAGTTGATTTAGATTTATTACATAATGCACCTTTAAGTACATTTTATCTCAGATAGTTAACCATTTGGTCAACCACACTTTAAGTCACTATATCTCATCAAGCTGAACTCACTAACACTTAATGTCACTTGTTCTGAATGTTGTACTTTATGATTTATACAAACCAGGTTTATTATGAACAGACATCTCAACCTTTTCTCAAACTTTTTTCTTGGTGCGTCCAAGTCCAGTAAATGTCATATACTTTAAGTCTTTTACTTAAAGGTGCATTATGTAATAAATCTAAAGCAACTGGCCATAAAATCCTCCTAATATGTCACAGAGACTCAGGAATAATGTTCATATAACAAACTGAACTCCCCAACAACAACAGTACAGACAAAATATGTGCATTAAAACAAATATTTTGCAGACTGCAAATCATGTTTATGTTTTGAAATCATGTTTCGGCATGTGGCGCCACCTACTGCCATCTACCAATCATTGCAGTCAGTAGAGTCTCAGCTGCCGAGCAACCACGGGTTGCCAGTTACATCAGAAAACGAAACCTAAAAGACCTTGGTATTTTGAATTTGAATGTAGTAACTGTTTTTGGCCACATTCTTACATATGGCACCTTTAAGTTACGATATGGAACACAGGTGATTTAACTGACTCTGGACGTGACGTGACCATCTCTTGGTTAAACCTCTGAGAAAAAGAGACCGTCTCCTGTGAGTGAAAGGGCCTTGTTGATTTGTCAGAATTTTCAGTCTGGTTCCAGATGACTGAAATACATCTTTATATGTTTCAAATTCACTAAATGTGTAGAGCTGTTAAATCCTTACCGTCCTGAGCTGGGTTGTCATCGGAGGGTTTTATCTCCCAGGTGATGGAAGCGTCTGGTAAACAACAGGGGAAATAATTAGTGTTTTAGTATCATTGATTCTGGTCAAATACAAAGTGTCACATACTGTAAATGCAAATGTGTAAACATTTGAATCGAAACCATGCCTTATAGCCAGGATAAATGCTTCATAAGTCAAGCAAATTGGAATTTTCTTTTCACTGATAATTTACAATATAATGTTGTGCTGCTCTTTCAATAAGGAGCTAATTCACTCTGAAGTGACTCTTACCTGACGTCAGACAGAGGACGGCCAGGGAGCAGAGAACCAGGACGGACAGAGTTTTCATCTTTCAGCTTTAAGTCTTCAACTTCCACGGTGTCAAAGAGCAAGTATACGCCTCTATCACTCTCCTCTCTCGCTGTCACACACACACACACACACATATATATATCTACATAGAATCACATGGACATGTGATTGGTTGGAGCATCATGTGACACACACGCAGAAATACACACCTCCACGACAAGACAAAAGTCGTATTTATAGATATAAATGCAGAGGGAAAGATTATGGACTTGACGTCCAGTGTGTTGGTATTTGTTTTAAAGCAAAGGTGAACATTTCACAGCCACAAACATCAGCCTTGTTTTTGGGTTGTTTTGGTTGTTTTGCTTGTTTTAAAATGCCAGAGAAATGTCAGGAAGAGTGCTTCATCACGACAAAGAGACAGAATGTAAGATGTGGTTAAAGCAGCTAAATGCATCTGCAGCATCAACGTTAGGGATGCAGTGCCGGCTGGCAGCCTCCAGGGGTCAGAGTTTCCCCTCAGAAACCCGCACACTTCTACAGTACATCTGCGTCCCAACACCAACTGGAGCCATTATATATGGCACGGTTTAATCCAAGGCTTTTTCTCTTTTATTACAAACCGCAGTGATTTCCTGCATAAAGACGGTGAAGATTTGAAGGAGGATAATTTGAAATGTGGAATAATGGGGATATTTTTACCATAACAAGTGCGCGGCTTGCCAATAAATGCCGACTCTGAGTGGAACGTGTCATTACATTTTAATTAAAACACGACTCGCCGCGAGAAAAGTGTTAACAAATGTTCCAAAACATAATTATTTTTGCCTTTAATTGGAGCTTCCTTCATTTGTAATATGAAAATGTCTTTCAATTCTTTTTTTTTTTTTTTTTTTTTTGACTGAATATTTAGGTTCTGGCTGGTTGTTCCAGTATAAGCTGTAATTTCACTGTCTAGTCAATCTTGGTGCCTCGTTTCATTTCAGCGACAGACTTCAAGGATTCGAAATCAGGACGACTTCAATTACGCACATTTGCGGCCTCGTGGCGACACGCAAAAATAAAAACAGACAGATGTGACGTGAGCCATCTTTCTCGGGTCCTGAGCCGCGCTGAAGCCTGCAGAGTGCTGACCTGCAGCAGCAGCGGCAGCGACGCAGACACACAGACGTGTGTGGTTCACTGCACAGATTCCTTCTGAGGTCACAAGAAACCAGATTTATATACGTATGTGTGTGTATGTGTGTGTGTGTGTCTTGTCTATTTCCTGTCTGATACATCTCCCCCCCGGTCACACACTTACACGCCTTTATGTGAATATCCTTGAGTAGCTTCATTCATCTGTCTGTGTGACGGTATAACCGACACTGAAGCTTTTGTTCATGATTAAAACAAGATTTCTGATTGTTTTAGCTTCTTAACCCTTTAAGACCAACTTTACATTACGCTTTTCGCGACAGCGGGAAACCCGTGTAAAGACAAAGGTCAAATTTTCTCCCAACAACTGCAAAGTGGTCGCCCCGACAACTTTCTGTAGCTTAAAGAGAACGCGTCGGGCTCGCGACAGCGGGAGGTTAGGGTTTAGGCGATTAGCATATATCGCGCGCTAATTAGCATATACCGCAGGACTTTTGTTCCAAATAAAAAAATGAAGGAGGGAGCGCTGGACGCTGTACGTGGAGCACCTCCGAAAACCAAGTGCCCGATCAGCATCTGGTCGGAGGACGAGATCCAGAAGAAGCTGGAGTCGTCCAGGAACAAGATGGCCGACGTAAAAATGCAACAGCGGATGCGGGGAGGCCGGCTACGATCGTACAGTCGAGCAAGTAAAGAGGAAAGTTGTCCTGCCAGATTTCCGGGGCGGTGTGTCTAAAGTCTAAATCGTGACAGCGGCGAAATTTCCCGCGAAAAGCGCCATGTAAAGTGGGCCTAAGGTACGCACCAAGAAAAAAGCTAAATAAAAATGATTTCTTTTTTTATTATTTTATTATATTTACTTATGATAACCATAATGACAATCAATATATATATATATTTTTTTTTTAATTAGATCCTACAGTATTTCAGATACAGGCCTCTACCAAACGGTTGAGACGTCCGTTCATAATAAACCTGGTTTGCATAATTCATAAAGTACAACATTCAGAACAAGTCACATTAAGTGTTAGTGAGTTCAGCTTGATGTATTTTTCAATGAGATATAGTGACGTAAAGTGCGGTCGACCAAATGGTTGAGTAGTACCTTAAAGTGTCAAATGTGAAGAAATCCTTAAAAGTGAATCGTTTTGGTTTGTGGGCAAAAACAAGACATTCGAGCACATCGTCATTTCCAGGTTTGACAAACACTGATCGGCATTTTCTGACATTTTACAGATTAATCGAGAAAATAATCGTCAGATTAATCGATTCCTCCACCCCCTTACGATGCACGTTTTTATCACAATTCGCTGCTTCACCTTGATTTGTCGCGACTATTTTTACCATCTGCTGCACATCTGCTGCACGCAGCCTTGTTGGCAAACAAACGGCACAAACAGAATGAAGACAAAAAAAAAACCCACTCGGGGGTGGGGGGGTTGAATTTTTTATTTATTTATTTTAAAGCCATACAAGTGATCACTGACAGCAGTGCAGGCCTGGGATACGTAGGCAGAGATAATATTGGGAAAAATATGGGTCAGTGGGATAGTATTTCGCTTAAAGCGTTATAAATGATGGGAAGGTGGTGGTAATAGAGGGGGATAAAAGTTATCCTGAGAAAACATGGATATAATGATGTGTTTCCATGAGGTCTGAGCTATACTGGATGCTGATTTCACAAAGGCAACATATACATAAATTATATAAATGGATTGTATTAATATGCATCCATACATCGATATAAATGACAACCCTGTTGACACTTTAGAGTTTAGTATCGACGGATCACAGCCGGTCTCTGGGCTCTTGGCTGTATCTGGACTCTCTGGGGTATCGGTGGTCTCTGGGGTATCTGTGGTCTCTGGAGTGTCACGGGTCTCTGGGGCGTCACGGGTCTCTGGGGTGTCACGGGTCTCTGGCCAAAGTATCTCTGATAGGCCTGCTGGTAACCGTGGCGATAGGCGAAGAAGCGGCAGGGAGAGTAGTCCTCGCAGGTCTCTGCACGCCTCTCTGCCGGAGACTTTATCTTCCTGCAATGTTGGACAAAAGACGGCGGGAACAGCAGGTCGGAGATATCATCAAGTCTTTCTTTGTCAAACTTTTCCAGCAAGCAGCTTGAAGCTGTGCGTGTGTGTTTTCAAGCATATGTCAGTGTTTAATACTCTAATTAGACTTAATGGTTTACAATATTGTGTGTGTGTGTGTTTTCCTGCCTGCCATTTTTAGTCCATGCACTTACGCACCATATGTGCGAGATAAAGTAAAAGCGACATGTGCTGCGTGTGTGCGTGTCTGTGGCTGCCGTTTCACCTCATGAAGTTGTAATGGTTGAGGCCGTTCCCTCTGGGGAGGTTGTATACGTTGCCCCTCTGCGGCGTGATGAAGGAGTTGGCTCGATTTGGAGGCACAAACAAATCTGGAACCACAAAACTTTACTAGACAAAGTCCTCATTTTAATTGGGTCAGGCATGCTTCTCAGTGCAGGTGACGAGGGGGGTGCGTTAGTGAAGGGATTTAATGCGTTTTATATAATTACAGCAGGCTCAGGTTTGTTAGAAGTTGCGTGCACGTTTCCCCTCCCCGCCAACGAGAGACAACGTTTAAAATCACCTTCGAAGGATTCTGTGCTTTCATGAGACTCTACGGGTAAAAAAACATGGAATCACAAAAGAGTTAATCACAAAAGGATAAATCACAGCTATAAATGCATGAAAGCAAAGTGAGAAAGTCAGAATCTGTACCATAGCACACGCA
Organism: Microchirus variegatus; assembly: GCF_963457635.1. Taxonomy (NCBI): domain Eukaryota; kingdom Metazoa; phylum Chordata; class Actinopteri; order Pleuronectiformes; family Soleidae; genus Microchirus; species Microchirus variegatus. Next base: position 8,408,217 of record NC_139811.1, read on the forward strand.
GAGGGAGAGCACGGCACAGAGCGCCAGAGACCGAAGAAGGCTCCTCATCCTGGGGTTTGTTTTGCTGCCTGTCTGCTTGGAAGAGAGAGAAGAGAGGTGTTTCAGTGAGTCCTGTCAGCGCCCAAAATAAGACTTCGATAGCGAGAGAGGGAGGAAAAACATTCGGCTCACACTTTGAATCTGTGGGTAAACAGTGAAGCGACCGCAAGCAGCCGAGAAAGTGTCTGAGGCCAGAAGCCGAAACACGTGTGCACATATTATAGTTTATTATATACATATTACAGTATTATATACATGTTACAGTATTAAAGGACTTTCTACAAGTACCAACCACAAATGGAGCTAAACTAATATTGTGTCTTTTCCAGTGTCTTCTCTGTGCTTCGGACTGACGCCCTGGACAGTGCACGCACACGCACACGCACACGCATGCACGCACGCACGCACGCACGCACACAATAGCTGCACAGATGCCAACTAATGAGTCCAAATGCTCTCATGCTGAATAAAATGTGACTATAAAAAAGTGGGTATGCTGCACACGTTTAGCTCATCCTACATATTTACACGCATGCACTCAATCGCACGCATTAACGCTAAGGTGTGTGACACCTGTACAAATAACTACACCAGATGTTTCCACACTTCTCTCTTTTACTCCTTTCAGATCCAGTTACTGCTTCTTTTTTTTTTTTTTTTGCGAGATCTCTTTATGTTGTTGTGATGTGATGTTTGCAAATGCTTAAACTTAATAATTCCATTCATTCACAAAAAAACCTGCATCTCCACAGCTGTGCGGAAACCCGTAAAACGAACCTTAATCATCTCAACTAAAAACTTAAACGCCAAACCCAACACCGATCCTGACCCAAACCTAAGCCTGAAACCACCATAACCCAGATAAATGTTCCTCTACAGTTGTGAGGACTTTCTGGTGTCCTCACAATGATGCTTTTGAATCATAATGTGACACACACACACACACACACACACACACACACACACACACACACACACACACACACACACACACACACACACACACACACACACACACACACGCACACGCACGCACACACACGCACACACACATATGCCTCCAGTGTGTTAAAGCTTTCATGCCAGTCTTCTGTTTGTGGGATTTGGACAGGATTCTGTTTCATCAGCACACCATCTTTTTTTCACCGTGAATAGAAGCTTTCATGACACACAGACACACACACACACACACACACATACACACACACACACACCAGACACACAGTGCGTCCAACATTAACATCAGGTCCTCAGGTGTATCTTGGCCAGTGGGCACAGGAACATCACATCTGGGGGCCGCAGTTCAAAAAGAATCGTCCATCAACTGGCGAGTGTGGCCAGACAAGTGTGTGTGTGTGTGTGTGTGTGTGTGTGTGTGCGTGTGTGTGTGTGTGTGTGTGCTAGGTGCTGAAAAACAGCGTTGCATGTCATCTGAGTCCTTGCAAGGGTCTTAGAGGTTTCATTGCTCCCCTCCGTGCACAGAATGTGCCAACCTCATCGGAAAAAACCACTGGAATGATGCTAATAGAGCAGACACACTGAGCCAAACCAAGTCTACACACTTTATATGCATCAACTACACATTTAATACAGTTTTCCAGCATGCATTAAAGAAAATAAGCACTTCCTGCACTTTTTTTTGCTACTTTTTAAACAAATACTTTCATATTAAAAGTCTTATTTTTTGTTTGAATGTACTTACCCTTGAAAGATAATTGGATAGACTTGGAAATATCTCTCCCGGAGAATATTTTCTAATTCCTGACAACGGAGGCTTTTATACTCACCTCTTTTCCCCCCACCCCTTCATTTTCTACCCACCGACTCCCTCCCCTATAAGCCCTCGCCCTCTCTCTCTCCCTTTCTCTCTCTTTCTCCTCCCTTCTCTTTTCTATCAGCCCTCTTTTCCACCACTTAATCATAACCCGTGGGGCATTAGCTCACTCCCTTGTCCAAGTCCCACGCCTCCATCTCAAAATACAGCCCTTCATAGGTGACAGAGAGGCAAGAAGCGAGGAGGGAAAACAAGCAGGGACGGAGAGGAAGGTGAGGGGAGGTCTGGCTCAGAGGACGTGTAACAGGTACATGAAAAAGAACACACTGCAGAACAGAGAGGCTTCATTTCACTGGCTTTTATCAGAGGACGTGCAAATTAAACAAACCACACGACTTAGAGACATGATAGTGTCATATAAACTCAGGAGGTCTCATGTTGGGCTGAGTATTGATGATTTAAAGGTGGATTTTCTGTGGAAATATGACTAAAGTTTAGACGTCTAGGGTCTGTGTAAACACAAACAGTCCACTGTGTTACTGCTGCACCACAGTGCTTAAAGGTGCCATATGTAAGAATGTGGCCAAAAAAAGTTACTACATTCAAATTCAAAATACAGAGGTCTTTTAGGTGTCGTTTTCTGACGTAACTGGCAACCCGTGGTTGCTCAGCAGCTGAGACTCTACTGACTGTAATGATTGGTAGACGGCGGTAGGTGGCGCCACATGCCGAAACATGATTTCAAAACATAAACATGATTTGCAGTCTGCAAAATATTTCTTTTAATGCAAATATTTTGTCTGTACTGTTGTTGTTGGTGAGTTCAGTTTGTTATATGAACATTATTCCTGAGTCTCTGTGACATATTAGGAGGATTTTATGGCCAGTTGATTTAGATTTATTACATAATGCACCTTTAAATCTTCACTGTAAAGAAAACATTCAGGTATATTCAGATATATATATATATATATATATATATATATATATATATGGTGTGATTTTGGTAAGATTTTTTCCAGAGCTGTTTGGAAACGATGCGTGGTCTAACTAAGTCTTTTGAGATGAAATAAGTTGAATGAAAGCACTAAATGAACAACTACAAGTAAAAGAGTGCGATAAATGTGTGTTAATATGATTTCTTATCACATTAAAATGAAGTTTAGTACATTTGAAATAGGGATGTTGTTTCGGTTTGACTCAGGATACCAGGAGCAGGCGGCCGTGGAGACGTGGAGCACATTCAGACTGTTTATGGAAGGTGCAGAAACGAGGGTGAAGTGATGGCGGACGGCGCGGAGGAGGCGTAGATACATCGAGGATGAGCGTCAGGGGCATCAGGCAACCAGCGAAGCAACCTGAACACATGTGGAGAGCACAGGAATTAGTAAAGCCGTCGTGAAGTCATAGGAGAACATCTGGGAGAGCCATGAGAGTTAAAATGCTGCAGGTCCACTTTTGACAAAGACAATAACATTATTATCCCTGTTTGAGCTTCACGTCACTGGCTACCGGTTAATGAAAGAATTGAAGATTTCACTTTAATAACTTTAAAGTGTAACTAAAACTATATTAAGGCTCACTGAATCACTTCAAATCCACCTTAAAGAAGCCCTTTATAAATATTTGTCCATCCACTCCCACAGTCTGTTTCCGTCTAATTGGCTAAATCAGGATATTATATCATCATAATATCCCAGAAGTTGAACAACTTGTTCTTATTTTTTATTTTTTTCCAACACAGCAGAAGAAATTGGCCTTTAAGTCGTCGTTGAACGGGCTTGAATTTATTAAAAACACACATGTTTCCATTTCTACAAGTTGTCACAGCAGCAGAGCAGGAGTTACACACTGAGCAACATCCATCTGGTGTATATCTGTGTGTGTGTGTGTGTGTATGTGTGTGTGTTACATAATGACACATGCATCACGTCTGGGGTCGGCCAGCACTCACTCTCTGTGAATAGCAACACACACACACACGCACGCACACACACACACACACACACACACACACACACACACACACACACACACACACACCCCCCCCCCCCCCCCCCCACACACACACACACCAACAGTCAACAAACCCAAATAGCAGGACAGTCTATGCCAGGAGTCGTCAGGACGCAGACAACAAGATAAACATTCAGACAGACATAGAGATGGAGATAAACTCCACCAACAGATAGGAGAGGGAGGGGCGGAGAGAGAGAGGGGCGGAGTCAGCCGAGAAGAAAGTCCATGTTGTTTGGGTCTCGGAGTTTTTTTTGGCTGTGAACCTGCATACACACACATCACATAATTCACTTCATCTGATGTGTGTTTATGAATCTGTCAACATCCAACACTCATTTCCACACAGAGAAGAGACAGATGAGAGCGATCGTTTCCCCCTTTTTTTTTTTTTACGATACACAAAGAGGTTTTTTATTATTAACGGACACGCTTTTATTTAAACACTTAAGCCCCTAAAATTAGAGACAGACGTGACGAGGAGAGGCAACGAGAGGTGATGAGAGAAGGTGGAGCGGGTGATTACATGGAAAGAAACGATCACATGCACATATTTTATTTTTCACCCCTCTCCTCCCAGTGCTGCTGTTCTCTTCATTCTTTTTTTATTATTTATTTCCTGTCTCTTCATTTCTGTTGTGGCTTCTCATGTGCAACCACTTTTCTTCACCTCCATGCAGAGGCGGTTCTTTGGGGGCCTCCAGGGGCCCGACATTAAAGCAGACCACAATTGAATCCAATTGTCTTCAACAGTTCAGACTAATTGGCAATTTTCCTGCCGCTACAAATTAAACCCTTAGCATAATTTCATACTCTCTAATTTTTCTTTTCCTCCTCTTTTGCCATCTTTTTTTCTTCTTTTTTTAAAAGTCACTTACTTAAAGCTCACATAGAGTGGTCCTGTTGCACATATATGTTAGTTATGGAGGTCTACTTACATATATTAACTTGTTTTTATGGTCAAAAACCTCCTAGTTGCTGTAAACGAGCCGATTGAAATCCTCTTTTCTGACGTTGTTCGTCAGCCGTGATGTTTCAAAGTGAACTCTCTCACCCAGAAGACAGAGTCTTGTGATTGGCCAGTACTATTCAGCACATCAGCTCTCAGAAGCACAGCTCCCCCCTCTGGAACGGTGGATGCACTGCTCCTCATTATCCAAACATTGTTTTAACAGTGTTTAAAAATAGCTTCTTCACGACTCCCCGCCGCAATCCCTTTTATGACTTTGACCCAGAGTCAGAAGACACTGTCGCTCGTAAAACACCTCCACAACGGACGTTATTCTTCTTCTGTGGTTCAATGTACGCAACCGGATGTGCCCGGACTAGTGCCCGAAGCAGGACGATCTGCTGTTCAGGATAACCGATGTTTACGTAACTATTACAGGATTTTCAGAGATCTCGCTGAGCCCGAGATTACAATAAAACACATCGTTCTCAACAGTGGCTGAACTGTTTGTTTCGAAACTTCAGGGCTTCATGAACAAGGTAATGACGCAGATACACACTAAAAAAACAGCGTTAATAGGAACTTCCGGTCTGGGTCCGCTTTAAAGTTAAGATTTGGTAGAGTTCTTACAAGAGCCCAATTTCCACCAAGCACTACAGTGCAGTTCGGCTCACCATAGTATGCTTAGGTATGTTAAATCCTGATCTAGCTTGCGATACCAATGGCCTTGAAGGCTGTTTTGGTCCATTTTGTATGTATTTGCATTTATGAGACAGAACTTTTGCTATACTGAATAGCAGATAAACTGTAGTTTAGTAAGAACTGGTCACGAACCTAAAAAGGTACAAATGCTTTCTCAGTGTGTACAAAAAAGTACACACTGAGAAAGGTACAGTGCTTGTACCCTGATAGGATACAACTGGAGTGACAAAGCATTTGTACCTTTTTAGGTACAGTCTTGTACTTCGATTTCTTAGTGTGTATCTGTATTGGTAAATCCAGGTAAAGTCAGACTTGGCGATTAATTAGCTGGAAAAGGCGCGTTCGGCACGTCAAGTCTGACAGGAAGATGACGCCTCCGTAGCAACTGACGATAAGGCACGTCACCGCCACCAACAATCATTGTGACAGTTCCGAGGAAGGTGGAAAATACACCCCGAAACTGGTAAAGGAAAAATGTGTCTAAAAAAAGAACTAAAAAAAACAACAACTCAAAGTTCAATCAGAAGACGGATAATGAACTTTCACAATATATTGGCGACACCAGACACTGTGTTAGTCACTCAATCAGAAGAGTGCTAAAAATAGGATGGTACAGATCGGTTATTTTGAACTTTATTGCGCAATGTGCCCAACTTGAATGCTTCGTGAAAACGGGGCCAAAATGGGTGCGGACTGATGTAATCGACCGTTCCTGCCAGTGACCTCTCACCATCCCCCAATCTCCCCACTCTTGAATACTCTGCTGTGTCAGAAGCTCAGATGAACGATAAGTGGAAAACAGGATGTGTGTGTGATGATGATGTTTTGCGACCTGTATGACACACCTGACTTGATCTGGTGAACAGAGACCACGGAGAAGGAATGTGACTGGATCAGATTGTGCCGCGGTTTGAACATAATGTGAACGCTTGAAACAAAAACATGGAGGAAACGGCTGGAAAGAAGGAAAACTTGACGGGACAAAACAATGGTGAAAGAAATATGATGAATTTCATAATGAGAGCCTGACCATAAATGTGTAAACTATTGAGAAAGAAAAGTAAAAGTCTGCATAAACACATATTCTGACCTGTTTGTGCAGGCTAGTGTTTCCCTCAGTGGTGGAGCAGGTGAACCTCAGGCTGCTCTGTGGACTCTGTGGACACAACATTAATCCAAATTCAACAACAACAACAACAACAACAACAACTGCACCAAAAGAGGTTTGGCCCTTATTTGGCACATGCAGATATTTTTTTTTCCTGTTTGAAAAAATAGTAGACACATTAAGAAATGAGTGACTCAGACTAAGTGAAAACACCGTGAGATGTCAGCTCATTCCTTGGCTCTGTCGGTCCGTGGGCTGGAGGAGGAGGAGGAGGAGGAGGAGGAGGATCTGTGCCAGACTGGATGAAGGACAGACATTACTCAGGACTGTCCTCTGATGCTTCTTTTGTCCTGCGGCTGTGAATTTTGCCGTAGAATTGTCAAGAAAACCTGATTTGACACACACATAAAAAGTATTTTTACTATTTTCCTTTTCTGGTAAATCATTTGAAAGGAACATCAGAAGAGGACATTTTCTTGTGTCCAGGCTTTGAGTCCTGGTTTCATAATCAAGTATATAGTATTGAATAGTGCCGTTCCCTTCAAACTGACTGTTCTTTTTCATGTTGTGCTTCAAGAGAGGCTACAGAGCCTTAAAGGACAAGTTTGGGTAAATACATATTCATAGACTTTGCCAAGAGTTTGACGGTTAAAAAAGGACAAGAACAATAACAAATTGAAAAGTAATGTAGATACATAAAGCACTGCATGGTAATGAGCACATCATTAAATGAAAGCACAATCTTCCAAACCCCACTAATCAAAGCCGTCTACAACCTTGGCCCCGATGGTTGGTCGAGCTTTCATGTGAATGTTAGAATAATGATGTGACTGAACCTCATTTTATGAAACAATACAACTATATTAATAGTATATCAACACTGTATAGTCCTTTATCTTAGTTTACACTCTTAGAAATAAGGGTTCCAAAAGTGTTCTTCTACAAGGGCTGAGGTTCTACTTTGCTACTTTCCCGAAGAAAGGGTTTTTCAAGGGTTCTTGGTAGGTCAGGTCAGGTCAGGTTTTTATGCTAATTTGATTTAGAAAAATCCGATCTTCTGACGAAATTGAAAACATTTTGTGACATTATCAGTTGATGTTCGTTAATATTTTAGCTTTTAGAAAAAAATAAAATTCTAACAGATTCCTCTGCAGATGTAACAGAACACGTCAGGCTTATTTTTGCAAGATCTTCTACACTCTTAGAAATAAGGGTTCCAAAAGGGTCCTTCTATAAGGGCTGAGGTTCTACCTGGAACCATTTGCTGGTTGGGTTCTTGGTAACACTAATGGTTCCAGTAAGAACCATTTTGATCCAGAGAACCCTTTAAAAGTCCTTTTCTGAATAAAGGGTTTTAAAATGGTTCTTGGTGGAACCCTCCAAAAAGGTTTCAGGTGGAACCTTTATAAAAATGGTTCTCCTATGAGGACAAGCCGAAGAACCTTATCTGGTTCTATTGAGCACTTTTATTTCTAAGAGTGTAGCACAATCGACTCTAAAAACAACACAGCTGGAGAAAGACATGAGGACTAAATGCAAAAGTAAAAACATAATCTCATCTGAGTTATAAGCCAAAGAGGAAAGAAAACATGTTCTAAGAGAGGATTTAAAAACAGGAAATGAGTCAGGACTGTCTGGTGTGCAAAGGCATCTCGTTCCACAGTTTTCAGGCCAGCGAGTGAAAATGCTTCCTCTTAGTGTGAGGATCGAAGGAGGAACAAGGACTGATCTGGACAGATACCATGTTGGTGTAAGGTGACATACAAGAGAGTACATGTTTCAGGCACTTCTGCATTGGCTTCAGTTTCCAGATCTGGAGACTGTGTCACTTTTTAACGTGCATTTAATGATAAATACTGAAAACAGGGATAAACATGTTGCACTGTGTTTGAAAAGAAATGAGGAAAAAAATCCACTCACAACTACCTCTGAAATTTAGAGCACCAACATGCCATTCATTCTTGATCTTATCTGTCTAAAGAAAATGATAAAAGGTGGTACATGCTGCTCTGTGCTTTCCAGATGATAATGATCAAGAACAAACATTTGCTGTTACATGACTGAGCAGAAGTATATTTGGACGACTAAACCCACCGGCTATCAACGTTTAAAAGAGGAGTTTAGATCTTAAACCACAAGTGACTCATAATATTTATAAACTCCCATCATCCACAGCATCTTCGTCTCCTCTCTCTGTTCCACACGTCTTTCCAAGAGAAACATGTCTTTATTTTACACCTCATATTCACAAAGACAAACCTCTGTCAAACCTGTCATACTGTTGTTGGTATACGACAGACGTTGTTGGCTGGATGAAGAGGAATGCTTTGTAGAATGTCAATTATTTCCCACCGTCTCATTTAATCTCTCTTTTCTGAAGCCAAACCTGCTATAACTTCATTGGTTAGGGTTAGGGATAACCTAACCCTACTGTCATGCATGCCTTCCATGCATCATATTCTAAACATCTCAGAGCTGCATGTTTGTGTCCATCATGGGAGAAGGAGTTAAGTGTCTCTCTCACTGTGTGTGTGTGTGTGTGTGTGTGTGTGTGTGTGTGTGTGTGTGTGTGTGTGTGTGTGTGTGTGTGTGTGTTCATGTTTCTGTTGCTGCATAGTTTGGAATAATCCACTTCTATTTCTCAAAAGAACCTCATCCAACTTTTTTCCGTTTTATGTGCCGTTTACTTTGGTGGCCCACTTCTCTTCTGAGCTGCCAACTCAAACAAACTGACATGTGCTGGGCATGTGACCAACACCCACCTACTCTCTCTCTCTCACACACACACACACACACACACACACACACTGGTTTCCATGACTTCAGAGGACACTCCATTAAGTTACATTCCTTGATTTCCTGGAGACTTGGTCTAAACCTTAACCATATTTACTAGCGGCCTAACCCTGACCCTAACCTCAGCCCAACTTTTCTTCACCTAAAAATGTAGTAAATTACATTATGGGGATTTCATTTTTGGCCACTTAAGGAAGACAAAAACCCACAATGTGACTGTGCAAACAGATGTAGGTCCTCACAACATGAGTAAAACCTGGAACACACACACACACACACACGTTGTGCAGCATTCAAAATGAGGACACGCATAGACATCATGCATTCCTTCGACCATTAAACAACTTATCACTAACTAACCCTAAAACCAGGTCTTAACTCTAAAAAAGGCCCTTCTAAGGGGTGCCAGAACATGAAGATGAGCCAAAAGTGATTTGGTCCCAGATACCCATAAAAGAACACACACACACATTTGTGCTTCATTCATAGTGAGGACATTCATAGACGTAATGCATTCCCGAGCTGCTTACCCTAACTTTAACATCACAACTAAATGCCTAACCCTTAACTTTACCCAAACCCTAACCCCAACCCTAAAACCAGGTCTTAACCCCCAAAAAGCTCTACAAAGAAGTGAGGAGCAGCTAAAATGTCCTCACTTTGCCAAAAAAAAGTTAATGTTAATGTTTATACACACACACACACATTTGTGCAGCATTCAGAGTGAGGACAGTCATAGACATAATGCATTCCCTCGACCCTTAAACAACTTATCAGGAACAAACCCTAACCTTAAAACCTAGGTCTTAACTCTTTTTAAGGGGTGACAGAACGTGAAGACGAGCCAAAAGTGCGTTGGTCCTCACAAAGATACCCATAAAAGAACGTACACACACACGTTTGCGCTTCATACATAGTGAGGACACTCATAGACAATGCATTACCTAGCCTCTTACCCTAACTAAATGCCTAACCCTCACCTTTACCCTAACCTAAACCCTAAAACCAGGTCTTAATCCCCAAAAACCTCTATAAAGAAGTGAGGACCAGACAAAATGTGCTCAATACCACGTGGTTTTTCACGATTTTTTGGACATACACACATATACACACGCACATGCATGCTTGTGCTACATCAGATAGCATTCAAACAAACACACAACACAAACAAGTGATCACAGGCATCGGCACAGTGTGTGGAGGCCACTGAGTGCAGCGAGCAGCTTCTCCTTAAGTGTCCTGCTGTGGTGGAATGTCCTCAACCAAGATCCAACAACGATGGTTACGACTGACCACAAACACACTGCGACGGCTGCAATTAACTCATCTGATATGCACCTTCTCCCCTTTTCTTTTATCCATCCATGTTTCTTATCATGTGTTGCTCTCTGTCCTCTGACCAGTTTTGTAAAAAAAACAAAAAACTCAAATTTGCCCTGTGTTGTCCAGCATCTTGTTACTCTTGGCTTCATATTTTCTGCCAAAAACATTCCAGCCAAAGCCTTAAAGCCTTGGACTGCACATCACCTCTTTTGGGTTTTCTCTAAATTTAATCTTTACAGCTGGACTTGAAGCTTATTTGCTGTAACTTCGACAACGCAAATAAATGCCCACCAATGCCTATAAAATGGATTTACACGGAATATATTTGGCATTGTCTGAATATTCTGGGCAGAATTTGATTGAAGAGCTTGGTAATGCCAAACATTACAATTAAATGGCACATTCCATTTACTGCCACGGAGAAGCCACAGTTGGGGAAGAGTTAATTATAAGCATTAATCCTTGGGTTTAATTCTATCTGGATGAGTTGCTAAAGTAATTCATGACTTTGACCAATAAACACTGCACAGTTTTCACGTCAGTAAAAAAAGAAAAAAAAAAAAAAAAAAAAAAAAGCCAGAACTTATTTTAGTTTATTATCTTCACACCAGAGCAATGATTTGCAGGCAGTTTATGGGAAATAAGCTCATGGTTCAAATATTCTTTATTTTATTTTATTTTAAACTGAGACCAACTGAGAAACGCTGACAAGGAAACAGCTCTAGTATGTCTACACTCTTAGATATAGGGGTTCCAAAAGGGTTCTTCTACAAGGGCTGAGGTTCTACCTGGAACCATTTGCTTCTGGGGTTCTTGGTAACACCATTTTGATCCAGAGAACCCTTTAAAACCTCTCCTGAATAAAGGGTTTTAAAAGGGTTCTTGGTGGAACCCTCCAAAAGGGTTCTCCGATGAGTACAAGCCGAAGAACCTTATATGGTTCTACTTAGCATTTTTATTTCTAAGAGTGTATGTGTCCTTGAGCAAGGCACTTAACCCCATGATGCAGCAAATGGGTGAATGGGTGAAAACTAGCATAAAAGAGTTCATCGAGATGAGAAAAGCTCTATATAAATACAGACCATAATACCAACTCTTCTTCTTCTACTGATTTTATTTGGCCGTAACGAGTAACAAAGATAGTGAGAGGAAATAGTGGAGTAAAAGTAAAAGTTGCTAGAATTATAACTAACAAAGTAAAGTACAGATAACGTGGATTTGTACAGTACAAATACGTTGTTACTGTACAACACTATGTACAAACACACTAATAGTGAGACTGCAGATTGTAACAAATGGAGGACTCCTCTACTCACTACTCTTTTTCCCAAGTGCACCAGGGAACTATGGTGGCCCTCACACACCAAACTCAATGTCAATCTTCTTTGTATATCCTAAATCACATGTGTCAAACTCAAGGCCCGGGGGCCAGATGTGGCTCGCCACGTCATTTTATGTGGCCCTTGAGTGATTAATTGGTCTCTAAAATCTGTGTTAAAATAGGTCTATGCTGCTTTAAGGCATGTGCATTGACCATAAACTACATTTCCCACAATGCGTGGCATCCTGCCACTAGATCGCAGTGTATCATTGTATATGCATCATGCGACGAATGAAATTGAGATTGAGACTGTGATCGCAGCAGAATGTTAGTTTGTCAAGAAACACCATCGCGGAACGGAACTTGAATAAGTAATAAATACAGAAAGTTATTAAGCAATATATTACAGAGTAGTTGCCTTTATTTTACATTATATTTGGTTACATTTAGGTACATTTATTCTCTATGACAGTCACATCTGGCACTTTGAGGGTAACCATTATGCTGAGTGAAAATGAGTTTGACACCAATGATCTAAATCACTCAGGCTACTGTGGAAACACCGAGGCACAAAATGGCTGCCTCCTTAAGGCACGGTTCTTCCCTAAAGTCCTGTATATTATTGTTATTACTAACATAAACGTACTTGTACCTGGTATTAAATTCGATTTCTACCAATAAACCATCCTAAATGTTACACACTGGACCAAATACAAAGAAGTATCTTGACATTAAACGAGTCTGTTTGAGTTTAACAAGTTCTCTGAGAACACGACAACATTGTGAGGACATTGTAATATTGAGGACAACATCAACAGTCACCTCATTGACTGATTATGAAAATGATTAGTTTCAGACCCTAAAGTGATGTCATTGTGCCACCTTGTGGTGTGACCTCGTCTTGGCGCTTAAATGTTGTGTTATTAAGATTTCTCTTTACTCTGTGATTGATCTGTTTCTCCTTCATCTCTTAAACCTCAGCCTCTCATCATCTCATGTCTGTTTTCTTTCTCTTGATTCTTTTATTGTCATCTATCTCTTCTCTGGTCGTCACAGGCGGTCAGTGTAATCACATATATACATGCAGCCATGAACACAACAGTGACCTAGCACAACAGAGCTTGACTGCACCCATCGTCAACTCCTTCGACTTCTCTCAGACTCACACAGTCTCAGCTTTATTTCAGGGTTTGGCACAATCTCTAAGACAACAAGGTAAAAATGAAGTTAGAAGAACTGCTAATAAAAGTCAGTGTGGTTTTCCCCCACAGTCCACACACTGGTCATTTTGGCCTGTATAGGTGTGAATGTTGACCGGTCCAGCATGAACCCTGATGTCAGGTGGAATTGGTTTCAGCTCCTGTTGCAGTCAAAGGGAAAGTGGCATAAATAAGAGCTCCAGAGGTTTGAGGACCTAAAAAAATTCAACTACTTTTACAAGAGTGTTAGGAAGCACTGGTATAAATGTCTACATCACACAAAATGCTTCTCATTCACTTTGACTGGAGCATCAAAGGTGGTGCATTGTGGGTCCATTGCTTCCAGTGTTGTGATGCAACTACTTTGTTAGTGTACTTAAAGCAATGTTTACAAGAAGAAGAGTTGTTGAATGTCTATTTATATAGAGCTTTTCCAGTCTCGACGAGCTGCTTTACACCATAGTTTTGCCATTCACACATCTTTCATTTACATGGGGTTAAGTCTAACTCAAGGACACATACAGACTAGCAGAGCCAGGAATTGAACCCACAACCTTCCAGTTGAAAGACAACTTGCCTTACACTCTTAGAAATAAGGGTTCCAAAAGTGTTCTTCTACAAGGGCTGAGGTTCTACCTGGAATCATTTGTGTCTGAAAAACCCTTTCCTGAAGAATGGGTTTTTTAAGGGTTCTTGGTGACACTAATGGTTCCAGTAAGAACCCTTTAAAACCCATTTCCTGAATAAAGGGTTTTAAAAGGGTTCGTGGTGGAACCCTCCAAAAGGGTTCTCCGATGAGGACAAGCCGAAGAACCTTATATGGTTCTACTTAGCACTTTTATATTACCATGGCACAATCCTCAACTAAAGTACATTGTATATTAGAAAAGTACTTTTGATATTTAAGTACAGTAAATGTCATTTACTTTAAGACTTTTACTTAAAGGGACAATGTGTAGTATTTATGGGTTTATATAACCCAAAATCCACTTTTTTATACATATTATGTGCTCCTGCATTGTCTAGTCGCTGTATAATAGTTGTTGTTTCATTTTCATAGTGTTTCAAAAAGTCATGTAAAATAACATGGTCGCGGGCCGCGGTTGCATAGCCACTGTTAGCAGCGAGACACCATGTTTCTACCGGAGCCTGTAAGGACAAACGCGAGAGAACAAAACAAGCGTCTCTTTACTTGTAGCGGAAGTCCCGCCTCCTCTCTCTCCGCTCCGTCTGCTACGGCCGTGGTAGCTCGCCCTCTCCCTCACCTCACGAACCTCATCTGCTGACACGGAGAAAGACAACGAGGACGACATTTGACCAGCTGCAGATACCGTAGCGCTCAGGGAAGGGAGGGGGTGAGCAGAGCAGCAGTTCTTTGTTGTAAATTTCAGCCTCTCCTCTAGATGGCACTATAAACTACTTATTTCCCCTTTAAGTAATATTATATAAAAAGTGACTTCAACTTCTACCAAAGTCATTTTCTGGTGAAGATACTTCGCTTTGCTTGTGTTGCATGCAGCAGAAGAAATGAGAATTGAAAAATGTTCAACTCTAGAGCGCCACCCAATCAAAATATGGAAAAAAAATAGGCAGATATTCCAGTACACGCGCTTCAGTCACATCATGAACAAATCACATTAATTTAGCATTTAGCTCAAACACGACATCAGCCCAAACAGAGCTCTCGGAAAAGCAGACGCAAAACAATAGCAGACGCAGACGAAACAATACATCACCACCACACTTTAGCAACATTAGCAACTCCTGCTACATGGTTAGCCATGACAGACAGTGACCTTTGAGTCCAGCACCAAGTGTCAGAAGTGAACAGATAACGTCCATGCATGAATCTTTCCTTTATGCAGAGACCTTAAGATCAAAATGAAAATGAAATAGATAGATATGGAGACTATATTAGTTCAGTAAAGTAAATATGAATAATGTTTGCTGTTTTAGCTTTCCTGTTGTTTTACCAGGTGTTCCCAACACAACAGTGATATATACATACATATACTTATATATATATGACCAGTGAAATACAGCACAATAAACAAAATAAACAAGTGACTGAAACCCAAGCTTTCATCAGTGAGGAAACATGAGTCAGCTACGCAGGTTGTTTTCTGCCTCCTGGTCAAAAAAAAGTCACTTGGTGGCAAAAAAAACAACAACAACAACAAAAACTGTAAAATATAGACTCTACTTCAAATCATAAACCGCAGACTGTACACAGTGTGCAGACTGTCAGAAAACAAACATACAGTGAGATATAACTCTGCAGTGGTGTATTTTTTTGTATTATTATAACAATATAATAAAAGTCAATGTATTAATAATGCATAAATTCAGCTCTCTCTCTGACTGTGCAGAGGGACTGAGCTCACACAGCGCTCTCACCCACAGAGCCACATACTTTATTCATAGCAGACTCTGGTATGCATGAAGTGTGTGTGATGTCCAGCTGTGGTCAGATATACAGCAGTGTGAGAAACTGTCCTGTCCTCTTTCACCCTCTCTCTCTCTCTCTCTCTCTCTCTCTCTCTGTGGTGCCGCACTGCTCTGCTGAGTGAAGCTTGTCTGCCCCCTGCAGGTTAAACACAGGAACTACACCACAGTGGAAGATAACACTGGGTTACAAAAAAATTTGTCTATGTCTTTTCAACTGAATTAGGACCAGTTTGCACCGCTGAATCAATTTTTCTCAGTCAGGTCAGCTTTTTATGCTCATTTGATTTAGAAAAATCCGATCTTCTGGTTGATTCTGATTGATTACATTTTTGTGACATTATCAGTTGATTTTCATTAATATTTATCATCAGAAAAAGGTTTTAGGAAAAAAATTTAAACATTTAACAGATTCCTCCGCAGATGTAACACATTTTTGCAAGATCTTCTACCATCTTAGAAATAAGGGTTCCAAAAGGGTTCTTCTACAAGGGCTGAGGTTCTACCGGGAACCATTTCCTGGTTGGGTTCTTGGTAACACTACTGGTTCCAGTAAGAACCATTTTGATCCAGAGAACCCTTTAAAACCCCTTTCCTGAATAAAGGGTTTTAAAAGGGTTCCAGGTAGAACCTTTATATAAAAAAAGGTTCTACCTGGAGCCAAAAAGGGTTCTCCTATGAGGACAAGCCGAAAAACCTTATATGGTTCTACTTAGCACAAAAAAAACGTTAAAAAACAAATACGTAGCTTTGATCAGAAAGTTGACCTGATTGAGCATAACCAATGTGATTTTTGGATTCAGCATCAAAATGATCCTGAATCAGCTAAAAAAAACCTTAAACAATACATTTGGTGTTGACCAGTGTTATTGATTTCTCACTGAAATCCTCTTCTTTGTTGTGTGTGTATTCTACTGTGTGTTTGTCATGTTGCCTCAACCTTTTTGATTATTTACTCTTGTTTTTATTCTGTATTATCATATGTATTAGTTGTATATGTGCTGCAGGAGAACAATGTAATATAGCACAAACTATACATGCTGCTTTCCTCCTGATGTATGATTTGTGGGAGAGTTTTCTTCAAAGCTGCAGGATGACTGTTCTGGCGTAAAAAAAAACGAGCACAATAATAAAATCTTATAGCTAGTTTCTTTTGCCTCTGCTGCTCCGGTGCAGAATGTTTTATTCTACTAAAAATGCTTCATCTCCCGTGTCAAGTGAAATGTCTCAGTTTCCCCCTCAAAGTGAGACAAACTGCACTAATTGGGATGCTCTCGACCGTCAAACAACACACACACACACACGCACGCACACGCACACACACACACACAAGCAGCTGCATTGATACATGTGTTACACGCTTCATTTCTTACAACAAGCTTCTCATCATCTCTCTCCAGTCTTTCCATGTCTCAGAATTTAAATGCGATACAAGCTCGATCTCTCTCAGTGTCTCTCTCTCCGTGTGTCTCTGGGGTTTTCCTGACCTCTGTCTGACTGTTACAGAGCCGTCGACTAAGACTAGTAATGAGATATAAGCTCTGACAGTGATAGCTGCACGGGGAGGGAGTGGATGGTGCAACTCCCTCATCGCTCCATGCCTCATCAGAACATTCTGAATCCTCCTCCTGTTCTCTCTCTCTCTCTCTCTCTCTCTCTCTCTCTCTCTCTCTCTCTCTCTCTCTCTCTCTCTCTCTCTCTCTCTCTCTCTCTCTCTCTCTCTCACACACACACACACACACACATTCTTGTACTTGCTGCATACTGAGGACTGGGTAAAAGAGCTGACAAAGTGAGGACCAGCATTTCCACTTTATAAATCAACACAATTACAAATATCTACTTATATATAAAATTTGACCCAAAATGTTTGGTCCAAAATTTGAAAAAAAAATTGATGCAAAATTTTTGGTCCAAAATTTGAAAAAAAAAATGACAAAAAAAATGTATGCAAAATTTTTGGTCCAAAATTTGAAAAAAAAATTGGACCCAAAATGTTTGGTCAAAAATTAGAAAAAAAAATTGACGCACAAGTTTTGGTCCAAAATTAAAATAAAAAAATTGGACCCAAAATGTTTGGTCCAAAATTTGACAAAAAAAGTCATACTATATACTATGTCGTACAAAATTTGATATTTTTTTTTTTGACAAACAATATAGCATGTTATAGCAACCTAAGGAAGTGATTTCAATGAAAACAAGTGAGGACCAACCAAAAGTCCTCACTCTGTAAAAATGTCCTCACTTTGTTGGTTAAAAACCCTCACTGGTCCTCAGTATGGCGCAAGTACAAGAACACACACACACACACACACACACACACACACACACACACACACACACACACACACACACACACACACACACACACACACACACACACACACACACACACACACACACACACACACACACACGTCTTCCTCTGTCATGTATGTAGGTGAATGATCGGGGTGCAGAGGAGGCTCAGTTCAAGTTCACGTTTGGTGCAGATACAGGAAACTAAATATAATTGCACGGTTTGTGAGCCTTTGCTTCCACATGCAGATCAAAAATACACAACCGCCATGTCCTCGCGTGTTCATCCATCTTTGAGAGCAAACACACTGATGTAGGACGTGCTGCAGCCACGTTCTGGTGAATCAGCAGGAAAAGGGTCTGATAAAGACGTTGTGAATCTCGGGTTTTACGTGACGTCTTTGTCGTCCTCCTGTGTCTCGTTGTTGTTGTTGTTGGTCACAGTTCTGTCTCTGTTGTCTCTGTTGTCTCTGGGCGGTTGTTTGATGAGTTTGTCGTCCTTCTGTTTCTCCAAGTCATTAATTTGTGTGTCATTGTAGTTGTTTTTTGTCTCTTTGTAGTTCCTCTGTGTCTGACTGTCATTGTGTCTCGTTGTTGTTTTGAATCTCTGTTGTCCCATGTCTCTCGTGGTTGTTATGGGTTGTTTTTAGAGTCCTTCTGTGTCTCGAGGTCATTATTTTTTTGTCACCTTTGTCTCACTGTTGTTGTTTTGTGTCTTTGTGCAGTCCATCATTTTGTGTTTCACTGTTTTTGTGTCTCTTTGTTGTCCCTCTGTGTCTCCATGTCACTGTTGTCTCACTGCTCTGTATTTCTGTGTTGTTGTGTTGTGTTTTTGTGCCATCGTTGTATGTCTGTTTTTAGTTTTGCGTCTTTGTAGTCCTTTTGTGTCTCTCTGTCATTGTGTCTCGTTGTCTTGAATCTCTTTGCCACCGTTGTGTCTCTGTTGTCCTGTGTCTCTGGGTAGTTGCTTTGTGTCTTTTAAGTCCTTCTGTGTCTCTAGGTCGTGATTTTGTGTTGTCTTTGTGTCTCATTGTAGTTGTGTTGTGTCTTTGTGTTGTCCATTATTTTGTGTTTCACTGTTTTTGTGTCTCTTTGTTGTCCCTCTGCCATTATTTTATGTTTATTTGTTGTTTTTGTGTCTTTGTAGTCCTTCAGTGTACCTAAGTCATGATTTTGTGTTGTCTTTGTGTCTCATTGTAGTTGTGTTGTGTCTTTGTCTAGTCCATCATTTTGTGTTTCCCTGTTTTTTGTTTCTTTGTAGTCCCTCTGTCTCCATGTCACTGTTGTCTCATTCTTGTTGCTTTGTATTTCTGTGTTGTTGTGTTTTTGTGCCATCATTGTATGTCTGTTTGTAGTTTTGTGTCTTTGTAGTCTTCCTGTGTCTCTCTGTCATTGTGTCTCGTTGTTGCGTTGAATCTCTTTACCACTGTTGTGTCTCTGGGTGGTTGCTTTGTCATTATTTTCTGTCATCTTTGTGTCTCATTGTAGTTGTGTTGTGTCTTTGTGTTGTCCATCATTTTGTGTTTCACTGTTTTTTTGTTGTTGTTGCTTTGTATTTCTGCGTGGTTGTTGTTTTGTCTGTTTTTTTGTTTGTTACATCTCTGTATTCTTTCTCTGTCTCATTCATCTCTTTGTTGCCATGTTTGTTGACGTTGACTGAATATCCGCGGCCGAACGGAGCTGAACTCTTTATTTCTCAAGAGTGGAGATGAGAAGCTGCCTGATCAAAATAAAAATGAGCTCTGTGACTTTCCAGCAGCGAATGTTAATGATCACTTCAAACAGACGCTGTGTTCCCTGAGCCTTCTGGTCCTGGCTGATTGGACCTGTGTGGTAATTCATCCCTGAGTGTCACATTTACGATTATGTGGAGTAAACCAGGCTCTTGTTGAGCGTGAGAGAACCCATCACTGCTCTATTCTTCTTGTATCGCAGTCTTTCCCCTCTGTATTTTTATTACCACATAGCCTCCAACAACAACAACAACAACATATACGATCTATAATAATGTGTATTCCTCGGCATTCCACGCGCTTTTAATGACTGCCCAAAAGCAGAAATCGCGGCATTGCATTGTTATTGTATTAATGAGCTCCGTGTGGGCTGGAAATGAGATGTTTAGTGAGCCGAGGGCCAAACCTGCCTCGTTCTGAATAATAAAGTCGAACGCACTGCGAATATATGCTTAGGCTGCGTTTAAAGACGTCAACATGTACAAACGTACAAATGCAATTTCTCATCGATTGATGTTGGGGAAAAAAGAGGCGATGTACGACATCCAAACATCTGAGAGCAGAGCCGGCTAGAGGCATGTCACCTAGGGCGCCATCTGCTGGAGGGACGCCAGATGACCTCAAAGAAAATAAATATATATAACTAGAAAAGCACTCGGAGAGCGCAGACCTCCGCCAAGGCAGATCAGTGCCTACAAAATACACCCTACCAGCCCAAATTTAATCACTTGTTCCTGGTCCCATTGCGGACATTTCCTGAAAATTTCATCCAAATCCCTAACCCGTGACTTTTTGAGTTATGTTGCTAACAGACAAACAAACAAACTCTGGCCAAAACATATATATATATACGTAAAAAAATCGCTGCCTTACTTTGCTTCATAAATGAACATATTTATATAATAATAGTTAAGACAGAAAAAAACAGAAAAAGAGAGAGTATTGAAGTTCAAACGTGTCAAATTGAAATGATCTGTAATGAAACAGTGTTTTGTTTATTTTACCATTTTCTGTATTTATTACTTTCATTCAAATTTACTGTTAAGGTAGTATTTTTCCCCCTCTTTTCCAGTATTTGCTTGTAGTGTCCATACTTCCATACTATATAGCGTTTTATGACTTATTTATTAACAGCTTATACTTCAGGGTCCTGTAGTATCTGACTTCACCATCGGGTGGCGGTACAAGTCTGGACGCAATTCCATACCAAAGAAGAAGAAGAGAGCGGTGCTACAGCTCCCTCGGGCACATGTGGTGTATACTGTACTTGTTTCACTTTGTTTGATGGAAAACTAGCTTTGTTTGTCTGAGGTGTTACTTGAGAGCCCAGTTTCACCTGGGGCACCAACATGCTTAGGGCCGGCCCTGCATGTGTGTGTGAGAGAGAGAAGAATATGTTAAACACAACGACATGAATGTACAAAACAGCTGCTCCTGGTTAAAAAAAAAACACACTCAGTATGTGTGTGATAGTGTGACTAATTATGACTTACTATAACAGTCGTGCATTACTTTTAAATGTAAACAAATGTCCATTACGCCATTGACACAACCACAGAGACGCATTTACCTGCTGAGACCAAACCTCACAAACAAACAAACATGTAAATAAACA
Organism: Microchirus variegatus; assembly: GCF_963457635.1. Taxonomy (NCBI): domain Eukaryota; kingdom Metazoa; phylum Chordata; class Actinopteri; order Pleuronectiformes; family Soleidae; genus Microchirus; species Microchirus variegatus. Next base: position 8,429,535 of record NC_139811.1, read on the forward strand.
CACTTTGTCAGCCTTAAAGGGATACTTGAGTACAAGTATGTTACCAGAAAATGACTTTGGTAGAAGTTGAAGTCACAGTAAAATTCTTAAAGTTTATGACATTCACTGTATTAAAGGTGCATTATGTAAGAAATCTAAAGCAACTGGCCGTAAAATCCAGACTCAGGAATAATGTTCATATAACAAACATGAAATCACCACCAACAACAACAGTACATACAAAATATTTGCATTATGTGGACCACAAACCGTGTTTATGTTTTGAAATCATGTTTTGGCATGTGGAGCCACTTACCGCCGTCTACCAATCACTACAGTCAGTAGAGTCTCAGCTGCCGAGCAACCATGGGTTGCCAGTTACGTCAGAAAACGAAACCTAAAAGACCTCTGTATTTTGAATTTGAGTGTAGTAACTGATTTTGGCCACATTCTTACATATGGCACCTTTAAGTATCAAAAGTCAAAGAGCTGGATCTGCTCCTATGTGTGTGTCCTTGAGCAAGACACCGAAGAGTAGAAAAGCTCTATATAAACACAGACCATTACTAACTCTTCTTCTTTTGATTTTATTTGGTAGTAATGAGTAACAAAGATAGTTACAGGTAGTAATGTAGTGGAGTAAAAGTAAAAGTTGCTGGTAAAGTAAAGTACAGATACGTGGAATTTGTTGAGTAACAAAGTATTTGTACTTTGTTCCATTTCAACACAGCCCTTCATTAAATGAGTTATGTTTTTTTCTTTTATTCATATAATCCTGCCTTCCAGCTTTGTTTTAACTGTGTTAATGATACTGAATGTGATTTTTATTTAACTCGTCTTTAAGACGGACTAAACAAGTTTCCACAGAGATGATAAACGCTGAAAAACAGTGCTTTAAGCTGAACGTTAAAACTGCAGTGCTTAGAGTCTAAACGCAGATAAATGTCCTCGACATTCACGTCATTAACATGTCTTTTTATCTCGTAAATATACGGGACGGTTGAAATAGACGGGCTCTAAAAAAATAAATAAACAAGCTTCTTCTTCTTCTTTCTTTTTCATTCCAGTCCAGTAATGAATGCAGCATTAATCAAGTCTGCAAGGCACAGAGAGGGAAAACACACTAAAGTGTGTGGAAATTAAACAGGGACTCGGGGAGAGTCGCAGCGAGGCTGTGCTGCTTCAGAGCTGTAAGAGTGAAAGACGACTGCATGACACTGCAGAACGCGGACTCACATCCATCACCTCAGGAGACTCACTCAGCCTCAGCGGCTCCTGGACTTTATCGCTGCAGAGAGATGGCGGCGAGCTCGCTGCTGCACTAAATAACCTCTCCGCTTCTTTTTTACGTCTCCTCCATTCAACTCATCTGCTCTAATCTCGTTTTGCTCGTTCCTGCATTCAGAAGCAAAACATCCACCGCCCTCTAACTGTGTTTTACTCTGTGTGTCACACGCTGTGTTTCAGCAGAGCGAGGATGCATCTAAATGCAATAAAAACATTCATATCAAGGGTGGGACAAAATATAATCGGATAATCATTACTCCAGGACAAATATCGATGTTTTAGTTCATAAATTAAGGCACTCTTAAAGGTGCATTATGTAATAAATCTGAACTGGTCAGAAAATCCTCCTAATATGTCACAGAGACTCAGGAATAATGTTCATATAACAAACTGAACTCACCAACAACAACATCCATCCATCCATCATCTACCGCTTTATCCTCCACCAGAGGGTCGCGGGGGATGCTGTGCCTACCTCAACTGACATTGTGCGATAGGCGGGGAACACCCTGGACAGTTTGCCAGTCCATCTCAGGGCCACATATAGAGACAAACAACCATTCAACTCACACTCTCACACCTACGGTCAATTTAGAGTGACCAATTCACCTAATCCCCATATCTGTCGGAGGAAGCCGGAGAACCGGGAGAAAACCCACGCACACACACTCCTTGCAGAAAGGAGGCCCTTGTTCCGAAGTTGTTCCAAACGGGGCTCGATCCCCGGAAACCCGGGTCTTCTTGCTGCAAGAGCGCTAACCACTACACCAACCGTGGGCCCCCGAAATCATGTCTTGGCATGTGGCGCCACCTACCGCTGTCTACCAATCATTGCAGTCAGTACAGTCTCAGCTGCCGAGCAACCACGGGTTGCCAGTTACGTCTGAGCTACAATGGCGGAGAAAACGAAACCTAAAAGACCTCTGTATTTTGAATTTGAGTGCAGTAACCGTTTTTGGCCACATTCTTACATATGGCACCTTTAATTCCAGCATTTGCCACAAAACCACATCTCAACCCTCAAAACATCCCTTTAAATTTGTGAGGACCAGCCAAACGTCTTCTTTTTGACTATTTTATTGTCAATTATACATATATCTTTGCATATAAACCTGTGAACACAACAACCTAACAATATAACAAAAGTCAAGGCCTAGAAGATAAACTAAAATCCTTACTCTATCAAACATAGTGTAAGAGTGATCTAAATATGGTCGCCTAATTTTCATAAAGGTGTTTCAATATATGATTTTTTCCCCCTCAGGGTGATACAAGTGTTCATCTCCAAAGATCACTGGTTGACAGGAAGAGGGGAATCAGATCTCCGTGACACTGCAATCAATGCATTGCTTGGCCACACATGGAGCCTTTTCCATGCACATTATTCAGTGAACCACAAATATCAGATACTCAATAAACAAAAGTTCCGTGTCCAGTGGAAATAGCGTGGGATTTATTTCTGTGTCGCCTCAGCATCTCTGGCCTCTTCCTGAGTTGCTATCAGTGCAGCTTCCCGTTGCCTTCAAGCCCGAGTGAGCGAGCGTCATCCACCTGCTCGGTCCTGACCCGTGTCAAGCTCTCTGATTTGGTGACATCCAATTAGTCTTTCCCTGTGAGCAGAGCGCGCCCCAATCTAATAAGTGTTCTCTGTTAATACCGTCAGAAGCTTTAAAGCCCAGATTACAGCAGCTCCCTTTTCCTGCAGTCTCACCCTCCCTCCCTCTCTCACCCCTTGCAAATCTGCTGCGCCTCATTTTTCACTGCTTTTCTTCTGTATTTCCAGGACCTGCTTTGTTGCTCTCTCGACACCCACTCTGAGCTTTTTGGCTCAACTACAATCGCTCCGTGGGTAGCGGACGCCCCGCCGTGTGAAGAGAGAGAGAGTCTTTGACTTCATCTGGAGAGGATGAAAAAGCAAACGCTTCCCTTTCTTTCTCTTCCTGCAGGATTCAGAGTATTATTTTTATTCACACGGCCTCATCATCAGCAGCAGCAGCAGCAGCAGCAGCTGTATCTCAGTGTTAGAGTCTGTGAGACGAGGGTTTTAGGTGTTTGTCACTGCAGCAAAAGACAAACGGAGACATCCGTTAAATATTAGGAGTGGTGTTAATCTTAATACAGCCAGAAAAATGTTACATAAGGAATATTATTTGAAAAGAGAGCTGCGTTATGTGTAGAAAAAAAACAAAACAAGATTGGCTCAACAATGAATATAATGTGGAACGGTTTGGAGCTGGAGCTAAACGAGAATAAAAATAGACTTTTCTAAAGTCATTCTAAGTGTATTAAAGTGGACCTAGACCAGTTTTTTAGTGTGTATCAGCGTCATTACCTTGTTTAAGAAGCCCTGGAGGTTCAAAACAAACAGTTCAGCCACTGCTGAGAACGCTGTGTTTATTGTAATCTCGGCCTCAGGGAGATCTCTGAAAAACCCGGTCCGGTTATGTAAACAGCATTTCTCCTGAACAGCAGATCCTCCTGCTCCGTGCACTAGTCCGGGCACATCCGGTTGCGTACATTGAACCGCAGAAGAAAAATAACGTCCGTTGTGGAGGTGTTTCACGAGCGACAGTGTCTTCTGACTCTGGGTCAAAGTCATAAAAGGGACTGCGGCGGGGAGTCATGAAGAAGCTATTTTTAAACCTTGTTAAAACAATGTTTTGATAATGAGTAGCAGTGCATCCACCGTTCCAGAGGGGGGAGCTGTGCTTCCGAGAGTTGACGTGCTAATTACGTCACTTCCAGGTATTGGCCAATCGCAAGACAGTTGAGAAAGCTCTCGCTGGCTGGCCAATCACAACACAGTTCTGTCTACTGGGGGTGAGATATCAGTCTGAAACAGCGCGGCTGACGAGAGCTTCAGCGAGGAGAGATTTTTATCGGCTCGGCGAGGTTTTTGACCATAAAACAAGTTAATGTATGTAAGTAGACCTCTAACTCGCGTATATGTGCGATAGGACCACTCTATGTGAGCTTTAATATGTGTTTCACGTGGTTTTGACTTGTATATAAAATGTTTTATTGCTTTGTCTTGTACATAATGTTCATATTAGCATTCAGAAGGACATGATAAGTGAAAAAAATCAGCCATTATTTTTGTTCAGGGAAAAAAAATACTGAGCATTTTAACATCACTGCCCTGATTTTGTATTCAAAACAAGATAAAATGACACAAACAAGAGCAATTAAAATGACAAAAAGTGAACCAATAAAACAGAGTAAAGCAATAAAAGATGATTTTGATGATGATTTTGATAATCTTCATGCATTAAAATACTTCAAATGTCTTTATCATCTGTCTTCTCCTTCATTTCACGTTCATCCTTAAACACGGAGAGAACATCCTGTACATTCTGGATTCTTCCCTGTGTTTGTCTTTGTTTTCATTTTTTATTTTTTTTAAAGTTGTTTTCCCACAGTTTGTGCGGCTAGAACTCGATCCGTCATCGTCGGCCTGAGCGGAACGTTCAGTTTCTCTGTCTCTGTTTGTTCTGAGGCAACTTCTCTGTCACAGTGTCGAGTTATGATCTGATCTCCTTAAAAACAGAGTTTACAGTTACAGTAAAGTGAGGACAGAACTTCCTGAAATGACATCAAACCTGTTCTTTTATAATTACCAGGCACATATATACGCAGATAATTAAACGTCTCGTCACTTTCACTGGGGCCAAAAAAACATTACATTTAATTACAATAATAGATCGACTTTTCTGACTGTTGTTAATCACAGTGGATGATATATTTGATGCAGATGCTCAAAAACAAGGGTTTTTTAGCATATATAAAATGAAATAACCGTATAAACCATCGGTGCAATTGTACAATTAAATCTGTGTACGTGTTTAAAATAAATCAAATCCTCATCATCATCATCACATCGCCCAAAAACTGTCATGACCGTGTTTGAATGTGATAATTATTAAGACTTCCATGTACACGTGAGTGTTTTAAATGCACACTGTAAAAGAACCCGGTCATTTACAGACTGTAATAAATAATAATAATGATAATAATTATATGTCATTTGCAGCATTGCTGTTTGCGTGTGACGTAATCATTCACGCAAATGTTGAACCTGATATTCAAACTCTATATTTCTCAACCCTACAATTCTGTGCTTTAAAATATTCTTCCCCCCTCAGTGAGGTAGAAACCACTCTCCCTCTGTGTCACATCAGTATGGACGACACAAGAATGACACTTCTTTTTTTCCCTCAAGAGTCATTTTCTGAAACTTTTCTGCGTTTTCTTATCTCCCTGACAAGCACTATACATCACAGCCAAGGCCGGGGCATCAACACATGCTCCTCAGTATTCTGTGCAACAACATGCACCGCAACTGTTTCTCTCCCTGTTTTACATTCAGACTTTGTCATAATGGCTGCCACCTTCCTCTCCTCCACACTGTTTTCATTCCTGCCCCACGAAATCAAATACGGCATATTAATAATTGGACACCCACACGTCGTACACAGTCGCACTCGCCGCTCTCTCAGTCTGTGAGGTGAAAAAATAACAGGGTTTTAAGGGCAGAGGAGCCTGTTTTAGAGTCTCGTCGTGGATGTTCAAGTGTACGTCACTCTCATCGTATAACCAGAGAATTAAAAGCAAGTTATTTTTGCCCTCGAGAGCATGAGGACATTGATGGATGAGACGTTTGTGCCTGGACGTGACAGAACATGAGCAGGAGTCGAATTCTTCTTTTCTGAATGGAAGGATGCAGCCAGGGCCGTTTCTAGCTGTTTGGGGTTGCCCTATGCGAGATACTATTTCGGGACCCCTATTTTTTTTTTCAAACTCACATAATGAATGCATCCAATACATGCAAATAAAGACAGGTGCTTTTAATTTTCAAGAATAAAATATGAGTCTGAATTTGCAGTTTGGGGGCCCCCCTGGTGGCTGTGGGGCCCTATGCAGCTGCATATTCCGCATATGGCAAGAAACGGCTCTGGATGCAGCTTTGACCACCGGGGCCACGCGGTTGTTGCCTGTGCAGCAAAAAGAAGAGATTTTCTGCATGAGTTTGTATGTTGTATGTACTGTATGTTCTCCCAAAACACAAATAGGACACTCTAAATCAGGGGTCACCAACGTGGTGCTCACTTCATTTCACCTCACTTGTATCCATATGATCACTCAGTAAAATTGTTAGGAGTAAGCACTGGAATTAATGTGCATGCAATTGAATGGATGATATTAATTTTTAAAAAATGGTGCGTAAAATGTGAATATGGTAGCCCTTCATATTATTCTTTACCCTTCAGGTAGGTCTCGGTCTCAAAAAGGTTGGTGACCCCTGCTGCAAAGTGATCGTAGATGTAAGAGTCAATGGTTGTTTGTCGCCCTTTTAACCCTATGTCAGCTGGGATTGGCACCAGCAGCCCCGCGACCCTCATGTGGAGGATAAAAGCGGCAGAAGAAGAATGAATGAATGAGCTCTGACCACCAATTTGACCAAATAAATTGATTTAAAGCAAGATATATCCTCTGTGAAATGCCATAGAAGCAATAAAAAACAACAACAGTGCTCGGCAAAAGGACTAAAATAGCAGTTCCTGAGAATGTTTTGAGGGAAATACCCATGACGACACGTGCGATGTAAGCCTGCGAATTAGAGATTCAGGTCAATTTATCCTTCAGAGAATCCTCGTCAGCGTCCAATTAGCTGAGCACGCCGGCTTCTTAGCGTCTTACATAACAACGCTGGCACACAAAGGGAGATTCGGCTGCGTCCGCGGAGGGAAAAACAAACACGGATTTATGCAACTGGAGATGACAAGGACGGATCATTGGCTAAATAATGCAATTAAAATACGCCACTGTTTTACATAACTCTGCTGCGATGGCAATTTGAGGTTTTGAGTTCAATATTTGCTGTGTTATAGATATAGATAAAGATATAGATATAGATGTTGTTATAGATAGAATAAGATGTGGAACATTGTCCCATGAGATAGCATCAAAAAATTAACCTCCATACTGTGACGCAATGACCATGACCAGAACCATGACCAAGTGGAACGGGAACTTGGCTTGCAACACGAGGGTTGCCAGTTTAAGTCCCAACCAAGGTACTCAACCCCCACTTCTCCTGATTCTTTTTAAGGACGCGTTAAATGCAGAGAATTTCCCTACAGGGATTAATAAGAAAAGGGATTAATAAGAAAGTACAGTATATTACAATATTCATGACTTGCTATTTGCATACATCGCAGAGTCAATTTTAAACTTAGAAGTTGTTCAGCCTGAGTCATTTCGTGACACAAGCTGATAAAGTTCATAGTTCCTGAACACTAACTGCACTGTCGTCTCAGTCTTTATGCTAATGAGTCAAAATGTCATGACTTCCACCAAAAAAAAACCTCTTTCTAAGCTAGTTCAACAACAGAGTGCTTTAAAATGGAAATACACTGCACAGAGAGAGAGAGAGGGAAATCCTGCTAATCAAAGTGAAAGAAGAACAAAATGAATATATTCACTACAGGCAAATCCCAATATAAAGGAATTTGCGAGGTGCGGAAAAAAAAGTCACATTGATTTTGGTTAAAATTGAAGGGGATTTTCCACTTCAAAGCGTAGAGGAGATAGTCACGGAAATGCAGAATATTTTTGCTTCAACGAGGGGAAAAATAATTAGTTGCATTTGAAGTGAATTTTCCGTAAAGCTGTGGCACAGAATTTCAATCAAAGGAGAGAAAAGACTAATTTATGTAAAAATGCAAAGGAGGGGTGGTTTTTAAAAAAAAAATCCTTCCGTTCTATCAGCGCCAGTGGGATGGAATGAGAGAATGAGGACACAGAGATGTTAGAATGGCTGCTGGTTCACTCTAAGGTTAGAATGAGGTGAATGAGATCCACACAGTTATTGCTGGTATGAAAGTGTCGTACAGAGGTGAGAGGTTTTCTCTTCCACTTCCTCTTTAATAACCCTATAACGCCAAATGTATCATACGTGATACATTCGTTTTTGAACCCTCCACATGAGCAGTGTCACAATTTTTTCCTTGACAAACCCGACAAAGAAACCCGACAGAGATGCAAACACTGCGTAGGCCACTTTGCCCATGTGTACTGTGACAAATGCTGTTTTCAAGCCGACCATCACTCAAAATAAAAAGGTTGTGATCCGCTCATCTGATGAGTAAAAATAACTGAAAATGTTATGTCTTCCAGACTTCCACCCTGCCAGTTCCATTGCTGCATTGTTTTTTTTTGGATTTGTTGGATTGGTTTGTGTATTATTTGTTCAAGAAAAAAAAGAATGTTTGAGCATTGTGACCTGCTGTATCAAATATGATGCAAATTGAAACCCCTATATGGAAATTGATATTTGTTCAGAACGACCAATAAAGGCTCCATTAGAATTTTCTGTCAATTATTTAATGGTTTGGGCTTTACAGGCTTAAAGTCCAGAGTGCAGTCCACCCCTCTTAACGCACCATTGCGTGGAAATCTGCCACCACATCCATTGACTTATCAAACGTATGAGCAACTAAAGTTGTTATTGCTGTCAGCGACTCGAGTCAGCGAGTGCTAAAACGGGATTACAGTGGGCCGTGCTGTGGTCTCCGAACATGTTTCCACGAGTGTTGACACAAATACTGTGACAACCAGACAGTCTGAGCTCTTTGACCTGGTTCATATGAGCCACAAATGTAAGTACACGTCACATGTATGTACTGTAGCTAACGCACACAGCTGGGGAGCAGACAGGCCTGTATAAAAACACCATCCAATCATATTGAAAGGCCCGAAGTGATCAACTGGATGGTGATGCATCAATCAAACTGCCACCCTCCCCTCCTCAGCCCATGCACGTACCCTTCTTTGTGCACTCATTTTTGCGTGCACAGCTTTTTACAACACAGAAAAGACAACTGGCTAGCATAAGAAAAGCTACTAAGCTACTAAAAGGCTGCGATCCAAGACCAGAGTGAACATCTGTATTCATTTTTACTGGACGGGAAGGTTAACTTTATGTCTTTGCGATATTTTGAGAGTTAGCATTTGAGTATTTACGTATCTTAAAAAAACCTAGCGTCACACGGAAAAGTACCGAAAGTTACGCAGTGCTCATGAATCTGCATGAAAACCAACGCTCTTCGTGAACAAGCATTGAGCATCGTTACCGTGCTCCGGAGGCGTGGCTTTAGAGGGAAGGGGCGTGGACTTTTGAATTCAAAAACGTAGCCTGCAGAGCCAACTGTTTTTTTTCCAGGATCTGCCACCGACTTACCTTTAACACTTAATTACACATTAACTTGAAATGATATTGTGACAGTTGGAAAGGTGACCGTTAAGAGTTTGCCGTCGCTGTCTTGTGTGCACTTCATCTGTTTCATGCACCTGCTAAAACCTCAGATAAAAACGTCTCTCTCTGTCTATATATACTCTGTATAGACAATCTCTCCAGGCACTAAACCAATAATTTAGTGGAGTAATCTTTATTATCACCACTTGAGTCGTTCAACTGTGACCAAGTAATTGGATGGAGGTCATGATTCGTGCAGAGAATAGCAAATTCTAGAGCTGTTTTAAGAGACAAGAGGGCCCCAGACAAAAGGGATCAAGGTACATATACAGTATGTAGCACTGAAATAAGCTAGTGGCAACACACTTTCCTTTTCACAGGCTTTGGTGTCGTTATCGTCTGTTCAGCAGGTTCAGCTTATCTTTGTGTAAAGATAACACAACATCCCTGTCTTTTTTCCCAATGGTAGTTCATTCAAAGTGGATCTAATTGCTTAAGATGGTCTGATGTGCTTCCATACTGGATATTTTGAACTCTAATGCTGCGTTCAGACCAAGCACGGATGTTTGCGTCGCTATGCACCATTCCAAAAGTCAGTGTTAGGCCCACTTTACATTTCCCGATGTCGGGACGCGGCTGTTGCGACGTCTTTAGACACACCGACCGGAAATCTGGCAGGACGCCCGCGGCGCTTACAACTTTCCTCTTTACTTGCTCGACTGTACGATCGTAGCCGTCTTCCCGCATCCGCTGTTGCATTTTTACGTCGGCCTACTTGTTCCTGGATGACTCTAGCTTCTTCTGGATCTCGTCCTCCGACCAGATACTGATCAGGCACTTGGTTTCGGAGGTGCTCCACGTACAGCGCCCTCCTTCACCCCCTACATTTTTTTTGGAACAGGGTCCCGCCGTATATGCTAATTAGCAAGCGCTATATGCTAATTGCCTAAACCCTGACCTCCCGCTGTCGCAGGCCCTACGTGTTCTCTTTATACGCACTTTGAAGTTGTCGGGGACTCCCGCTGGGTTGTCGGGCGACCACTTCGCAGTTGTCGGGAGAAAATTTGAAGACAGCGGGAATTCTCTTTACACGGGGTTCACCCTGACGCTAAAAGCGTGATGTAAAGTGGGCCTAAGAGAAGACGGAAGTAACAAGCCTTTCTTTTCGTCACGTATGGTTTTCACAACACCGTCAGGAGCCGGACATAACTTGGCGAGTCTCACAGCGGTTTAATCTGGGAGCTCCGTATGCTCCGCTGTTGGGACGATAACGATGTGAGCTAAGTAAAGTCATGAGTCATTAGTAAGCATCGCTGGAAGAGGTTCTCATCCATACGGAGCTCCCAGAGTGAACGGGGAAACTCTCCAAGTTCTGTCCGACTCCAGATGGTGTTGTGGAGCGTTGTTCTCCTCCATTTTGAGGATAAACTTGACCGCCGAGTCCGTGACGTCATCCGGGGAATCTCGACGCCGATTAGTCATCGCGATTCTTCGCCAAAGTAGAACATTTTGGACTCGAACGTTGGAGCGATAGACTCCAAATTCGCGCCTGTGTGTTGCCTTTGTCTTTAAACTCACATCACGTCCTTTATGAACACAGCATTACAGGATTTTAAGGTTGGAGTTTGAACGGATATCCATATTGCAGATAAAAAGTGACAGCTCTGAAGCCCACTAAAGAATTGACCGGACGTAGACTGAATGTCTCTCCAATTCAACACAGTTTGTGGTTACGGTCACTTTTTTCCCTATTTTCTGGAAATAGTCCAGACTGTTTTCCTCTCTCTGAATATATAAGAAGCTTTGTAATTTACACATATAATTTTGACCTGGACATAGAGAGAGGATTCACTAAGAGACGACTGTGGTTTAGTTCTGACGAGACTCTTTTTTTCAGATTATTAAAAAAGAAAGAGTGTGTTCACACGCTGAGAATAACCACGTCTGGTTTCTTTTTGTGGTGTTTAAGCAAACCTCCATATATCACATTGGGATCACGCGCACACTGTATGCAGCACTGTATATGATGTCTTTGAGTGCAGGGTATGGTTTCCCTTGAACACACACACACACACACATACACACACACGTGCAGGAATGCCTACGGTTCATGAAAGGACATGGTTGTGTGTTGAAATCATACTTAAATGTTGACATAAGTCACATTCCACTCACTGAACTCCTCTTGTATCACGTTGTTGTCCCGATGCTATTTTATTTTTCTGGCCTTAGAGGCTTCGTATGTTAATCTAATTAGAGCATCAGAAGACGGTGGCTCCACCACTGACTCACTGACCTCCTGTTCCTGAGAGTCGACGCTGTGATGTTCTGTGATCTGTTGTCACTTTAATCTGAGGAGGTTGGTGAATTATTATGAAGGTCGTGGGTGAAACCAGGGCCGGCCCAAGGCATAAGCGAACTAAGCCGCTGCTTAGGGCCCCGTGACCACTAGAGGGCCCCCAAGAGCAATTAACTAAAAAAAATAAAAATAAAAGTCTGTATTGCTGTTCCATTTATTTAGAATTTTTCTCCCCATTTTTACCAAAGCTTTTTCAGAGTTTTCAGATAATCAGATGTGATTATTAAACTTTGTATTTTATTTGTGAACCATTTTTATTACCTTGTCCAGGGTGCCTCTGTTGATTTACATTATCATTTTAGTATTTGTTTGATATTTATTTGTTTATTTTATTTAATGTTGTGGGTTTTTTTACATAAAAAAAGTCAAATCTTTGTATTACAGGAGTGTATTTTGAATCACCTCCCAAGTTTATGCAAATTTTTAGATTTTCAGACCTTAATTTCTTATTATTTTATTTATAAACCCTTTGGTTTTATGTATTGATTCTCTGTGTCGCCAGTAGGGGGAGTTGCTGATTTTGCCAAAAGTTTGCAAATCTGGTTTCCATGCAAAAAAAAGTTCTCACATTTAGTTTTACAAGTGTATTCGTAGTCGTGACAGAGTAGAATAAGTAGAATACCTTTAGTATAGTAGGTGTGTGAATCCTTATTATTGGCAGTAACAGAGGGCCCAAAAATCTTATTTTGCTAAGGGCCCCATGGAGGCTTGGGCCGGCCCTGGGTGAAACCTTTAAGAGAGGGTTTATTGACATAAATTGAAAGTATGACTGAAAACATAAAGGATTTAGAAGCGAATTGTGCCAAAAATCCAGACTCAGAAATAGTGGATATGACCTGGTAAAAAGGCCTGTGACTCACTGAGGCGTCATAGAGCAGAATATTGAGTCTGCGTCGCTGATAATGAGGCTGTTCCTTTGCGATCTGTGGCCTACGTACTGTTAAAGAGGCTTAGTCTCTGTCCTCCTTTAGGACCAGGCAGCTGGACTGTATTCACCCTCACGCCCTCAAAGCCTCAGTATATCACTGTATCAGAGCTGACGGACGACAACTTCCAAACCTTTGTAATGAAAGAACGATTCACTTTGACAAATTAAATGAAGGTTGTCAGTTTGAAGGGCCGTCATCAGTCTTCAATGTCAGGATTATATTCCAAAAGTCCAAATAAATCTCACTTACTGATCTCTGCCTCCATTTTCAGTTGAATAATCAACTGGAGGAGAAGTTAATCATTAAATATGATGACAATAATACAGACAGCAAAGATGTTTAATAAGAGTATTTATTAGAGCCGTAGCCCGGGTTTACCATTAATCTGCTTTAGAGGCCGGAGGTTAATCCATGACGTGTATTTCAGGGAGATAATGAGCTGCTAATTCTATTTTAAATGTGTAGCCGTGCTTGAAGAAAAGTCTCTACTACTTTACCTCTCAAATCTATTCGATAGATTACCATGAACTTTCTCTCATGTTTCCCACAGATTGAACTCTGACTGATTTAAGATTCTCTGTTTTTTTTCCCCCTTAGGTCCTAGAAGCACATTAGCATCTGTGGTTTTAGATGAAATAGATATTTGAAGTTAAAACTGTGGTGGTAAACTTTTAAATGTCTGTTACATTCAAACCATGAGCGCAGCAGTCGGTCAATATGTGAGAGGGAGCAGAGGTAGATAGTTTCATCTCTATCAATATCTCTGGCTTTTCCAATTCCTATCTTCCTACCTTTCTACCCTCAAGCTCAACTCTTATCTTAACTGGCGCTCAAAACCAAGTGTTGAGGGTTATTTTGTCACTTAGAAAATGGGACACCCCTTAAATGCAGATACGTCTTCAGACTGTAGGGGGCAGAATAACGCGAAAGCTGCGTCCAGTCTGTCAACTCCAAAAAAGGAGAAGAAGAAGAACACATTTACGTCAGGATTATTTATTACGATCCGTTTGTCAGTCAAGTTATTAGGTTGTCAGTTAGTTATAAGATGATACTCATACAATATACCTGGAACCATTTGCTTCTGAAAAACCATTTCCCGAAGAAAGGTTTTTTTTTTTTTTATAAGAAGGGTTCTTGGTAACACTAATTGTTCCAGGAAGAACCATTTTGATCCAGAGAACCCTTTAAAACCCCTTATCTGAATAAAGGGTTTTAAAAGGGTTCTTGGTGGAACCCTCCAAAAGGTTTCTCCTATGAGGACAAGCCGAAAGAACCTTATATGGTTCTACTTAGCACTTTTATTTCTAAGAGTGTATAAAGAAACAGAACCAGCCAAAGAGAAAAAAAACTTGGTTGTTTTTAATCTAGATTGAATTATACTGCAGTTTCTAGAATACAATAGAATAACTACAAGGTCAGTTTGATCAGCGACTGCACAGAGTCCACAGCAAAGATGGCGCGTGTGAGAACAGCGTCTCACATGGACGTGAAACGCGAGCAGCAGATCGTCTCCTCATGGCAGACGTGTGCTGAGGTTTAAAGGGATAATCCCAGTAAAACCCTTCCAGACTGATCTCTGACTGACAAACGCTCTCACTGTGACGGGTACGGGGAGGGCGGCGATGGACGCAGTGATGGGATCGAGGACATGGAGAGTTCTGTGATGGGGGGTGGGGGGTGTTCGGCTGACCCTTTGCGGCGATCATGTGACTGGAGGGAAGTGGGATTAAGGGATGAAGATATAAAAAGCCGGAGCGAAGGCGACACGTCTTCACAAACTCAGGAGGAGGAAAAAAAGAAGCTCAGGAGCTACGAGCAGAGAGATCGGCGGTGGCCTCTTGGGATATCTGTGACAACAGGTGAGAGCTGACTCTAGTGATGCGTCAAGCTGCTAATACACAGTCGGGGTTGCCGCGGCAACTGCGGCTGGATTTACAGGAGGTACAATTTGCTCATAGGTGAGTCATTGGTGAACCGTGACACGGATGAAGATGACTTTACTGAAATATTTCAGTAAAGTCAGTGTTCTGCCTTGATATTTTAAATCTGAGAGTATTAATTGAACAGACGTGTGTGCAACTGTAGATATAAACAAAAAAAACAGTCTTATATGAGACATCAGTGCAGACTTAAAAAGGAGATCAGCTGCGTGTTTCCTAATCCCCACTGGAAAGAGGATTGACTTTAGGAGGCAACAGTCACAGCAGCACATGGTTAATAACGTGTTGGGGCGGATTCCCTGCTGCACAGATATCTGAACTTGACAGTAGACTTGACATTGAACCCTGTATGAGCATCTGTCTGTCTGTACATCCACAGGGAGTCTAGATCTGGGCATACGGTGGAGTCAATCCAGGGCGTTCTCAGCCTTTGCTGATCTAATACACGGGATTAAGCGTCACAAATCAAGAGGGAGAGCCGAGTTTGACAAAGGTGTCACGCGTCAGCAGCTGAATGGAAAAACTTAACGACAAAAGTTTATAACAGAGGCTCATTTTTAATTGAACTTGGCAGGAAGGATAACGACTCCGCTGAGAATGTGAGCGGGATTAACGCTAATCTGGCTGCTGAAAATAATCTGCGTAATCGCCACTGATTGGCATTGGGAGGTGGAAGGAAATAGGATTAGCAGAGGGCAGCAGAGAGAGGGAGAGAAGTCAGATGAAGCCACGGGAGGCAACTGTGATCACATGCAACTGAACGTGTGTCCAATCCAGATTAAGTTAGAGGGCTCGTCAACGCAAAAGCAGGAAGTGAAGAGGGGCTGCCCATCAGGAACATTATTTACACTTTTAACATCGTGTTTTACTGAAGAAGAGCTTAAACTAGTGAATGAGATTATTAATTCCACATTAAAATGTTAACTGATGTCTTTTTGCAATCAGCAAAGTTGCCCCCTGGTGGCTGTTCAGTATATTCTCACTTCCTGAGTAGCTTCACCTGGAAAACAAGGAGTTTTTGCATGGTCTATGTATAGGCTTACAGGGTGACACTTGCCCTGACCAAGATGGCAGTATATATATACATATACATATACATATATATACATATATGTATATATGTATGTATATACATATATACACATATATATATATATATATATATATATATACACGGGAGGAAATGTGTAGGCAGTATTTTAGACTACAAACATGGAAGACAAACCTGACTAAGTTTTGTTCAAAGCATGTGATGACACAGAGACGTTCCTCTGCGTTTCAGAGATTCTGAGCAGCGATGAACGCTGCGCCCCCCGCAGGAAGTGCCCTCGCCCCTGGCGCGGCACCCGGCCCCACCACCCCCAAGAAGGGCCCACCCAAGTTCAAGCAGAGGCAGACTCGCACGTTCAAGAGCAAGGCCCCTAAACCCGGGCAAAAGGGGTAAGAAAAACTATTTTTACCATCAGATCTGCGTTGATGTACTTGGACTTCTGGACGTCTCTGACGTCTCTGTTTAATCTCCTCTTCTGCAGATTCGGCGACGACATCCCCGGCATGGAGGGTCTGGGCACAGACATCACAGTGGTTTGCCCATGGGAAGCCTTTGGAGACATGGAGCTCAGCGACTTGGCCAAATACGGAATCATTTAAAGCTGCTGCTGCCTCCTGCCTTCCTTCCTTCCTTCCTTCCTTCCTTCCTTCCTTCCTTCCTTCCTTCCTTCCTTCCTTCCTTCCTTCCTTCCTTCCTTCCTTCCTTACTCGTCTGTTCCCTCTCTCCTCCTCTGTTCAGCTGGGCACGCCGTGATAAGGCCGCCGCCGTCCCCTAATGTCGTCTCTCGTCTATCTACCTCATGCTTTTCTCCACTGAGCCTAATGATGTTGTTCTTTTTATATGACTATTATTATTATTGTTAATATTATTGTTATTATTATTATTATTATTATTATTGTTATAATATGATACTGATTACAGGTCTTGAAATGAGAAGACGAGAAAAAACCCTCCCCTTCATCCACATGCGTTTGCTTTTTCCTGCCCTCTTACCCTCAAGGCAATGTACGCAAGCAAAACACTTAATGCTCGCGTGTATTAGCTCATATCTGTCTATTTGAATGTAAATATTTTGCATTAAGCTTTTTACCTCACCTTTTTTTTTTTACTTCCCTTCCCTTCCCTTCCCTCCTTTTTCTTTTTTGCATTTGCATTGTATTTGCTCCTCTTTGTGCACACTGTCAACACAGAGGAGGAAGTGCAACGTGGTGTCGCGGTGGAAATAAACCCCATAATCACAGAAAAGGAACCTTCTTTAGTCCCTCGACTCTCCATCTCCACCCCTCCCATCTGAACCTGCGCCCTCTCCTTAGAGAAAATAACACTAACACAGGAAATGTCCTCATAGCTGCAGTAAAATCTGTCTATTTTTTAGTAATCATGCTTTCTGTCTTCTTCTTTTTCTTCAAACACAAATAAAAGTGAATTTTAATAATGATATCACAAACTCTTCTGAATTAAAATGATCACATTTGCTTCTACATTTTATCCTCAAAGCTCTCTGACTACACGTAAGAATCAACTTCGCTTGAGTACAAGTCACACGTCTGTTAATCCCTCACTACAGGATCATTTGGTCAGATAATCTGTTCAAATCAGCCTAGAATCAGAAAGGTATCCACGATTGTGGGAAGGGCCAAATTGGAACCAAAATAAGGCCAGTTATGCTCTAGTGTGGGACAGGCATACTTTAATACATCTCTAATGTGTAATCCTTGAGATTGAGAAGAGATTTTATATTTTTGATTTGACCCGCAGAAGAACAAAATTGACGTCATGTTCTATTGAAGAAGACCTGAGACTTGCAATTGATCATTAACCCCTAAGGAAAATGTTTATCGATGTTATAAATCAAGCTAGAAGATGGCTCTTTTTCTCATAGACTTCCATTCTACCAGAGTTAGATGAGGCGTCGCCCCCCGGTGGCTATTCAATATATTCTAACTTCCTGGTTGGATTCACTTAGTCGAAGACTACGTCCACTTGTTTTGATCATACTGTATGTATACACTCTTAGAAATAACAGCACTAAGTAGAACCATATAAGGTTCTTCGGCTTGTCCTCATAGGAGAACCCTTTTTGGCTCCAGGTAGAACCTTTTTATAAAGGTTTCACCTGGAACCCTTTTGGAGAATTCCACCAAGAACCCTTTTAAAACCCTTTATTCAGGAAAGGGGTTTTAAAGGGTTCTCTGGATCAAGTCTTACCAAGAACCCTTGAAAAACCCTTTCTTCGGGAAAGGCTTTTTCAGAAGCAAATGGTTCCAGGTAGAACCTCAGCCCTTGTAGAAGGACCCTTTTGGAACCCTTATTTCTCAGAGTGTGTGGTCTATGATCAGAGCAGCTGCAGCTGGCAGTAACTGCCTCCTTTATTCTACCTTTAAAACTGTAGTACGTAACTTTTGAATATCAACAAATGTCTGTTTTGTAATCTTTGTCAAACAAGACGGCTGCAAACCAGCTGGAGTACGAGTGTAAAACACACAATAAAAGCATCAGAAGTGACGTCTCCTGCTCCATCGAGCACTTGCCGAGACCAAAACGGTGGATCACTAATTCCAACACTGTTATCCCAGTGTCCTTCAACACTGCTGTTGTCCATCAACATCTCTGCGTTGCTATGGTTTCACTTCAAAAACAACAAAAGCGCTGCCGTCAGGCTGCAGTGAGCGAGACTCTGGGAAAACTTTGCATGAAACGTTCGGTCGATGAAAGTTTACGTGAGAACCAAAAATGCATCACGTGACTTTAATGACGGTGGAATGAATTCAGAGTTGCAGGAGAGACTTGAGATTAAGTCCGAACACACCTTATAAACTGCTGCCGTGTGCATGTGCGGGCATGAGCGCGGGGTGTTGCGTGTGGACTTGTAAAAAGACAACAGTCGGAGGGGGGGAAAAAAAAGCACTCTCTATTCTCTCTGTGCGACTCGGCCCCCGCGGCTGAAAACTCTGTGATTCACCAGTAACTAAAGGTGACGCCTGGTTCTGAGTCTGAGTCACACACACACACACACACACACACACACACACACACACACACACACACACACACACACACACACACACACACACACACACACACACACACACACACACACACACACTCACCTTAACTTACTCCCTTCACAGCTCGTGTCACATGACACACCGTCTCAATCTGTGCACGTTGTGCAGCCGTGTGACGCATGCTAATACTTACAGGAAACAGGATTCAGGTTTGTGTGGAGCCTCACCTGAAGGCGTGTGAGGAGCCCCACCTATGATCTGTGGGAGGAGACAGAGAGAGAGACAGAGAGAGACAGAGTCGGGAGTGGGTGTGTGAGGGGAAAGGAACGAGCAGAGGTGCAGCTTTCTCTAACCCGACCTGTTGATCCGAGGTGGAAACCCGGTCTCATTTGTTCCATCGCTTCCTTCGCCTCGAGCTGATATGAGATATGGACGCGGCGTCGCGACACACGGTGCATGACTGCACGGCGACGCTGTTTTAGCCACGGAGGCGTTGACGTTTACGGGAGGAGAGAAGGTAAGTGTTTTTGAAAAAGTTTAAGTCGTAGTCACCAAACGTTAGACATCGTCTCCTTTAAATGCACCATATGTGCTTTGTGTAGCCAGTAAAACAAGAGGCTATTATCAAACACAAAACTACAGAGCTTACGTTAAATATTAAATATTCCTTTTGTAACAAGAGGAATCGCCCCCTCTGGTGGCTATTCAGTGTATTCTTACCTTCCTGTTTGGCCTCAACGAGCAAACCTGGAAGACGGGCCGCAGCCGCTACAATCAGCTTTACCGCAGTTTTTAAAAGTTACGTACTGCAGTTTTAAACGCTAATCTGCGTTTAAAACTGCAGTACGTAACTTTTAAAAACAACAACAAACATCTGGTTGTGTAGTAAGTTTGGACGACTGGGTTTCTCAGTTGTCTTTTGATCTCTTGTTGCCGCGATTGAGAAAGAACAGTGAATTCTACAGCTTAAGAAAAAAAAAAAACAGTTTGCTCCCCACCCGCTACCGTTCTGCTGCTGTATACACACAAACGCTCCCTCGGTCAGGTCTGAGAGTATTGTTCGACAATTTCTGTGTTAAAAAGAAAGACATCATTGTTGTCCACAAAGGCCAAACAGAGGCAGAATAATAACAACAACAACAGTGTTGTGTCAGAGTTAAGGGTCTGCGTTAGTTATTTAGTGTGTGATGAAAAAAAAAACAACAAAAGGTCGTCTTTAAATCTGAGGTCCAAACAAAGGAAAGAGGAAGTGACTCTGGACAATCACAGCTGAATATCTGCCTGTGCGTGAACAGCTTTCTCCGTCTCCCACAGTGTAATTACCTCTCTGCCCCGACATCAACTCTACGTTATTTCTTCTTCTCCCTTCTTGGCTCACACTGAGCTCTGCCTTGTTGTGGCATGTTTTGTACACTCCCTCCTCCTCCTGCTCTCTTCACTGTCAAACCCTCACTGTGTTGTTGTTGTTGTTTTTGACCTCTGTATTTTCCCTTTTATCATCATCATCTGTCAAGGCGTCGGTGAAACTCGCGCTTACATATCTCGACGTTGTGCTGTTTGGTTTCAGGAGGAAACAAAGGACGGCGAACGGGAAAAAAGGACCGACTCTTGGAACGTGGATCGCTAAAAAAAAAAAAAAAAAAACATGGCGTCTTTATCCTCGAAGCACAAATCCCTTCTCCCTGTGCTCCTCCTCTTCTCCGTGCCTCTCGCCTGCCTGTCCCAGTCCACCAACAGCAGCTCAACCAGTTCCACGGTAAACACTAACGACACCTCCCTGAAGGGAGTGCGAGGCTGCGGCAAAGGACTGCATCCCGTCTACAGGTACCTGTGCGACCGCAAGGCAGCGTGGGGGATTATCCTGGAGACGTTGGCGTCTGCAGGCTTCCTCTTCAGCGTGGGCCTCCTGTTGGGCCTCCTGTTCTGGTACATTTGGCTGTGCGCCACGTCCAAACGTCAGCGCAGCAGCATCGGCGGCACCGTGGCCTGCACGTCCTTGTTCTTGTTGGCCACGGCCGGGATCTTCGCGTTGACCTTCGCCTTCATCATCCGCCTCACCGATCAGACCTGCCCCACCAGGGTCTTCCTCTTCAGCGTGCTCTTCTCGCTGGCCTTCTCCTGCCTGCTGGCTCGCTGCCTCGCCATGCTGGGTTTCGCGGCGGCGCGGGGTTGGGGGGAACCCGCCGTGGCCTTGGGCCTCTTCGCCGTGCAGGTCATCATCTCCACGCAGTGGCTGATCCTGGTGCTGGTGCGCGACAAGAGGCCGTGCGAGTACAGCCAGGCGGAGTTCGCCATGCTGCAGATCTACGTGCTGTGCATCCTGGCCATCAGCTTCATCCTCTCCATGCACTTCCTGCACCGCTCCTGCTCCACGTACTCCTACAGCTACTCGGGGCCCGCGAACGTGCAGGGCAGGGTGCAGGCCACGGTGGTGTTCCTCACCCTGCTGCTCTCCGTCGGCGTCTGGGTGGCGTGGATCGCGATGCTCACCAGAGGGAATCCGGAGAAGGGCCGGCGGCCGCAGTGGGACGACCCGGCGCTCAGCATCGCGCTGGTGGTCAACGGCTGGGTGTTGCTGATGGGGCACGGGCTTTCCCAGGTTTCCTTCCTCTGCAGGGGCGAGGGCAAGTCCAAGGACGCCCCTCTGAGCTTCGCCGGGTGGACGAGCCCCAGCGCCGACATGACGGGGCTGGAGAGTCAGAAGGAAGGACGAGAAAACGGAAGCTTTGAGAACAGCGAGAGCGAGAACAGGAGAGGTAAGAAGCTCTTAGAAATAAGGGTTCCAAAAGGGTTCTTCTACAAGGGTTAGGGTCCTGAAAAACCCTTTCCCGAAGAAAGGGTTTTTCAAGGGTTCTTGGTAACACTTATGGTTCCAGTAAGAACCATTTAGATCCAGAGAGGCCTTTAAAAGCCCTTTCCTGAATAAAGGGTTTTAAAAGGGTTCTTGGTGGAACCCTCCAAAAGGGCCAGAAAGGGTTCTCCTATGAGGACAGGACGAAGAACCTTATATGGTTCTACTTAGCACTTTTATTTCTAAGAGTGTGTTAGAGTTGGACACAGGGCAAAAATAAAAGCAGCTGAAGCTAACGGTTGCTAATAACATGCTCATCGTTTTCTCAACCAACAGGTTTACTCAACAAAATGTCAGACAATGAAGCTGAAGGTGACTTTTTTTTTTAAAACTTTGCTTCTTCTGTGGAATCAACAGTTGAAACTCAACACAATCAGAGTCATAAAGGAAACTAGAATGTTTGAGCTGGGGTTGGTTTGGCTGGTTTTCTTTTATTCGAGTAAATGATTGATTGATTGATTTTTTTTTTGTGATTAACCACTATGAAAAAGAAGAAAATGGTTGACCAAGAAGCTTTCACACAACCTGCTGACTCATGTTTGAAGGAATTCAATTCACTAAAGTGAAGCAAAAGTACGACAACCATTTTCTTTTTTCTGGTGCAGCTGATCCGGGACCGTACCATACCTATGTTCCCTGTTCTTTCCACCATCATTTCCATGGTTATACAGCCTCCCCATGACATCCTGGCTCTAAACCTACTGCCTTCTCCATGTGGGTCCTTTAGGGGGAGAGCGGGGAACACAGGGATGATCCGGCTGATCCACTGCACTCAGAAGCGTATCATCCACTTGTATTCAGGCCCTTTAAAGACATAAAAGTGAGACTCACAAAACAACAGCATCTGTGTGTGCATAAAGTGACAATAAAGTGCTAATGGAAAACGACGACGCAGCACAGTTCACTTCAGCGTATGCAGTCGTATAGAAAGCGATGTGTCGTTATCGCAGCGCACAGCAGCGCACAGCAGCGCACACATCTATATGATTTGTTAGCTGGAGGTCGTAAGACTTTAAAAGCAAACGCTCGCTGAACGAGAGAGTTTTATCTGTAAAGGGACAAAGTGTGTTTGAAAACAAAATAGTCTCACTTTTAATCTCCCCCTTTTTTCCATCTCACACAGCAAAAACAACATCAAAACAAACACAATCCACTTTACTATAACATATTTATGAGCCAAAATGTGGCGTATTATCAACACAGAAAGTGCAATAAAACGAGCACTTTAGCAACTCCCACGTTTACATTTTGGCTCATAAAGCACTTTGAAACCTATGGTACTTATTTCCTGGTTTGCTTTGCTGGATCACACATTATTCTTCTTGTCTTTATGAAGTGGAATTAGAGCTGCAACGAACGATTATTTTCCCAATCGTCATAAAATGTCCGATCAGTGTTTGTCAAACCTGGAAATGACCATGTTCTCCAACGTCTTGTTTTGTCCACAAACCAAAAATGATTCAGTTTGAATGATTTCTTTGATTTCTTTCTTTAAAAAATATTCACATTTAAGACCCTAAAACAATCAGAAATCTTGTTTTAATCATGAAAAAAGCTACGAACCGATTAATCGATTATCAAAGCAGTTGACGATTCATTTAATAATCGATTAATCGTTGGATTGTTTCAGCTCTAACTGGAATACAGAGCGAGAGCTCTGGTCGTGGCTCTGGTCGTGGGTGGGTGTGATGAATCGTATACATGACGATGAAGCAGTAATTAGCCGTAACTGTAGCATGTGTCTCGCTTCAGGCAGGAGAGGCGATCCATCGCTGCGGTCGCCGTACGAGTCTGGATTCTCCATGAGAGTGAGTAATAAAGCGTGAGGGTTGACAATGGGGCCTCCACACGCTCTGCAATTAAGTGCTGTGACCTTTTTTTAAACCACTGCAGGCGGTTAGAGCTGCATTACACTGTTTAAAGGTGCATTATGTAATAAATGTAAAGCAACTGGCCATAAAATCCTCCTAATATGTCACAGAGACTCAGGAATAATGTTCATATAACAAACTGAACTCACCAACAACAACAGTACAATATATAATATAACAGTAAAATATATTTTGCAGACTGCAAATCATGTTTATGTTTTGAAATCATGTATTGGCATGTGGCGCCACCTACCGCCGTCTACCAATCATTGCAGTCATTAGAGTCTCAGCTACCGAGCAACCACGGGTTGCCAGTTATGTCAGAAAACCAAACCTAAAAGACCTCTGTATTTTGAATTTGAATGTAGTAACTGTTCTTTGGCCACATTCTTACATATGGCACCTTTAACATTGATGAGAGCTCAGTGTATCGTGACAAATATGGGATTAATGTGTGTTTCAGGAAATCGACCCTGACAAGGATTACACCATTCCTCGGCCTCAGTCCACCAACTACAGGGAACCGTATGAGGAATATTAGGGACATGGGATTATAAGGATTTGGCATGAATTTTTTTTTTTTTTTTTAATGTTTGCCTGGATTTAAAATGATCTGCCACAAGGAGAAGAAAGAAAAGACTCAGCATCACCAGAGCTGGATCTGCTGATGGGGGGAAATCCACAAAGTGCCAAACTGCTGAACAGGGCAGAACAATCTGCAGATAGAGAGAGAGGATGATGATGGATGAAAGGAGACAAGAGGATGACAAGAGAAGGGGAGGAGGAAGACGGGAGGAGGAGGAAGACCAGAGTTACGGGAGAAAGTGTCAGCAGTGAGGACGTCTTGTGCCATCGCTCATTTACGTCCTCGTATTCAAAGGAACGAGCACCAGGAATAACAGCTGACTTCTCTCTCTCTTTGCTCTGGACACAGTGCAAACACTGGAGAATAGAGAAATAAATGGTTGAGTTTTGACATTTACATGTTTTTTTTCCTCACACATAATGCGATTACAGTGTATTTTACCAAGTCATTTTTTTCCTGCTATAACACGTTTAAAACATGACGCGAGAGCTCAGGCACCGAGTGCTCTATATTCAAATGCAAGAATGAGGATTTAAAAACGTATGAATTATTAAAATATAAGATTATTATACTGTTCAATTATTCTGGATAATAAAACAATAATTCTACTAAGAATATGATCGGTTCTTTCTGTAAACATTGAGGAAAAACATTGATCATGAAGGGTCAGATGTAAAATATATACGGCTTGTATCCTAAAATCCAAATTGTGAGTATTAAAACACGTCTACTCTATAGTTTGGTCTAAGTCCTGATCAGCTCTTTATTTCATATCCTTTTTGTATGAGAAGCGTTGTCAATAAAAGGTTTGTGATAAAAAAAGCCTGCATTTATTCAGTCACACTCTCATTATTAAACCACCAGGGGGCAATGTTGGGACATAAGCTGCACTGTGACATCATCAAAGTCTCTCACATTGTTTAATTATTTGCACAAGAGTGCAGAATAAGTGGTGTCATAAAAGTTGCCGGTCAACTCCAGCAGATACGATCTCCCCCCGTCGTTCATCAGAAGGCCTTCAATCTAGTTTTTTTTTTTCAGATTAGCCCGAGCTTCAATTACTCACAGAGAGCAGGAGGCCATTACATCCACAATCGTCCCCTTGTGCATTAGAGCAATTAGCCGGGATATGAGGGTTTTTTTTCCCCCCCCGTCACATTTACGGCCATTAACTCCAGATGAAATTAAACATTGTTGCACATCAGGGGAGGGGGTACTACTCAACCATTTGGTCGACCACACTTTAAAGGTGCATTATGTAATAAATCTCAAGCAACTGGTCATAAAATCCTCCTAATATGTCACAGAGACTCAGGAATAATGTTCATATAACAAACTGAACTCACCAACAACAACAGTACAGACAAAATAGCTGCATTAAAATAAATATTTTGCTGCAAATCATGTTTATGTTTTGAAATCATGTTTTGGCATGTGGCGCCACCTACTGCCGTCTACCAGTCAGTAGAGTCTCAGCTGCCGAGCAACCACGGGTTGCCAGTTACGTCAGAAAACGAAACCTAAAAGACCTCGGTATTTTGAATTTGAATGTAGTAACTGTTTTTGGCCACATCCTTACATATGGCACCTTTAAGTCACTGTATCTCATTGAAAAACTCAAGCTGAACTCATGTAACTTGTGAATGTTGTACTTTATGAATTATGCAAACCAGGTTTATTATGAACAGACATCTCAACCGTTTGGTAGAGGCCTCTATCTGAAATACTGTAGGGTCTAGTCATATATAATTATATATATATATTTTGATTGTCATTATTTGGTATCATAAGTAAATAAAAAAATGCAATAATTTTTCCTTTGCTTTTTTCTTGCGTACCGTAAAGGGTTAAAGTTCTCATCGCATGGTCAATTTGGTCTGGAGGAAGAAAAAGTCAAGAGTGAATCAGCAGAGTGAGGTAAACCGTGCCTTCAGTCATGTGACTCGGATTCTTGTTCAGTTCACTCAAAAGTGTTGCATCACAGAAGAAATCCTTCAGTGTTGCACCATTTAAAGCTGTGATTGAGAAACCTCTGTGCAGCAGTGCAGCCACACGATAAGACTGTAGATAATCTAAGAATGTGCTCTATCACCTCCCTGATAACCAGTGTGTGTGTGTGGGGGGAGAGCATCATGCAGCAATAAGGTGAAGTATCAAAATCACCAGAATATAAAAACCAAACAGTTTATTTATTATATACATTCAATAATAATGAAGAAGAATAAACAGAAGGCAGACACAAGGGTGGCAAAATAAAACATGGTGAGAAAAATACATGTCACTTATTGGAGAGAAGAAGAAGAAAACAAAAATCACTTGGATAAACGAGTTTTTAGGAGCATGTGACGTTTAAAAAAAAAAAAAAAAAAAGCCTCCACATGCAATTTAAACCCATTTACTAAATCCCTGTACAAAAACTCCCACTGGGTTGACTTTAGGAGGGGGGGGGGGGCACAGTGCGGGGGGGGGGGGTCCTTCCAGCATCAAAACCTGTTTTTTTTGTTGCAGCCTCATAAATACTCAAATTAGAGGAGACAAAAACAACAACAAGAGGCAAAGCTCGATAACCATTACACCCCGACAATGACTGGACGAGCGAGGCGGAGATGTTGCCGAAAACAAAATGAGCATCTCTCTCTCTCTCACTCTGTCTCTTAATGAATCCTCTGCACTGGTGATCTAACGCTCCACGTTCATCTTTGAGATTCACCGTCGTTATAAAAGCAAGACAAACCCAAACTAGACAAAATCTGACAGGAGGCGCAGAGCTGAGCTGAGCTGAGCTGAGCCCAGCCACGGGACTCTCACTACGGGGAAAAGTCAGCGTGGAGCTGGGTATTGAAGAGCCAATAAGCATGCAGCGTGCTGTGGGACAGGAGCTCACTGAGTCTCAGAGAACGGCAGGAAGTCACAGAGACGAGTGTTGGGAGGAAACCTAAAGTGCAAGGAATACAGAGAGCTAATGTGTCGTGTAAAAAACTAATTCATTTTATAAAATCGGTAGGAGATGTATGGATGTTATCAAAAATCCACATATCAATACCACAGTAGGGGTTGGGGGAAAAAAATTGATTCAAAGAGGAATCACGATTCTGAATCAATTCATAAACTTCAAGAATACATTTTTGAAAAAAAAAAAAAAAAAAAAAAGGTTTTGTTTTTTTAAAGTTCCTATTCTGCAAAAACCACCCAAAACACTAGTTTGTGTTATTTGTGTACAGTTTATTTTTGTAACTTCTGTGAGAAAAAGGCAGCTAGTCTAAGCTTTTGTTTACGCAAGTTATTTTTTGTACAGGAAATAAGTTTTGATTTGTTTTGAATTAATAAATGTTAACTTTTGTCTTAAGTTTGCCTTTGTGTGATCACATAATCACATTATCTTATACAAACTGTATTGTTTTGATGCCATAATTTGCCTTAACACACAATTTTTGAAACGAGAATCGATTTTGAATCGGATCGTGAGCCACCCAAAGATTCACATCCATATACCGCAGTGAGGATTTTTAATCAATACCCAGCTCTACACCTCCTCTCCTCTCCTCACCCCCACCTTCCTCCTCCTCCAGCACTATGATTTGAATTCATACACAAACGACAAAAAAAAAGATCCCGACTCCTGACGCCTTTTCCTCTCTCACAGAAGCATGCATAGCAACACTTATGATAATACTTGTAAGGGATAATAAGACAAAAAAAAAATAAAAAATAAAAAAAGAAGAGGTATGAGCATTGGAAATACTTAATGGACCTTTACTGCACACAGTTATCTCACAATCATACAAAAACAACTCAAAAAAACGCTGTCAGCTCGTGATAAATCACCTGATCACACTCACATTGTTCCATTGTTCGGACACAGGCTCCTGTGTGTGTGTGTGTGTGTGTGTGTGTGTGTGTGTGTGTGTGTGTGTGTGTGTGTGTGTGTGTGTGTGTGTGTGTGTCCCTCATGATTCCATCTGCTCCGGTTTCTCTCATCTACAGCGTGGCCATGTATTTCATTTTCATATATATATATATATATATACCTATGTTTTTCTTTTTTCTTTTTTTAAAAAAAGCAAGAGACAATAAATAAGTGTCAATCGCATTTCAGCAAAATATCAAACTGTGTTTTTTTTTGTGTGTGATGAAAAACACAGTGTCAAACCCACAAAAAAAGAGACAAAAAAAAATGAAAAAATAACAGGAAAATCAAGCAGAAAACATAATAATAAGAAGAAGAAACATCAGGAGCAGACGTGTGCTTTCTTTCAGGTGAAATCTTTGGAACCAAAAAGGCAAATGAACATCAAATAACGACGATAGTAGAGCAGGAGAGAATCACGGAGAGGTGAAACACACAGGACAGAGGAAAGTCTTCCTCGTGACGCCTTCAGACAAACCGCTAAAGAGAACTTTAAAACTCTCAGAGAGAGAGAGAGAGAGTGATGACGCAGGATTTTTCTTTTAAAAATTACAAAAATGATGTGGACGACGAGTGAAAACTATGCATATAAATAGAAACGTCTCGTTACTTCAAGGTTTTTACTATTACACGAGCGCGACCGCTTGTGTGTGTGTGTTCTAATCTGGGCTGTTCTGTTCTGCAGGGATCTGGCTGTGCTGTTCTGAGATCAGACAGCGTTTCCACACACACACACACACACATGAGCTGCTCTAACTGAAGCCTGCAGGCATAAATATCTCAGCTGTCCAGGAGGGATATTCCCGTTTGGGCTGACTGTGGTGGCAGATGATTCTGCGCGTTTCCTCCACCTCAACTTTGCTAAAAATCTAGTGTAGCATCAGTTGTATTGTTGTTTTGTGTTTGTTGCGTTCATTCCCCGCAAACGCTGCTACAGCTGCGACGTCCGATGCCGTGGGCGCACGGGGAAGAGAGAAAGAAAGAAAGAAAGAAATATACCGCGTTCCTCGGAGCGGATCGAGGGTTGAACGGGTTTGTTTGAGGCGGAGAGGGAGCACCGGGGAAATCTGCTTATAGCGTCGCACGGATTGTAACGTAAGAAATAACGGACGGGTCGGAACAGGTCCATATTACATACACACGTGTGTATGCGTGTGTGTGTATGAGACAGAGTTCAAGCAAGCTGAGGTAATGCAGAATTAACAAATGTTGTTTTTGTTGTGTGTTTCCTCTTAAACTTTAGAGGGGGGGGGGAAAGTTGAGACATAATTGAAAAAAGGACAAGCGTAGTGTTTGTCGTTGGTAGTTGTAGCCGTTACCGGGACAACGGTGGTTTCCGTCAGTCGGACGCTTCCGCGGGGTTTCGCCGAAATGTTCGTCGCCGCTGTCCCGGCTTTTACAAAATAAAAAAAAAAACAGGGATGTTTCCCCACATCTCTACTGTATATGGAGCAGTCAAAGAGTTATTAATAATAATAATAATAATAAACCAGAGGGGGCGTGTCTTCTGTGAGAGCTTTACATTAATGTAGTGTTTTAAAAAAAACAAAAACTAGAGTACCTTCTTTTTCACGTCGTTCTGTGCAGGTCAAACTGTAAACTATGATGGAGACTGTATACTTGGTGTTTGAGTATGTATGTAGGTTTGATTAGGTCGCGTAGGGCAGTGGATATATGGTGAGTTCAGAGACTCTTAGGAGAGGAAAAAGGTTTGTAGTGTTCAGGATCAGACAGGAACAATAGTCTCTCTCCTTCCAGGTCCCATAGTGTTTCTAAAAAAAACCAAAAAAAAACATCCTAAATTGTGCCACGTAGATCAGAGAAGTCGGCTCCTGGTAGTTTGTTTCTTTTCCATCGTTTCCATGTCAGTGACAGACAGAAGTGGACAGAAATGGAATTTGACTTGATGATGTGGCGTTGACCTCCCAGGCCACAAAAAGAAAAAGAAAACAAAAAAAAACAAAGGAGCTGTCACTTTAGTCCACCTGCAGAAAACTGAAAGGGAGCTCCTGCCAAACAAAGAGCTTGAAAAAGTGTTTTGGAGCAACGTGAAATTCCTTGGGTGATGCGATTTGTGGCTTTTAGTACGGAGCAAACCTACTGTATCCTGCCCGGTATAAACTGGCCTGCAAGAAACACAAGGGACAACATGAGACGACAGCTACACACACTGCTGTTCTGACCACAAACACCTTCAGACATCAAGATTTAAAGGTCCAGTGTGTAAAATACTCTGCCATCAAAATTTAGGGTGTGGGTCAAAATATCGATCTGGTGATATCGTCATCGTCCTTCCTCATACAATATGATAACCGATACGGCAGGGCAAATATACTTCATTAATTAATTACATTTCACACGCCGGGTGTCGCTACTACCCGTCTCCACACGGTGGCGCTGCTCAAAAGAATGAGGGGAAAAAATTATGAGCTAAAAACTCATTAAGATTGCACATTGTGAGAGTGGTTAAGCCAGTGAGGCGATGGATTAAGGAACCAATACAAACATTGCCGTTGAGGCGCATTGAGCACTTCTAATCTCATCATTTTGACTTTTTATCTCGTAGAGATGATTTTCAACTTTTCTTCTCATAATTTCAACTTTTATCTCATAATTTCGACTTTTTCTATCTCATAATTCTGACTTTATTTCTCATAATCATCACTTTATGTCATTATTTAGACATAAATAATTTTTAGACATAATTATATTTTTATCTCATATCATAATTTTGACATTTTATGTCAAAACTTTTGACATTTTATGTCAAAACTTTTGACATTTTATGTCAAAACTTTTGACTTTCATTTTTTTCTCTGGCAGAAACGGGCTTCCATAGGAAGAGGAGGAGCATGGAGAGTGGAAGACAGTTGTGAAAGAGTGTTTCCTTCTTGTCAGGAGAGATGAGTGGACACGTGTCACCATTAGATGTCACTAAGTCTTAAACACAGGACCTTCAATGTTGTGTCTATCACAACAGTTGTCTGTCTTTCAGTGTATTTTCAGTCAATACAAACACAATATCACTGATAATTTGTTCATTTCTGTAAAAGACAATAACAAACACATTTGCATCCCTAAGACTAAACACATTTAAACAGTACATATATCATATATGTAGCCTACATACATGTTTGTGTATTATTAGTCCATGTTGCGGTTGTTTTGTGTTTAGCTCGTGTTCGTCGTGTACTCACCATGGCTCCAACACCGTAAGCAGCAGCAGCCGGAGTTAAAGCATGGTATGGATCTGTGGTGTAAACCCGGCCATAACTAGCAACACAAACACAGGGAAGGTAAGTCAGCAGAGTTAGTGATGAGGAAACTGGAAAGAAGACGACGGCTTAGCATGAGGCGTTAAATGCATTCAGTGTGTTTGTTAGAGACGAAGGACACATACAGGAGACAGTGTGTCCACACTCAGGTTGTTTACATGTGTAAATACACCTTTTCTTCTCCAAACTAAAACAGCTTTAGTCTGACCCTGACAAAAGGCTCTTAGACACAAAAGATATCATATCCATTCTTCTGTTGTTCATATTGGGAAAATATATACTGTGCTTATTTGTAAACACAAAAATAGGGCTATCAGGTCAATGTTGAGATGATTACTTATAATTATTCACCAATAACAGGGGAAACACATGTTTAATTCAGTGTGATCTGTTTACTTAAAGCTGCAGTGCTCAACTTCTGCTGACTTTTGTTGATGTTATATAAAAATACCAGTGTGCGCCAAGAAGATTTTGCTTAATTTTTCATGATCTCGTCTCTCTGAAGTTTGGAATGCTCTGCCCTGTAGGATAAGATGATATAGTATCCCTACATTAACACTGCGTCACAGAGCGTTAAGTCCTTGTATTACGTCCTGACTCGGTATTCCCAGCGTTCTCAGCGCCGTTACAAAAGAATCATGGGCACATTGTCATGAATTAATCATTTGGCCTTGGAATTCATCTACACTTCTAAACTGTGGTAGGAAAGAAAACAAGAGAGAGCTACACACACACACACACACACACACACTCTGCCCCCTCAGCACTTGTGTTGTGCGTCTGATGTTGTGAGCCCGGGAATGACCTCACCTGTCACTGTAGGCGGCAGCTGCGGCAGTCGCTCCGGTTACAGCTGCAGGCTGGGCGTAGCGGTAAGCGGCGGCGGCGGCAGCAGCAGCAGGGTAGCCTCCCTAGAGACATACACACACACACAGGAGAGCTAAGTCACATGCCTTTGATGAACGAAACAACTGGGCTACGGTGTTTAAAATGGGGGACTGGGGAGGTGGGTAATAGACACCATGATTATTATGATAATTTATATAATTAATGCACGTTAACTGGGTCAATGTTAATGCACGACTGACTGGAAAAAAGACATGCGTGACGTCATATTAACGTGCTGCGGCACCGGAGTCCAGGCACCGTTTTTTACCAGTTAGCCCCGTTAGCTCCTTTAGCCCTGTTAGCTGCTTTAGCTCCTTTAGCTCCTTTAGCACCGTTAGCGCGCCTACAGTCGAACTAGAGCGGTTTGTTTATTAAACGAAAAGAGCAGAGCTACAAATAACTAGCATACCTGTGTACTGCGTATGTGTGCCTCTGTTTAGGGTTACTTTAGAGCGTTGGTCCTCAAAGTGCGGCCCGCGGGCCAATGGTGGCCCGCAGAAACATTTCTGGCGGCCCGCAATGAATTACAGTTGATAGTTTTAATCCAGGAGCTACTAAGCTTGTTAAATGTTTATTGGACATTACTGGATACAGACCAAAAAGTGTAAACTGTAGAACTGCAATCTAGTCATTAAAATTATTACAAATGGGATTTCTTCCTGTTTTTTTCCTTTGGCCGCCCTCGGTCCAATGTTGGGTTCCCAAATTGGCGCCCTCAGGTATCAAAACTTTGAGAACCCCTGCTTTAGAGACACATTTTAACAATCGGGAGTCACGTAAAC
This sequence comes from Microchirus variegatus, assembly GCF_963457635.1. Lineage (NCBI taxonomy): Eukaryota > Metazoa > Chordata > Actinopteri > Pleuronectiformes > Soleidae > Microchirus > Microchirus variegatus. The sequence goes on from NC_139811.1 coordinate 8,462,502, forward strand.
ATGACGTCACACGTGTCTTTTTCTGGTCAGTCGTCATGTTAACATGCCCAGCACTATATATAATAATGAATTCCCTATTACACGATACAAGAAATAACCTTTTCCTAGCATTAATAATAAATAAATAAATAAAATACAACCTGCATCAGTCTATTGCATTTGTGTGAGAGGAGAGGAAAAGGTGGGTGTAGGATGTGGGATAAGGAGTGATTTATCAGTGAGAGCAGAGAGGGGGGGGGGGGGGGGTGGTTGAGCTGTGGAGGTTGAGTTAGATTGTATTATTATCACTACAGGAGAGAGGGGAGGTAAAAACAGTGGAAGATGCACATGTTCACACAGTTAAGGTCGTATAGAAAAACGTCAGGCCTTTCAAAACAGAAGATTGTGGTAATGAACGCCAACACTGTGACAGTGAGGGATGCTGGAGTCTGACATACACATTTATGGCAAATATTATTATTATTATTTGTGTTCATACACATGGATTCTGAAGAGAGAAAACAGAGAGGAAGATGGAGGGAAAGAAAAGTCACACACACGCGCACACACAAGCCTATACTGACACTGCATGCATGCACCCAGATTATAATCCAACCCTATTCAAAACAAACAAAAAAAACATCGCTGCATTTGGACCTGATCAGAACAAAGTACAACAACAACAACAGAAACAGAAACACCTCTGCGTTCTCCGACACCCCCTGAAGGAGACGGAGCAGAGGCGGACGGACAGAGAGGAAGAAAAACAGGCTCATTAGAGAGGAGAGGGAGTGCAAGGCCTTCTGGGTGAGTGGAGGGGAAAGGAGGACATTTAATACAGTGTGTCTGCATGCAGCAGCTGATCAGCACATGCTATAAGAATCATCCTGAGAGTGGGTCGGGGGTGTTAATTCAGGAAGAGACCATGTTCTCTCTACTTTAAAAGGACGTAGAAGGCTTTAAACACTGCAGACCAAAAACACAGAGCAGATATTTGCCTCCAATTTGAATGGAATGTAGAGGTCGATTGATGAATTGTGTTGACATTTTAAAGGACTCGTATTATATCATACCCTATTTCTCCAAGTGAACCTAGCTCCCTGGTGTCCTAATGAACATGTCTGTGACATGCTTTGGTCAAAACACCTTAAGGATGGAGCACCACAGCAGTTCAATCACCCTGAACAAAACAGCTCTGTTCTGAACACTTACTTTTGAGCGCCTGTCTCTTTAAATGTTGTGCAGACACAGGAAACTACGTCAGCATAGTCACTGAGGCTCCAGCAGCTAACAGGAGCATTAGCATTTAGCATTTGGAAAAGCCATCATTTGCCGATCATATATAAAACTGGACACGTAAATCCTCTGAGGCTGGAAGTTTGTGTAGAACTCTGTGCTGCACTGTGCAGCCAAGAATAGAACACTTCCCCACACTACTGAGGTGGACCACAAAAACATGACACAAGTCATCTTTTTTCACATTTGGCTTCCAGAGTCCCAAATATAAGGATTTAAATGATTAAAATTCCCGTTTAAAAAACCTGTTATGTTGAGACAGATCACTGGTCTGCGTGAAAGCTCCAGAGTCAAGGTTGCTGATGGCTAGTAGCATGCCGTGCACATCTTGACCAGTTAAGGGCCACTCGTGCTGTGTGTATATGTCATACTCTCCTAATGTTTAATAATGAACACAACTGTTTAAAGACCTTTTTTTGCTGGATCAGCGTTGAGTTGAGTAACCTCCTTACATTTCAATATTTCTACAAACACACGCAGTCCACTAATCAAAACTCCTGCTGGTGACGCATTCAAGGACACTTCTGCAAACAGAGGCAGTCCAATAAATAAGTGTTTGCGACGGCTGACATGCTGTAAAAAGGGAAGTGTGGAGTTTGTCTATTTCGTATTGTAATGAATATTTTTATTGCACATTTTCTTTGAAAATGGTGTACGGGGTGGGGGTTATCAGCAATCCACTTTGAAATGCTTTAAACTATCATTATTCTATGTGCCTTTTAAAAATCCACAATCGGTCGACCTCTGAATCCAAGATATGTTCATTTCATATCAATTTCTTTTCCACATTGGCCAAATGAAAAAGAGACCAGGCTCTCTTTTGAAGAAACTGGAAGAAAAAATCCACACTCTGCTCAACATTTAGTGGTTTAGTGACGAAAACAAACAAAGTCCTTCGCCCGTAATCAGAAAATGCACATTTCAGTCACATTAGTAGGATAAAAAAATTAAAAATTAAGGTAGTTTATTATTATAACAACTAAAATACAACATGATCCAGATCAGATCAGAAGACGACTCTCAGGATCAGAGGAAGTAGTACAAGTAAAACAATGCACACTGTAGGTTTGGTATTGAGTTGACCCTACCTGATGCAATCTGGGACTAAGGACTGAGTCCTGAAACACTAGTCTATAGAGAGAACAGAAACAGCTGTTGTCAACCTGGATACACACACACTCACGCTCACACACACACACTTGTTCAAATGTTCACACACTCGTCCACTGACGCCCACAGAGCAGCCTAAGCTGTGGTGTTTGAGACCCCTGCTTCACACTTAAATCACAAGTACGATTATTGTCACAACAGACGATGATAAGTCAATCGTTTGTTCCCCCCCCATTGTGGGCTCATTCACCTTAATGCAGGCAGCTCTGTGCAGGGCATGACTGGACAACACATGCAGAATCACCCCCAGAGGAAAAAAAAAGAGCAGGAGAAAGGTGTGAGGGGGAGGGGACAGAGAAGGTGTGTCGTCGTTGGGAGGTGAGTTTACTTACATACAGTTCGGCCGCTCCGTAAAACCCATCCTGATACACCACACTGAGAGAAGAAAATGGGAGAGAGGGAGGGGGGGGGAAGCAAAGTGGGGAGGGGGGGTGCAATTGGAGTGGTGCACACAGTCCCAAAAAACAGAGTGGATGATGGTCACAGCAAAAACAAAAAAAAAAGGAGGAGGGAGGAGAGAGAGAGAGAGAGAGAGAAAGAAACATTATTTCACACCCATGCAGCATGCAGAGGAAATACAACTTCCATTTAAGCTCCACTCCTGCAACAAAAAAACATTAAACGCACACTCACGGGGCTAATAGATAAAATTCACCGTACTGAACCGACGCCATTAAAGTGCGATCGGTCCCCAGGTGCAAGGAAATGGAGGCAGCAAAGGCCACTTTGCCTAAATAACGTCGTAAAATTGTGAGTAGTGCAGTTCTCAGTGGAGCAAATATGGAGAGAGGGTATTTCCTACAGCCACCGATATCTTATCCTATTAAGCTGGATTTCTATGACATCATCATCATCATCATCATCGTCGTCGTCGTAAAGCAACCGCAAGGCCGTTAACAATCAATTCCGCTTTGATCTGAATACCACATCACACCGCAATCATAATCCCATTAGCCAATCATCACAGCACAGCGACGACATGCAGTTTGAACATCAACATGACTGTAAATGCGAATCATTTCTATCAAATGTGTGAGCAGAGGCGACTGCTTCTGCATAATGACTGTGGTGTGTGTGTGCGTGTGTGTTTATGCAAATGTGCTGAGCGCGCGCTATCTGGAGTGTTTATTGAAATGAACCTGCGCCGGTGCAGTCGCATCAGTGTGTCGCACTGCACTCAACAGCTTGTGACAATGTGCCAGCTGGACTGCTGAAGAGAGTAATGTGTGTGGATGATGTGTTTGAGCGTGAGAGGTGCGCTATGAGCACAGCTGTATGAGAAACAGACCTGGTCAAACAGATTTGTCGAAAAACGGCACTCCTGGAGGTGTTGCCGAATAGATTTTTTTTTGTGAGTGAGTGTGTGTGTGTGAAGTCAACCGCTGCTCTCGTTTGGAGCCCGTGTGCACTTCTTACCCGGGGTAAGCGGGAATTGCCGGCTGAGGCACAGCGGCTCGAACAGCGCTGTAAACGGGACGACCTCTGCCTCTGAGGTGAGCGCCCCGGAACGCTGCTGCTGCTGTTGTGGCTGCCGCTGCTGCTGATGGGTAGGGAAACCCTGGCACTGGAGGAGAAGAAAAAGAAGAGTGGTAGCATGAATTGAGGAGCAGAGAGAGAAGATAATAATCCAAATTTAGCCTTGAGGGCTTGATATCACTTTAAATGTCAGCGAGGAGAAAGACTAGGCAATTAGATACTATGAAAAGTTCTGTTAAAGTTCAGAAAATGTAAAACGGGTTATTTTAATGGGGGAGGTTGAAGAGACGACGGAGATGAGACGCTCTTACCTGCATACAGCTCTGGGCCATACACAGCCCCCATCATGGGACTCAATTTCCACCCCGCTGATGGTCACACAGAGAGAGAGAGAGAGGGCAAAGAATTAACACAGAGAAATGTACAAAGAACATACTGCAGGCACTTCTATACAGCATATATAGAGTTATTTTAATTATTTTTTTTACTGATTAATGCTTCATTTAAGACGATTTTCCTATCCAGGTCATCTTTGTTTCGTCATGCTTTTAAATGAAGCTGTTTGTACTTGTTCTTTTTTTTATGACCACACGGTATGATAATGTGGATCTGGAGCCAAGTATGAGCTCAATTGTGAAGTTGTGTCAGGGTCGGCAGAATGGAAAACACATTACGACTAAAATATTCCGCATGAACAGGCTTAACAGGACACGGTGAGCAGAGCCTGCAGGGAGGGAACGCTGATGATGCTGCTGCGTGTCAAGTTGTGTAATTTATCCACGCCGTCTCTGCAGCACCTATGCTGTTTGTGTTATTAGACAAGTGTGTGTGTGTGTGTGGTTACCATAAGGCAGAGTGCTCAGAGCCTCTCCGTTAGGGTACGGGCTGACAATTTTCTTGTTAGTCATCACCCGGGCGGTGGCGTTATTCACCTGGAGATGGAGCAGCAGACGGTCAGGGACATGGACAACAGTTCAAACAGAGAAAAAATATGCAGCACATAAAATAAAAGATTATAAGATCACATGGTTGAGGCTGATTTATTACATTATTATCTTTTATACACCATTTATTTAAATTTAGTTTATATTTACTATTTTGCTTATTTAAGGGGATGATTAGTCGCTTGCAGTAAAGCTGCTTTAAAAATTGTTGGCCCACCAACAACATGGATGTCACATGACCTTAACTCTTCACTAATGTAATCGTCTAGCATCACAGTCGACAGTGAGTGTACGTGTGTGCGTCCTTGCTCGTGTGCGGAGTGCAGCGAATGTTGAAAAGGTTTCTTGTTTCAGTCATCATGCAATTAAAAATTACAAAATTGCAGGTTTTGGTGATTGACAGTGGAGAGATAAGGGGGCTGCCATGGGCAACGACGCTCGCAAAGGAAAACGTAGCTTTACTCGTTTTTCCATGCGCAGGTAACAAAAAGTGTGGATTTTGAGATGTGTGTTTATGCAAAGTGACATTTCTGACTGAATGCTTAAGCCTCTCCAGTCCAAGATGGCTGCTAATCTCCTGTGTGAGCTTCAAAGGCTCTCACTCTGGCCTCTTGATGTCTCCTGAGCTTCCTTTGATGGGCTTTAAGAGACGGATATTGCAGCCCTCTGTAATAACGCAGACTGTCCGAGTGTGCGGATGAAGCTCCGTATCTGACTGCATGACAAGATTAAGATTAATGACCTTTTTGACGAGATGAGGGGAGCGTGTGTGTGTGTGCGTAACAAAGAAGAAGAGAGTGCTTGTGCGTACTTACCCACAGCACTCTTATTTTGGGGGCCATTAAGGCCCAGACTGCCTTACACATTACTTTTTTTTTTGCAGTGAGTCATGTACTTTATGTACTGAGCTTCATTCAAATGGAAATGAGGTTTTTCCTCATTTTTGCTCCATTGCAAATTGCAAGGTCAGTGGCAAATGTCTCAATTAGCGTGGCCTGGCTCGCTTTCCGGCACACCTGCCTGCAAGTGTCTGCGTGCTCATATCTTTGCATGTTTACAGGATCGAAGTCAACATTGCGTCATATACTGATAGGCTACGTGCACAATGGAACTTCTGCCTAGCAACCGCAGCTGCTGGTTACACTGGGCTGCTTCCGGTAGGTCGTGTTGTTGTTGTGATTTCCCGGAGACGCTAGCGAAGTGCTAAGCAGTAGAGTCAGTTTTGTTAGTAAAAAATTTGCGGATTTCGGATACAAGAGAGACAGTTATCGAGGTGTCTCCGTGGTTACGCAGTTGGAAAACGCATTACGCAGTTGTCAAAGTATAATGTGGCCTTCAACCCTACATTGTTGTGTACCCCTTTGAACAAATTTGTCTCTGTGCAATAGTATGATAAACTTTCATAGGTTCCCGGTGGATGTTTGTGAGCGAGCTGAATTGATGGTGAGGGGACGGCTGGACAACTTCACACAAGTTTGTAGCTGGCATTTCAAAAAGGAAGATTTTGTTGTCACGCTGAGGAAATTGACGAGGTTTAAGAAAGGTGACGTTCCTGCTCTTTATACTTGGAATAATTCCCAAGTACCAACACGGAGGTTGAGCGTGTGGTAGCAGAGACCCAGGCAGCAAATGCGGCGCTCAGTCTTGTGACGTGTGCTTATTAATCACTTGTATATCGGTACGACTTTAAAAAAATAAGAAATGTTTAATGTGCGGACGAGGACGTATAAACTCGGATGTCCTCGTCCCGCCGTCCTTTCACCATCCATTCAGCTCGCACACACACATCCACCGGAAACCTATGAAAGTTTATTGTACTATTGTACCGAGACAAATTTGTACAAAGGGGTACACAACAATGTCTCTCTTGTATCCGAAATACGCCAATTATTACTAATAAAGCTGACTCTACTACTTAGCACTTCACTCGCGGGAAATCACAACGACAACACGACCTACCGGAAGAAACCCAGCGTACCAGCAGCCACGGTTGCTAGGCGTAAGTTCCATTGTGCACATAGCCCTTACTAACGGTGGGCAATCAGCTGTGTTTGTGTACTGCACATTATAGGAAGTCGGGTTAACATTTGTAGTAACACATGCAAATCAGCAGAGCATATTAAAGGTCAGTCTTCTTTAAGCGTTAATGGTAATTAATAAAAAACATTCAGCCTTGCTAATCCCACTTTTGCCCTCCCACTGAACAATAAACCTGGACAGAACAAAGTCACATTTCCATATGAAACCAAACTTGTGGGGTTTACATACCTAAAAAGAAATATTAAAAATAAACACAAGGGAGAGAAAGAGGAGGGGTGCAAAAACATTTTGTTTTGACAAAATTAATACTCATATAACAGAAATTACACGCAGCCAAATATGGGCAGATAACATGGCCAAGAGTGAGTGACAAAAACAAAATAAAGAAAAAAAACAAAAAAAATTCAGCCAATCAGCAAGCGTTGGATGCAGCATAGAGACCAATTAAAACAATCGCAGAACTCCCACATACGAACACGTACGAGACAAAGATGTGGACAGGGAAGTTAAGAAAACAAGGATGCAAGTGAGAAGGAAAAAGAGACAGAGCCAGTCCATATACAAAAAAAAAAACAGGGGGATGTAAAGATGGAGTGAAGAGACAGAGAAAAAGAGGGGGGGGGTTTACATGAGCAACATAAAATAACTAATAACAATTACTGTTTGAAAACACAACATGTATACCAAGGTGCATCATTCAAATAAAGCAATTAGATTTGGTGACCATTCTCCTGAAAATATCATTGGTGGGTTGAGAAACAGAGCACCAAAGGATGAAGGAGAGAGAGAGAGAGTAAGAGAGAGTAAGAGAGAGCATGTGAGAGTGAGAGAGAGAGAGAGAGAGCAATCCTCATTCCCAAAAAAGGAGAGAAACAAAATAAAATAAACATGAGTCACTATGCCAGGCATTAGAAAACTGTGTGTCACAAACTGAGACCAGTACACACTGCAACTACGACTACTACTACTACAAGTACTAATACACAGACAATCCACTACGAGAAACCAAACCAAAGGAGAGAGAGAGAGAAAAAAAAAATAAAATGGCAGCATAGTAGAGACCCCAACACACTGAAAGGTAAACCCCATGTCGGTTTAGAGATGCATATGGTGACACGACACACTGTGACCGTGTCTCAAATCACTCACTCGCTCACGAGCTCCTGCTTTGACAGACAGACTGAAGACAGCTCTACATGGAGATTTCTAAAGGGTACTTTTCTTTTTTTAAGATAAAATAAATGCGGGTATAATGCGTCGAGTGACTGTTAAATTCAGAAATACTCGACAGTGCGCTTTCATTACATCGTGGAACCTTTGAGGACATGATGTGGTGGATGTGCTCAGATGTAGTCAAATGGGGAATGATTTGTGAAACAGTCTGGCTGTTATTAAAATAACCAGCGAGTTGGAGTCGAGTTCAAATTTAAAAACTGAGACTAAAGTATTTATAAGTGACATTTAATACATCTACTACTCCTAACTACAGATTAAGAGTAGCTTGTTTTTACACTCTTAGAAATAAAAGTGCTAAGTAGAACCATATGAGGTTCTTCGGCTTGTCCTCATAGGAGAACCGTTTGGGAGGATTCCACCAAGAACCCTTTTAAAACCCTTTATACTTCAGGAAAGGGGTTTTAAAGGGTTCTCTGGATCACAATGGTTCTTACTGGAACCATTAAGGGTAAGGTAGGTAAGGTTTTCACTATCTTCATATCTACACCCACTAACTGTCACTTTTAAGAGTGTGATCATCATTAACTTGACAAATGTGTTTCAATGATGTCGAACTATGGACAAAACATTATGATTAAATTATGTCATAAAGGGACGACATTATCACCAAAGTGACGTAACCAAAACAAACCTTATTTTTTTAGTTTGCAATCCAATTAACTAAACAAGGTTTGAGTAGTACATTCATGAAGAGCTGGTGGAACCCTAATCTTTTTACAGTTTCTTAAAATGTTCTATTGCATAAAATACAGCAATGCTCTTTGTCTTGGCAGTAAACAGAGGCAGGGTGGTTTCTATCATTTTCTAATGCATGCTGTCCCCCAATTGGCTAACAGTTGATAAATGACTTATTTCAAAAGCAGGCAGGTCAGTGAAATCAAAGAAATAATCCTAATCCAGCGCAGTGTTATTTGTCCTGCAGCTCGACGTCTGCATTCACTCAAAAAGCATTGGTAGGCAGCAACAAGGAGGGAGCAAAGCTTCATCATCATCATTTTCTGTTGATTTTTAAGTCATTAGGAACAGGGGGGGAAACTAAACACATGTCCGACGGAGGATTAATCAAACGGAGCGCAGAGAGCTGTGTGATTTGATAGAGGAAGGTGATTACATTCTTTTTTTCATTTGCATTGAGGTGTTAATGACATGGTAAGGGACACGGACATGTGGACAAAATATAAATATAAAGACCCTAGTGTGCTGTCTGTGTGTTTCAGGTCTATGGTTATCATGTATGGTTAATATAAAAGCAAAAAAAAAAACACTTAACTTAGTCTACTGTACATAATACTGCCCATTTTAGGGGTGGGGGTGGGGGGTGGGGGGGTCAGTTCAGTGATAGATGTTTGTACACAACTTACCGTTGCCGTAGAAACAGCGAGTGGTTACCATGGAGACTGACAACAACACACAGAAGTCGTCAGGGAAACAGAAAAAATATAATAAATAAAGGAACAAATAATCCGAGTAACAAATGAAACCTAAATGCCCCGCCCCCCTCCCCGCCCTTATTGTGAAATAAAAAAATAAATAAACAAAACCTGATAGCAGCAGTGTTACAGCTCAGAACAGAGTGTCAGAGAAAGAAGGAGGAAGAGGAGGAGGAGGAGAGGGTAGAGAGGATGCTAGCTCTCAGTGCGTAATGCAGCGGAGCATCAGTACAACAATCAGAACAGTGACAGGAAGTTATTTGGTGCTCTAGAGAACAAAAGACATGGTACAGGAGAATGGAGAAAAACCTCGACTTTAAACCCAAAAAAAAAAAACTAGCAGCGAATTTAAACACCTCCACAGAAAAGCCAGATCAGCGGGTACAAATGTACACCACCCTCCATCATAAGAGCAGAGCAGCAACGTTTTTGATTTAACGCTCTCTTAATTCTATTCCACTCCAAAGCACAAGCACAGGTATTTACTTAACTGTTGCAATAGTTCATTCTTGTGAGGTAAAGTTAGGCCACAAAAGACGGTTTTTAAAATGGCTGTGGGTAGGAGTGGCTATAATTCCCATCTTTTACCAGTCACCACAAAATAACATGGTAAGGGATAAACACAGGAGAGACGACAGGAAACTGATAAAATATAGAAGAAATAAGTGAGGCCGACAGAGATGGTGGCAAAGAAGAATGTTAAGAGTTTGAAAAACGGTTATAGACCAAAAAAATAAAATGACAAGAGACAAACATGACTGCCGATAACGGAATGACGTGATAAGGAAGAGAGAGAACAGAGCTGAAACACAACACACAGCAAAAGGGTTCGGAAAGGGCAAAGTACAAATCCTCTTTCCCCTTTTCCTTCAAGCTTTTCTACATCGTCACTCATGTACAAAGCAAACACACACACGGATACTCACACGTTTCATT